>NC_081405.1:13106295-13706295 GCF_030272615.1 Cryptomeria japonica
ATATATATATATATATATATATATATATATATACATATATATATATATGAATTTTACGTATACCATGAATCCGTCAACACCCCATTGGCATGCCACGATATGAAGGAGGGTGATATGGGGAAGGGGTGCCCACCATGGAAGGTGGCGCACCTTATTCCAAAGGAGGGTGAAGCAGTGGTAAAAACCACCACCTTTTCCTTTCTCTATTACTAACAATCAAAGACAAAGATTGAGATTGGATCACAAATGATGGAGTTTGACACTCACAAATATTCAAATTTGGGCCCATTTTCGAGGGACTAGAGTTTTAGGTTCCCTAGTCCACTAAAAAAGGAGCTAGTGAAAGAAAAGACAATGTGTTAGGGTCCAAAAACATTAGACCTAGTCTCAAATTTTGTATTTAATCTGACAATCAATTTGTGGGCTTAATAATAACATTATAGGTTATCATAAGGCATAAATGAGCTTAAAATGATCTAGAGAAAACCCCACTAAAGTAGATGCCAAATAGAGTGTAAAATTGTTAAGGTATACAATTTACAACATTATAGGCATAAGCCAAAAAATAAACCTTGAGAAATATAGATTTAGCCCTAACCACTACAACATGGCCATCTAGAGGTTGATCCATGTCACACACCATAGGTCCATTAGAGACCATTTCAATAGTCCATATCTACTCTAAACATCTAAGAGAAAATTGACAATATCTATGTAATTAATTGACAACAACTTTGACATCAATGACACCTTGACAACTTTTGTAGTGCATTCCTTGACATCAATGACAACATCTATAACAAGCTCCCCCTTTGTCATTGATGGAAATACAATTGAAATATTCCTAATTGTACTACATGATTTAAATTGAAACCTTCTCCCCCTTTGACATCAATTCTAAAGGAAATTTTAGGTTTGCAAAATTTATTTTTCTTATATGCTTCTCTTGAATGTATCTGTCCATCTCGAACTTGATTGTATCACTTAGTCTACCTAAGGATTATTGCTCTCCCCCTTATTATAACACTACAAGGATGAAAAGTAAACCTTGAAATTCTCTCCCTAGACTCATGCTTCTCCTTAAGCATTTAGAGTTGAGAAGGAGATATCACTCCCAACTTCTATCATAGATACTTAAATGTCTCTTTTAGAAGGGGTTTTTTAAAAATATCTACAATCTTCTCTTTGTAGCACAACATATTCCGACTTGCTATTTTGTAGCTTTTTTCTTAGGAAATGATATTTGATGGGAATATGCTTTGTCCTTGAATGTATAATTGGAATCTTTGATATAATTATTATGTTTCTATTGTAATTGAGAACTGGAATAGGCTAATTATACTCTATCTTGATGTCCTTTAATCTCTTCTTCATCCAAAACACTTGTGTATAGTATAGTGATGTAAGTATATTTATTTTAGTGCTCCAAATCAAAGTGTTCCTAGGGTGATTCTCCTTGTAATAGCTTATTTAGATAGATGATAAAAACTATATCAATTAATTACATGTTGAATAAAGTAGAGTAGGAATAAAGTAAACATGCATTAAGTTGGCTTCCAACAACTAGTGAATAGAGTAGGAATTGGTAAATTTTCAATTTGAACTTCTTAAATTTGGAGGTCAATTGCATGTGAGTCAAGTTTGACCTTGTGTGCCATGTGATTGACCTAGGATAGAAGGGCACAAATCTTAAGACAAATAATGAATGTATGGATAATTGGTGGTTTTCCTTTGAAAATTTATGCACTCAAAATTTCATTCTATACATTTAGTGTAGTACTCCAAACTAAAATGTTCCTTCTTGTAATTGCTTAGTTAGATAGATGATAAAAATCAATATCAAGTCATTACACATTGAACGTCTTTAAATACCAAGATACAACTCAATAGATCACGTAATTTTTTATTAAATTGGCTCCCAATAACTAGTGAAAAGAGTAGGAGTTGGTAGATTTTGAATTTGAATTTCTTAAATTTGGAGGTCAATTGCATGTGATTCATGCTCAAACTTGTGTGCCAACACTTCTTGATATTTTTAGGGGAGTGTTTGTTTTATGCTTGTTGCTTTGATGTTTATTATGTTAATGCACTCTCATTCTCACGTTCTTCATTGAATAGTTTGATTTTTGCATAGAATAGAGGAATTGGTGGTTTTCCTTTGACAATTTAAGCATTCAAAATTTCAGGCTATACATTTATTTAGTGCTCCAAACTAAAGTGTTTCTAGAATGATTCTCCTTGCAATTGCTTATTTAGATAGATGATAAAAATTAATATCAATTAATTACACATCGAATGTCTTTAAATACCAAGACATGGCTCAATAAATCGAATGTGAAAAGAGTAGAAGTTGGTAAATTTTGAACTTGAATTTCTCAAATTTGGAGTTCAATTATATGCAACTCAAGTTCAAACTAGTGCGCCATGTGATTGAGCTAGAATAAAAAGACACAAATCTTAAAACAAATAATGAATGTATGAATAAGAGTTTGAAAGATAGATACATTAAATAACTATATGATCAAAATACAAAATAAATCAATTATCAATTATGTTAAGTCATTCAATCAAACTAAACGCAAAACTAAATAGAACTGTACACAAATATACAAATTTTGCCATTCCACCTTATCTTATTAATTGGAGCTTAAGACTTTTTTCTTTTTTTTAAATAGTACTGACCATGTTTTGCTGTGTTGTGACGTCTCAGTACAAAGGACAAGAGATTAGAAAATGCATATGTTATTCATATCAGCTATAAATCGACAGAGAGAACATTATAACGAGCATCTTATACCCTTCAATCTTTTCACTTCAGAGTATAATTAAACTCTCAAAACAATTAAAATTTTTACAGTAGATTCCAGAAAAAAATGACAATGTGTACGTACAATGCTACTGGTGCTCTCTCCCTTCAAAAATTTGTTCCATGTATTGGCATCTCTCTTTGTTTTAATATTGCAATAAACAAATATATTTTGGCTGTGCCAATTTAATCTATTAGTGACTTTTGCCGAGCTTTAGGTATGATAGGCCGTGAATTGAGTACGAAGTGCCTTTGCACACGCTTCCATTGATAAGACAAGGTTTGGAAACGATCATTTCGTGGGTTGAGAAGAAGATAAATTTTCCGTGTTTAATCTTGAGACTTTTGTGCAGAGAATAAGTATTTATGTCATGATCAATGTGAAGCGTACGATCTAGTGTAGATTCTTTGCCGAGGTAAAGATGGAGACGTGAGACAGAGGAAGAAACAATCTTTTTTTAATGGAAAGAGGAGACTATTGTAAACGGAGACGTGTTTTATGTTGTTGGTTTGGAGGGGGAGAGATTATCATTAATCTCTTAGGTATGAAACCATGATATGAAGTGTTGGTTCAATGTCTTGGTAGGAAAGATAGTATATGAGAGATTCAGAGGTTTTTTCTGTTTTTTTTTTTTTTTCACGACCTCTTCTTTCAATGGCAAAAAGGCAAGTGTAAAAACATAATGGTATAAGAGGCAGACCAACATTGCGAGAAAAATGAGGAAGGGGAGGAAATATGGTGAAGACATGATCAATAATATTTCTACATAATTGGAGAAAGAGAAATTAGAATCTTGACAAATGGACTTGGGTGTTGCGCATTTGGAAATTGGCCAAAAGAATGGATTCAACACTCCATGTGTAGATATAAAGGAAACCATGGGAAAGCTATCATTAGGTTTTAACTAGTTCATTGGGAGAAGAAATATATTTTTGATATTAAAAGCAAGAAAACAAGGGCGCCAACCTTTTATACAAACAGCCTATAGGCTGCTAAAAAATAAATAGCAAAACAAGGGTGCTAACCCTATACAAACTTAGGTCAAATAGGCCATTAACGGTAGGTCACAAGACCATTGTGCAAAACAAAGGCCAAACAAACCTTTAACAAAACACTATCAATACAAATAAGAACCCTACCGAAAAGTGGGAAAAAATTTCACCCACAACTCGAGGAAGAGTAATAGGGGGAGAAGAAATATATTTTCCATAACCTAACCTCTGAGTTGTGACTCCATCTTGTCTATGGTTATGGATTCCTATCTATTTCACGACGACATAAATGGGTTTAATATTTAAGCAAAAGCTTTCTTCAACTAACATCTAGAAAATTTCAATGGTTTGATGGACAACATTTATAGGAGTCGCAAGGCAACTTCAAAAGATTCAAACATTCTCCAGGTAAATCACAATACTAATGTCTATGTCAAATCATGTAGATTCTTTTGATGATTTTGAGATATAAAAGTATAAGGAAATACCCCTTAATAAAGAAGGAAAATGTGATAGATTTGTGTGTATGTTAGGTGACGAAGGTCTATGTAATTTGACCCTGCTCCCTTGTTATTTTTTTTTCTTTTTTTATCTATGATTGTTGCATAGACTTGGGTGTACTAATTTTCCTTCCAATTATCTATCATATGTTGAGATAATACTATAAAGGTTAGAAAGAAAGATCATAAACTTATGAGTACTTCCTTTCTAGTTTATATAAAACTCTCTATTAAATAATGTTCGAAGATAGATGAAAAACTTGAGGAAATGTGTAAGTTATTTATTCTAGCACTATTGGTAGCCTTATGTATGCAATGATTTATATTAGACTTAATACCACACATGTAATGGGAGTTCTATATAGATATATGTCCAAACTAAAAAAGGAGAATTAGACTACTATGAAAATATTTTTTTTATATTTATGGGGCACCTCAAATTATGCAGCTTATTGCGAAGGAAGAAATGATGAAAATAAAACTTGAAATTAAAAGGATTTATAGACTCTAATTTGGCTAGAGATCTTGACTATCAAAGATCTACTAATATATATATGTTTTTAGTCTTTTGGGAGTAGTAAGTTGGATGGGTAAGAGGAAATAGTGGTTGCATTATCTACAATAGAGACATGGTACATAGTAGTGACTTATGCATAGGAGAAAACAATGTGGCTACAAAAATTAGAATCAATTGCTCCAATATATTACCAAAGGAGGTAATGATTAACTCTGGTAGTTTTAATGCAATACATTTTCTCAAATATCCTACTTATTATCAATAGTAGAGATGCAAGGCATGTCCCATGGATGGAACAAAGTAATATGGCTATACAAGTTTTAATAAATTGTTGGTCTATTGTCAAAGGTGGTAGGATTGAGTTACATCTAGTCAAAAAGCAGTATGTTTGACCAAAAATCCTCCTTGTTGTGCTTAATCAAACCATATCATGTATCATTTTTGTGAAAGAAATGGTTGAATGCAATTGGATATTATTGAAAAAAAATGATACAAACAATAATGTTGGTGCTTTATTGACAAAAGGACAGATTAGTGACAAATTTTCTTGGAGTAGAAAACTAATAGGCATGGTTGCCCTTAACAATTGATAATACATATGTTTTCAAGCTATAGAAAATATTCAACGAGTGTTAGATTTTTGAAAATGTATTATGTACTTTCCATGTTTCATAGTTGAATGGGGCTAACCGCTAGCGAGAAGACAACTTTTTGAAATGCATTTTTTTGAAAAATTATCTACGTGATTTTTTATTTAAACCTATTATTTTAAAGTATCTATGAATTGCTTTTGATGTGTCTACGAATTACCATACATGCTTAAGGGTTGAGTAAAGGTTTTATTATTGCACTGTGTTTTTATACAATAGTGATGAAGTTTATTGTGAAAGCACTATATACAATGTATCTTATTTTTATCTTCAATTTTTATATGTATTGATCATACTTGTTTTTCCTAAATATCACACCAAATCAATACATATAATTTCTAAACAAATTTATACAATTTTTTCAAGTATTTTTAATGCAATAGACTCTGGAAATCTGATATACATTTACACACTTTTCAATACTAACGGCTCTTAGAAAAAAAACAATGATGCAATAGGCTTAGACATAGCAAATATTAATGTTGTGCGAAATACCACTCAAGAAAAAAACAATTATGATACGTTAAATCGAGACAGCTATACAACCATACGTTGTCAACACTAATTTCAATCTTAGAACACAGCCTCACCGACTTTGCAGGCAGGGCTGTTGAATTTGATACATTTTTTTATTTTTTTCCAATCTGACTTCAGAAATAAGATTTTATTATACAGAGAAGTTTACCAAACATAGTATACAAAAGCATGAGCAATGCATCATACATTTCTAGACTTTGCATTTTAAGATTTGACAAACCTGAATTCCCATTTATGCCATTCTTGCAAACCTGTGTACAAGAACTAGACATAACAAAATGGCCTCAGATCACAATTTCAATGAGAATCCAAAGTTTTGCAAAAACAAAAACACTAATAACAAAAAAGATTTGATCCCAATGTGACTGGCACTGAATGGATCTTAAATTCTGTTGAGCAATAGACAAGCAGACCCCCCCTGAGGAACACAAATCTAGGATATACAGTAGGACGTACAACCAGCAATTGTACAACAAAGCTTAGGTACAATACTCTCCTGGATAATGCACATTACCCAAAAAAAGAAAATGTCACCAAGTTCATCAGTTCTAATCTATTTTGGTTATATGGGCAGATACTATCCTAAGACCTATCTAATTTTGGCTATCTTTTCTCATACTTGAACTGCTTTCTTTCTTTTTGTGCTTCTTCTTCTGATGCTGGTGATCTTTGGTCAGAACTGAACCGAAAAGTAACTCCAAATCAGGAGAATCATAAGGAACATGAATTGCTCTGCGACGTGATATAATTGCAGGATTTCTCTTTAGAGGAGCTGATTTGGGTTTGCAAGGTGCAGGAGGGCACATTGTCATGGTGGGTATCTTGTGTTCCTCAGACTTGGGTGTCACACAACATTCTTCTTCTTCAAACTTCTTTTCTGTCTCAGATCTGCAAGATGAAGAATTGGCTCTAATGGGCGCCAAGCCACTGGGGATTTCTGTTGTATTCCCTACTGAATCTGTTGTACTAACGGCATTGACAAAATCGTTTCTTTGCTTTCTCTTTCCTAACGATGAGGAAGAACAATTTGCAGAAGCCATCACCTCAACAAACAAATCTATTTTCTGCACCTGCAAACACACATAACCATTGATGTTCAGTACTATCAGCAGAACAAATCTGTAAAAATAGCCACCCAAATACTGCAGGAAGAATATAATCAAGAAGCATACATGAAAAAAAAGAAAGAAAGAAAATCCATACAATATGGTTCAATGAAGTTTTCCAGACCCTACAAACAAAAATGGCTTCCTGAGGGAGAAAACTTGATTCTCTTAAACACAAAAGCTGTGTGTGAACTGTGAATTGCCTTAGTTGAAAGAAGAAAGTAAACCTATTCAAAGAATTTACGCCATTGGAAGCTTCAAACGAACACACAGTTATACAATTTACTTGGTTTTCCAAAAACAAAAAATTCATGTGCTAAAAAAGCCAAGCAATGGAAGCTGTCTGTATATACAAAGCAGGTCATGGACGGATAAGTAGTTGTATAAATCAATATAACTAATAATTGTTCATGAACAATTTAGGAGTGTTGGAACAAACAATTGAATTCTAATTTGCATCATGTTCTCATGTGCTTTCATGTCTTTAGCTCTGGCTTTTTCTATTATTAAGAAAAGAAAGCGTGTTGCATACGCTTTCCCTGGTCAGCACTTTCGAAATGTCCAATTTGAAATAGAGTTGGCTCCAATCCAGAGTCAAGAGAGAGTGAAGAAAAAAAGGCTTTTCAACAACAGCATAAGCAATGTTTGTCCCTCTGCAATCTTATCAACATGCACATGTCATGTTTTAATTTCTAAAACTTGATCTTTCAACACGTTATCTTATTACTTTCATATGGTTGAGAAGATTATCATTTCTCTTTTATAGTTAAATTTATTACCACTGAAGTTATCCCATCCCCCTCCCTTAATGGAGCTTGAATACACTTTAGCTGAAAGAAATGGAATAACAATTCTTATACTATACTCAATATAATTAGAAATACGGCAGCAACAAAATTACAAACATGAAATTTAGAAAAATTCGTTGATCTTATTCATAAACAAAATAATACATATTTATAGTTGCAATTTAATTCAACAATTTTCTATAATTTTGTTAAACACTTAGACAACTAATTGATGATGACAGACAACCGAATGAAGATTAAAAGATGCACCTTCAACTTATCTAAGCAACACATGCTCAATACTAGATGACCCATATCTATTGTGAGCATAATTATGTTATGAGTTAATTTATGTTGCACACGCAGGTGGTGTCTAGTGCTGCTTTGCTTGATCCTCCTGTTTCACAACCACTTCTTCATTAGAGCTTTCTTGGATTCCTCTAACTTGCTACCGTTGACAGGAGACCTATGCCTATTGTGCAACCTAGACGAAGTTTGAGCAAGGCCTTGTTTTGAAGTTTTGTCAGTGTCAATCGGGTCAAGTATGCTCCTCACCTATCTCTTTACCTACTCCAGTGTCTGTTTCTTTACCTATTTTTGTTTGTGTTGTTGAGAGGGCTTTGCCTTGTCCCAAGTTTGTCATTGCCCCTCTTGCAGAGGCCAGTATCCGACTTGAGTATCGCATCCTTCGACTGAGTCACTTGTTTCCTCTATAGAGGCATGCTTGTTTGACTCTTTGGAAGACATTCTAGCGTTGTCTACAATCTTCACCCAATTGTTGACTCTTGCCTCTTCTGAGCTTGTAGACACAAATGTTGAAGCTTCTTTGTCCCCGTATGATCTAGATTCGGAGGACGATGATCTCTTAAGGGATAACCTCTAGGAGCATAATTTTCTTATTTTTTAGCATAGCATGTGTGCATGTTTGTGTTCCCCCATCCTGTCTTTACATGTTTGTTCCCTCTCAGAGGACCCAAGTCATTGTGTTGGTGCTTGGAAATGGGAGGTTGGCTGTCTTTCTATGTTGTGCACTCTTGGAGGACCCGAGTTACTCTATAGGTGCTCGGATTCAAGGAATTTTCCATCATACAAATTCTTCTATTTGTTCATCTTTTTCTTCTCTTTGTCGTATCTTGCTTTTCGACATTCGGGGATGATCCAAAGCGTTGGGGGCATTTAGGCCTTCTTCCATGTTGACTTGAACTTTTATTTTATGTTTGTCTTCATGTCTCTTTTTTAGATCCGAGAAATTTGGCATTATGATGAAACACCCATCTACAACTATACTATCTATTTTATCTTACTACTTTGGGTTCTAACACTAAATAATCGGATCCCCCTATGCCCTTTCATTTTTTTGTCGATGTTGTGGGTCTTATGTGTCATCTGCTGAAGATGACATTCCACATAAACATCTTTCTATGTTGATGTGCCACAATGCCTCTTCTCCTTAGAATGACATGCATTCCACTCATACCACTCTAAGGGGATGCCATCATTTCTGCATAATTTGCATTTGCATATGTTTATCTTGGCATCTTATTTGCCTTGGTGGGGGCTAAACCACTTGATCTATTTATCTTGTTTTCCTTGGTGGGGGCCAAACCACTTGATCTATTTTTTCACCTTTTGTGGAGGCCAATCTGCTTCTTATCAAATCAATCTACAGTCACCCAATCACATGGCTATCTAGCATTTTTCTATCCATGCCAGTGAAATATTGCCCAATTGCATGACTATCTAGCATTTTCTATCCATGCTAGTGAAATCTTGCCCAATCGTATGGCTATCTAGCATAACACAACTTGCTACCCATATTAGCACTATCTTGTATCTTTCATAATAGGGGCTCTCCTCCATTAAGCAGGGTCTATTTCTATTATGCTATCTTGTCTACTTCATGCCCAATTGCTTTGTTTTCAATCTTTTGTCTAACACATTTTTTTACAAATGGCTTAGCAAAATCTAACGTAATTTCAAGTTTATCTCACTGGGGGAAATTTTGTTCGATGAGAAAATTCTACACTTTCCCCTTCATAATCTTAGTAATATCTCTCTACTTTAGCTTCACATCTCTTGATACATTTGATATGCTTGCTAAAGTGGGGGAAAAATGTAATGTTGTAAATTGCACCTCGTGAAATTTCACACTACATAAGCGCCTTCGCTTTAGGCCAATTGACTCATTCTTTGTCACATTGTCCTTTTGTCCACATGGATTGCCTTGTTAGCTTAGAATCTGACCTTTTTCCAATCTTTTTTATCTTTTGATTCATGGACACTAGCGCACCACGTTTGCATCTCGCAAATATGACAGTCCGCAAGTGGCAATTTGAGTGTTACACCTATCCCTGGAAGAGTTCGTAATGCCTCTATTCACAACCACCGATGTCGGGATTCTTCCTAGAGGTCTATATCTCATTCATTTGAGATGATTTTGGGACTTCTTGATCATTTGGAGAAATTCTCAAGCTCTGGGTATCTTTCCTACATCTCACAGTTTTTTTTGGCATCTACCATTATCACAATCTTTGGAGAGCTCTTGGAACTCGACTCTTTTCATCTAGGTGATAATTTCTTGAGTGCTAAAGGGGAGTTCCTTCCTCTCTTTCTTTTCTTGCATATCTATTGTTTCCATCTAGCATATAAATTGTCTTAGCTATCTACTTTCATCTTTATAATTTTCCTTTCACTCGTGACTATTCTCTTGGTTGTCCGTGGAGGTGGAAACATCAAAGTAGGGTCTGACTGAGGCAAACCTCTTTACATATCCCCAACATTTTTCCTTTTTGCTTTCGTATAGGTTTGTGATCAAGGGAAGGAGTTCACTTTACTGGAGGCTTCAATCATGGACCGATTGTAAGCTTCCTTTTCCTTTCTTCATCTTCTTTTAGTTGTTCACACTCTGTCCTTTTCATTTCATTTAGCAAAACATTGTTAATTTAATCATGATGTCACATCCACATCCATTATATAGTCTCTATGCTCTGTCTGTACAAGATGTTAGTGCACTGCGCTAGTGTCCCAGTTCTGTGCATTTGTCCTAAGAACAAAGACTTAGCAGAGGTTTTTTAAGAGGTCTCTATGGTGTTAGTTGTTTAGTTTTGTATTTTGCATCCCCTGGCTCACTTTTAGCGCTAGTAAAGTGAGGTAGAGAGAATGTTGGTTTGTTCCTCAAAGTTCATCACTTTGAGGGTAGCAAATCCCATCCTCTATAGATGGTTACTAATGCATTGTGTTGTGATGGATATTAACTTCTTATATGGTTGTCATTTTCCTTTGACTGCAAATGTTTAGTAAAGATCTAGGATTAGATGTTCAGATGTTGTCATGTTGCCTAGTACTAATTTTTCGCATACATAAGTTGGTTCCTATAGGTTATAGTACAAGAAGTTTCAATGTGCATGAAAGAACTTATTTAATGTTCATGTGAATAATGATTTGCATCCTTCTAGATTATGAAGATCATGATGTACATATTTGGATATAATGTTTATGTTATGTGAATGGTGTACTATTAGGTGTGCAGGTCCTTTGATTGCTCAGATAATGAGGTTAGTTGTTGTTATTTTCTGACAGTAATATTGTCTGTCAGACTAGTGCAAAAAATACGTAGTGGTTTTTGGATACATTTGGATTCAAGGGTTACAATTTGGTGGACCTGTTCATTTGGTTTGTGTAGTATTTTAGTTCAAATTTCAAGTGTTGGTTCTATTCTGCAAGTAATTTATGTTGGTATGTCCTTGGCCTGCTCTTTTGTGTTAAGTCTCAGTTGTTCTGGTTGATTTATCTTGTTTGGATTATTTTCTTTTGGTCTGGATATGCTTTGGAGGATGAGTTAGATTGTTGATATGGATCTCACCATGGTGTGTGGTGATCTGCACTTATTAATTTGCATTGGAAGATTTTTTTAGGTGATTGATGTGTTTCATTATCTTTCTACATGTTTCATTTGACGTTGTTCTTGGAGATTGTCGTAGTGTGTGTGGTTTGTTGAATCTACTTGAATGAATGTATTACGAAGTGTTTGGGTCCCCCTTATCTCTTGGAGAGTACTGGTCGGGTAAAGCACAAAGTTGTGTCACACTTTTATAAAGGAAATGGCCACTGTTGATTTAACTTTTTATATTGAATCAATAGAAAGTGAAGTATATGTTTTGAATTTGGAAATGATGTAAGCTAATGAAATGTATATTTTTTTATTTATTTTATGTTTGTAATTTTTAAAAATATTAAAAAAATTGTTTGAATACACTTTCTTATAAAGTAAACACTATAATTTAGTTGTTGATAAAATGCTAAAATTGAAGTTACACGAGGCGTCACACTTTATATAGTAAATTTTACCTTTTTTTCTTCAATTGTTTTGTGTATATTGATAGCTTGAAACTTTAGTGCAAAAATATACTTTTAACTATTTTTTATGTATGTATATTTTTCAATAAATTTGAAAAGTTACGTGTACTGAAATATAACTCTTTCCATTTGGCGTCACTTTTTTTCTTGATTATTTAACCAAATTAGAAAAGAATTATATCATATTGACATAGACTCTTTTCTCTAGTGCATTTTTTTTTCAAAAATTTTAAATAAATTTTAGTATTTTTCCTTTACCAGATAATCAACCTTATATTTTAGTGCTGATGACCTACTTTCAATAATTATTAAATATTAAATATAAAAAAAAATAATTAAAATATTAAAAGATATATATTTTAGAAAATTCACTTATTGATCTATAAAAGGGTATTTTTACATTTCAAACAAAAAATATTTATAAGAGTAGGAGTTGTTGAAACATCGAGTTTTTCAAAATAAAATAAAATTTATAATTAGACCCAAAGTGGTATAAAATATACATAATAGATAATTCCAATTGGAAAAGTTGTGGCCCTTATATAAGATAGTTGTAATGAATCTCTATAGATCATATGTTTTCCTAAAATTAATTTTTAGTTGAATTACTTAAATTCACTCATGCTAATAAGTTGGCTTGAAACATGACACAATTTTGTGCTTTTACTTGTAATTGTTCTAGGTCAGGATGATCTATTTTTTTGTAATATTGCTTATCCTAGCTTGTCCAACCTAATTGAGGGTTTTGATGAAGAACCTTGTATATAAAGAATGTATGGTTGTATGTGTTGAGGTATGGAATGTGTGTGAATCATTGTGAAGTCAATGAGAATAATATTCAAGAAAATTTTGTGTTGGTGATGTGTGAAAGTCAGTTGAGAAGTGCCTTGATAGTAATATCTTTAGAGTGGCAGTGATCAGAGAGTATTTGTGATCAGATCTTCTTGCCATGATATTGGTCATGTGACACCAAGTTTCAAGGTTAATTTCATGATCATGGCATCCTTCTCTTTTTAGTTTCAACTATTTCTCTTGTATGGGCTAGTGGACAATAAGTTTTTTGGTAGAATTTTGTATCTTATCTCTAGATAGTGCATCTCAGTCCTGCAAATCTCTTTGTATCTTGCCCAATGCTTGTGTGCCTTCGAATTGCATGTCCATTAGGTGCATATTACTCCTTAACAATGCAGCTAAAATATTGTAATTAGATTTATTATATTGTGTCATGTGATTCTCATCGTGGTTTTTTCCTTATAGGATTTTCTACGTAAATCTAGTGTTCATGTGTTGAATGTGATTTGTGCTTTGATTCTTTACAATTACAGTAGAAGATTAATAGTTATATAGATCTAAAAAGAATTGATTAGGACTAATTGACCCCCCCTCCCCTTAGTCCTATAGTGTTTTCAACAAGAGTTTCAGATAATGCCACCACTTGGGTCGTTCTCTCCTCACTAGTAGTCCTAATGACCACACGGGGAGACATGCCCTCTAGAGATTAAACAAAAAGAGCCTATTGCTCAAGACACAAAAGACACTGGTTCAATTTTAGTGCACCAATTGAAGTGTTTGCTCTAAGTCTTTGAAAACAAGGCACACAAATGAAGATAAAAAATCCTTGCCCAAATTTTGCAACAAAGATATGTTAGTAGTTTTGCAATAATACCCCTCATGCAAGCACACAAGTTAGGTAGATTTTAGATCCAAAAGACTTTGTGAAAAAGGGGTCTTCGAAAATGAGATTCGCTTCAAGGACAAGCTACACCATTATTTTAGCTAGATAACAAGATATTAGCTCAAATAAACCAGATCTGAAACATTAAATGCAAGACAAAATGGCAAAAATGAAAACCCTAAATGAGGAATTTTTTATTTTTTTTGAAAACACAGACGCAATTTTACCCTACATAGATGTGGCTCCGTAACACATATGCGTTTTAACACCTCACAGACGCGTTTTTGCAAAAAAAAAGCAAAAACAGAAAATCCCGTAGGACACAGATGGGTTAAAATGATCACAAACGCGATTAGATCTCACATACACGATTAAATTGCCCACAGATGCGCCTATAATGAAAGCCTGCAATCTGGAAAATGAAAATACTGTCGGAAACACAGACGCGATTCAAAGGTTCATAGACGCTGCAGAAAAACAAAAACGTGATTCCAGGATGCGCAGACGCGAAAATATCGAAATGTTGTCGGAAAATGTCAGATCTGCAACTTCAAAAATACAAAATCTGCAACAAAAGATGTTAAATGAAAAAGGGACAAGAGTCCCACCGAGCATGCCAAAATTTTTATGGTAAAGATGGAATAACAATATTGAAAGACTAAATGAATTCAACCACAAAACCCTAGCCTAACAACAATAAAGATCCACCATAACATATGAAGATTACCTAAGACAATGTAAACCAAATAAAATCACAAAGATTATACCATCACATGTCCAATAGGGTTTGGATCTCCATTTTTCCTATCTCCATTGATCTTGCTTGATATATTTTCTCTCAGATTTTATGTGTGCACACGAGCTCAACAAAGAATGTAAATGTGGTTGATAGCTTGATCGCATATGAAAGTTTGAATGCTAGAATTCTTGATTAGGGTTGATAATGAAGGAAGCATCTCCTTATATAAAAGACACTATAATAAATGGAGGGATAAGATTAAGAGGTGTAAAAGATAAATGGTCGGCTATGATTAGAGGGTAGGTAAGGTAGGTAGTGTAGGAATTAAGAGATGAACGACATGTGTCATGGGTGGAAAAGGTTAATGAATTAATTAATTAAATAAAGATTCATTTAGTTAATAAAGGAAATAGGATCAATTAAATAAATAAAATATTTATCTAATTTAAGAAAAGGATAATTTAAATAAATAAATGTATTTATTTAAATGAGAAATAAGGCTAGAAGAGGATAAATGAATTAATTAAATAAATAAAGAGATATTCAATTAATAGAAGAATTAGGCTAAAGTAATTAAATAAATAAAATATTTATTTAATTAGACTGGACAATTTTAGGTGTCTACATATTGCCCCTCTTTGAGACAATGCAACTTGTCGCGTTGTTTCAAAGAAGATAAGATGAACTAATACAAAGTTGCCCCAAGGTGGGAATGATATGCCCCCTCGAGAGATTGGATGAAAATGTCTGAAAAGATCGTAGACAATCTCTCGATAAGAAAGAAAGGCTAGAAAGGACTGACAAGATAGGATAGAGTGACAGAGTCATGAAATAAAGAAGACTAACTAGGGAGAGTAGGGTTAGGGTAGTCTATAAGATAGATTACAAGGGAAAACATCCTCATTGTCATCCACACACCTAAGAGATCAAAGTGCAGAGAGAGCAGAGAGCAGTCAGCAGCGATGGCATTGGTTCATAGATTTGATCGCGTTCACTGATATCAAAGGCCAACAGATGCAGGAGAGCCAGTGAGTACCACAAAACCTCCTTGTACCTTGTTGCATTAATTGTTGTCATAAATGCATGCTAGGTATTGCAATAAATGCGCTCTAGGTAGGTTTAGAAAAATGTCAAGCGGGGGGAAAAAAGATAAGGCGCATCTGCGTTGGTTCTAGGCACGTCTAGGTAGGCTAGGCATGTCTGTGTTTGTGCTAGGCGCGTCTATGATTTGCAGGCGCATTTATGCAGAACAGGCGCGTCTGTGCAGAACAGGTGCGTTTGCATCTTCAAGGACAAATCGACAGTTCTGTGATAAACATACGCTGTCGATTGGATAAGCTACTGAGAGGATACACTCAAGCAGGTCCCCTAGGGAAGACTAGGATAGCAGATAGGGCTAGATTGACAATTCTATGATAGAACATACGTTGCCAATCAGGAAACCACTCAAGAGGATTCACTCAAGCAGAGGCCCTAGGATAGGATAAAGCGAGGCACTTTGTGATGAACAAGGAGTACCATAGAAATTGACAATTTTGTGATAGAACATACATTGCCAATTGGATTAGGCTAAAATGGACAATTCTGTGATAGAACATACATTGTCAATTGGATAAACTACTCAAGAGGATACACTCAAGTAGGTTCCCTAAAAGATAGGATCAAAGCAGCACTTTGTGATGAATAGGGAGTACCACTAGGATAGGAAGCAACACTTTGTGATGAACAGGGAGTACCACTAGGATAGGAAGCAACACTTTGTGATGAACAAGGAGTACCACTAGGATAGGAAGCAACACTTTGTGATGAACAGGGAATACCACTAGGATAGAGTGCCATATGATAGATATAAGCACTAAGATAAAAAGAAGCACTTTGTGATGAACAGAGAATGCCACTAGGATTGACACAGTTGATTTGCTTGACTGCAGGAGGACCTAGCTATGCTAGAGTCACGAGAGAGATTCCCTTCGACTCAAAGTTTATGACTAGAGATGACATTCAAGGATAGAGAAGTAATTCAGGCTATGGGCTTGCGATATATTTTGTATGTGTCTAAGTTTCAAGCGAACATGGGATTGCTGATTGCATTAGTTGAGAGATGGCACTCAGAGACTTGCACATTTCATTTGCCGATGGGTGAGATGATAGTCACCTTAGAGGATGTGTATAGGATACTGAGGATACTGATTGATGAGGAGTTAGTTCCTTATGATCGAGAGGGAGACAGGGATGCACTAAGATGAGTGTTTCAAGATCCAGGACTGGAGATGAGGGTGGGACATGTGGCTTGGGACACCATGACAACGACAGGATTGGCGCTACCAGCAGTGCTAGTAGGAGTGATCAGTGGGTTCCTCTGTCCGGACAGGGCGACATGAGGGTTGGTTGTGGGATGGGGGAGGACTCTAGAGACACTAGTGACAGAGCACACCATGTTTGCATGGGGGCCGTGTCTGCTGGCACACTTGTATTATGAGCTGCATCAGTTTGTGTATCACAGATCAACAGGATTGGGATGCGAGGTGACACTATTGTAGGTATGGGCATAGGAGCATCTGTCGGTTACACGACCGATACATTTTAGAGGCAGGGGACATGGGTGCAACTATGTGCATTTATATGATATGTGTGTATGGTGAAAATGGATAGTAATAAACAACAATATTGAAAGACTAAAATGGATTCAACCACCAAACCCTAGCCTAACAATGAACAAAGATCCACCATAACATATGAAGATAACCTAAGACAATGCAAAATAACTCAAAAATCACAAAGATTATACCATCACATGTCCACTAGGGTTTTGATCTCCATTCTTCCTATCTCCATTGATCTTGTTTGATATGCTTGCTCTCAGATTTTTGTATGCACAAGAGCTCAACAAAGAACGGAATGTGGTTGCAAGTAGGATCGTAGTGTAGCCAAGTACTCCAAAATTAGTCATTCGTCTGAGTGATTAGGGTGATTCATTAGGGTTTGACAATGAAGAAAGCATCTCCTTAAATAGAAGACACAATAGAAAATGGAGGGTTAAGATTGAGAGGTGTAAAAAGAGAGGTCGGCTAGGATTAGAGGGTAGGTATAAGAAATACCAAAATAATGAAAGAGGTAGGTAGTGTAGGAAATAAGAGATGAATGACATGTGTCATGTGTAGAAAAGGTTAATGAATTAATTAAATAAATAAAGATTTATTTAATTAATAGAAGAAGTAGGACAATTAAATAAATAAAATATTTATTTAATTTAGGAAAGGGGTAATTTAAATAAATAAATGTATTTATTTAAATGAGAAATAAGGCTAGAAGAGGATAAATGAATTAATTAAATAAATAAAGATTTATTTAATTAATAGAAGAATTAGGCTTAGATAATTAAATAAATAAAATATTTATTTAATTAGACATGACAATTTTGGGTGTCTACATTTTGCCCCTCTTTGAGACAATGCGGCTTGTCGCGTTGTTTCAAAGAAAATAAGATGAACTGATACAGAGTTGCCCCAGGATGGGAATGATATGCCCCCTCGAGAGATTGGATGAAAAAGTCTGGAAAGATTGCAGACAATCTCTCGATAAGAAAGATGGGATAGAATGGACTGACTAGATAGAGTGACAAAGTCACAGGATGAAGAATACTGACTCGGGAAATGAGGGCGAGGGCTAGGGTAGGCTATAAGATAGACCATGGGCAAAAGACATCCTCATTGTCATCCACACCCTTGCGAGATCACAGTGCAGAGCGAGAAAAGAGCAGCAGCAGTCAGCAGCGATGGCATTCGTTCATAGATTCGACCGTGTCCGCCGATTCCAGCGACCAGCCGATGCAGGAGAGCCGGTAAGTACCCGAAAACCTCCTCGTACTTTCACGCATTTCAAGTTTTGTCATAAATGCATGTTTAGGAGCAATAAATGCGCTAGAAATAGGGTAGTTTAAAAGTGCAAAAACGCGCAACCGCGTCTGTGTCAGCGCCAGGCGCGTCTGTGTCCAACAGGCGCGTCTGTGTTGGGTCCAGGCGCGTCTGTGCCTAGAACCGCGTTTGTGTTGAATGCGGACGCGTTTGTGAAATGTAGTAGCGTCTGTGCTTTTGAATAGCGTTTATGTCATGCAGGGACGTCTGTGTTCCCTGGTCGCGTTTGTGTCTGGCATAGGCACGTTTGTGTTCAGAAAGCGCGTCTGTGTTGCAGAGGCGCGTTTATGCAGTCTATAAGCGCGTTTATGAGTTAAAAGCGCGTGTGTGTTGAAAAAGTGCGTTTGTGTGTTTAAATGCATGGTTTTAGTCCTTTAGGTCAAATCGGCAGTTCTGTGATGAACATACGCTGTCGATTGGATAAGCTGCTGAGAGGATACACTCAAGCAGGTCCTCTAGGAAGATTAGGATAGATCAAGGCACTTTGTGATGAACAGGGAGCACCAGGATATGCAGCACTTTGTGATGAACAGGGAGTGCGAATGTGAGTGACACTTTGTGATGAACAGGGAATGTCACACACGTAGTACTTTGTGATGAACAGGGAGCACTACTAGGATAAATAGCAACACTTTGTGATGAACAGTGAGTGTCACTAGGGTAGATAGCCATATGCATTTAGGTAGCAAGTAGCATTTTGTGATAAACAGTGAATGCCACGATAACTGACAAGATTGATTTGCTTGACTGCAGGAGTATTTGCCGATGTTGGAGTCACGGGAGAGATTCCCATCGACTCAGAGGTTGCGACCAGAGTTGTCTATCCAGGACATGATTTCCATTGAGGAGATGGGCCTCACATATATGCTCTATGTGCCCGAGTTTCGGGCAAACATGGGTTTGCTGACTGCACTGGCCGAGAGATGGCACTCAGAGACATGCACGTTTCACCTGCCGATGGGTGAGATGACAGTGACACTGGAGGATGTATACAGGATATTACATGTTCCCATTGATGGAGAGTTGATCCCCCACGACCGTGACGGTGACAGGGAGGCCTTGAGACGGGTCTTTCAGGATCCTGAGTTGGAGATGCGAGCAGGCCATGTAGCCTGGGACACCATGACTGCCACAGGATTAGCATTGCCGGCAGTTGTTGGGGGAGTTATCAGTGGATACTTGTGTCCAGACAGGGCCACACGAGGATTGGCAGTGGGCTGGGGAGGGGCCTTGGAGACGCTGATGGCAGAGCACACTAGGTATGCATGGGGGCCATGTGTCCTAGCACATTTGTATTATGAGCTGCATCAGTTTGTATACCATGGATCAGTGGGGTTGGGCTGCGGTGTGACTCTCTTGCAGGTGTGGGCCTATGAGCACCTTCCCATCACACGGCCTATTCATTTCAGAGGCAGAGGACAGGGACAGAGTTTTGTGCACCTATATGCGATGATTACATCCCAGCCTCGGATTGGGAGATTGGAGCACTGGAGGAGAGTCATTGATGATATTGACGTGGTGATCTGGAGGCCGTACCTGGGGTGCGAGGAGTGGGGGGATGATGCACTGGAGCTGCCCTACACCTTCCGGAGCAGGTACCTGATTGGGCGGATGCCCTATATATTAGAGAGACAGCTGGTGGACAGGGTATGCAGGCAGTATGGCAGGATTCAGAGGATGCCGCGAGGCTCGGGCATGTATGCCCGTACAGTCAGAGATCAGGTGCAGTTTGGCCCACTGCTATCATATGATCAGGCAGTGATGCAGCTAGCGGAGATGATGCCGATGCCATGGGACATGTGGCCAGAGGTAGATGATGCAGGGATGGACGCAGAGTACTCTGCGTACTGGGCAGAGCATCCATTTCCTAGGTTGACAGATCCAGCAGAGCCAGTGGATGGAGAGGGTGGAGGAGATGATGATGAGGGAGGAGGGGATGCAGGTAGGGGCCGGCGGAGGCGGAGGGGAGTGGTGGGAGAGAGACGGGTAGCACCTCGGAGGGAGGGAGGTCAGGAGAGAGCAGCTCCAGTGGTGAGAGGACGGGGTGGACTACCCCTACAGGTGCCAGCAGCACAGGGTCCCAGAGAGGGACAGAGACAGGTGCAGCCAGAGGGACAGAGACAGGTACAGCCACAGGTACCTGTACAGGCACAGGGACAGGTGCAGGCAGAGGCACAGGGACAGGCACCTGTAGAGGAGGAGCCACAGGCAGGGACGGAGAGCGGAGACTCTGAGGAGGATGAGGTGGTGAGGCTGCGGGAGATCTGCCAGGGCCAGGCAGATGAGATTGAGGATTTGGTTCGAGAGAGGAACCACCTCAGGATCAGGGTCCGAGATACAGAGCGGGAGAGGGATCAGGCCATCCAGAGATATACCGAGGCCGAGACAGCTCTGAGGGCAGGTAGGCGGGCAGCAGAGGATGTAGGGGCAGGCTACGCCTATGTTTTGCGAGCTGGAGAGGAGATCGCCTACTGGAGGGATCTATATTATGCAGCCGTGCCAGCAGAGCAGCGGGCTAGGAGCTTCCAGAGGTCGTCGCGCACAGCGACGGCTACGGGAGGGAGCCGCAGGAGACAGGCATCCAGCGGTGGGGTTATGGGGCCTCCACCACCACCAGAGGGACAGGGGGATCCTGGGGCGGGTCCATCTATAGCTCAGACTCCGTCGAGGCGAGGCGGCTCCGAGGGAGGGAGTTCCTCATAGCTATAGTGGGCTCCCATTGTATCAGTAGATGTATCATTGTTGTATTGTAGACACCTGCGGGTGATTCTTTTGTAGCCATATGATTCTTTTGACATCATTGTATTATGACACATTTGATTGATTATATATATGAGATGATTCATCTTTTGCGGCAGCTATATGCATGTGTACCTTATGTGATGAGATGTTCTTATGTGATGCATGTTTTATGATATGGATGCTTATATGATGCAATGCCATATATTTTTGTTCTTTTATGTTGTATATGTGATGCATGATGCGAATGAAAATGTATGTGATGCAAATGAATATGATAATGCAAATGATTATTTACATAATGAAAATGTGAGATGTGCTAACATGTGTTGTATGCAGGATGTGATGCAATTATAATATCTATATGTATGAAATGCTTATATGTGGTGATGCAGGTGCAACTATATGAAATGCAAATGTTTTTGGTGTGTCATTATACTCAGTCATGTGATAGCGGGCTACGTGGACTCGAGAAGGACAATGGAAGTCAATCAAGAAAGGGGGATGGAAGACAGAAGATATGAACGTGAAAGAGCTTCTTGTGCGTTATCATCATTGAGCTTTATTATGGCAGAATAGGTTATGACAATCGAGGCATATGTTCGGCCCAGAAAGTCATTGTACCTGTTTGCATGGAGATAAGACAGTCACAAACAAGGAATGCCCCAGTTCATACTAGACTCACAGTGTCCTCATATCCTTGGACAAGTCATAGCATTACTAAAAGACAATCCACAGACAGCAAATGCAAATAAGTGACGATACCCCATCCTCGCCTTTCTAGTCAAAGACATCCTGGAGATAGAATCTCTAGTCAAAGACATCCCGGAAAAGCTAAAAGACATGTCACCAAAAAGATAAAACCAAAAGAAAACCAAGACTCGACACCAACATCCACTGTAGTCCTCAAGTTTAGTGTCTCTTGTCACTTGTTTAAGTCAAATTTTGATTGTGGTCACAATGTTTACTTTCACAAAAAGGATAGATAGCACTGAACCATATGTTGTCTGAGTCTGTTGAAAGATTTGATTTTGTTGAAGCCCATTGTTGCTGCTGTGTCTCCTTGGAAACTGACTGAATCCATGAAACTGATACCTTATTGTGGAGAAGATGGAACTTCATTGTGGACTGGCGATGCAAATGCTGCTTTATTGCGGATTGTGCGCGGATAGACTGAAGAGAGCTGAAAGAAACTGTACTCCTCGAAACATGTGATGTTCTTAGTTCCACACCCATCACTAGACGTAGGAATTGGCCGTAGTCACAGATAGGAGCCGATTTATTATGGATGGAAAGAGAATGAAAAGGGAGGGTTTATTATGAATGGTTAACCAATCTTAGGTAGATCAATAACAAGCCATGATGGGAATGGGTAAGTTTATTGTGAGCGAATTGGTCGTGAGTGTGTGCGAAGTGAAAAGATGAAAGAGAATCCTGAAAGAGGGAGGAGAAAAGTCCCTACGCATGGCGCTGGTGACCCAGTTTTCACCATGGTACTTGCCCAGGGCGCCACCGAAGTGGTTTTCACCATTGGACGAAATTATTTCTCTTTACTTTTTTGGATTTTGCAATTTTTTTTGTTGTCACAAGGCGCCTGTTTGCCAGGTTTTCACCAAGTAACAATTTTTTTGTTTTATAATTTTTTTTTTTTTTTTGTATTTTTGAATTTTTTTGAATTTTTTGTATTTTTGCATTAGGATACTCAAAAAGAGCTTATGTGTAGAACCTGCGAAGGTGCATGCTGTTGATAGGATCCTCCAAAGATTCCCCTTCTGTAGTTGAGAGTTGATATGCCCCAGATCCATATACTGCTGTGATGATGTAAGGACCAAGCCAGTTGGGTTCAAATTTGCCCTTCTTTTCTCTATCTTGCTGATTCTTGGGGTTCTCTCTGAGGACTAAGTCACCTACCTCAAATGTGCGAGGCTTGACCTTGTGATTGTAACTGCGACTCATTCGTTGTTGGTAAGCCTTGAGATGATTAAAAGCAGTGTGTCGTCGTTCCTCCAGCAGTTCTAGTTCTTGTAGGCGAGAGACCCTGTAGTCTTCATCGTTGATTATGTTTCTCAAGGAGACCCGTAAAGAAGGTAACTCGACTTCAATAGGCAAGATGGCTTCAGCACCATAGACAAGTGAGTAAGGTGTAGCTCCTGTAGGTGTGCGGACACTGGTACAATAGGCCCAAAGTGCGGGATTGAGTTGGACATGCCAGTTACGGCCAGCGTCGTCGACTGTCTTTTTAAGTATCTTGAGAATTGTTTTGTTAGACGCCTCAGCTTGGCCATTACCTTGGGGGTAATATGGTGTGGAGAAACGATGAGAGATATGGAAGCGCTCACAGAGTTCACGAACATCCTGATTCTTGAAAGGACGCCCGTTGTCAGTGATAATGGAAGTAGGAATCCCGTATCGGCAAATGATGTAGTTCAGGATGAAAGTAGCGATTTGTTTCCCAGTAACTTGCGTGAGAGGCACGGCTTCAATCCACTTTGTGAAATACTCTGTGGCTGTGATAATGAATTTATGTCCATTGGAAGAAGGAGGGTGAATCTTGCCTATGAGATCGAGTCCCCACTCACAAAAGGGCCAAGGAGATGCAAGTGGCTGTAGTTCTTGTGCTGGTGCGTGTATGAGGTCTCCATGAATTTGACACTGCTTACACTTCTTGACAAACTGATATGCATCTTTTTCCATAGTAGGCCAGTAGTATCCAGTCCTGATGAGTTTCTTGGCCAAGGTAGGACCACTAGTATGCGGACCACATATCCCTTCGTGCACTTCTCGTAACGCAATCTGAGCTTCGTCACTCTCTAAACATCTAAGGAGGGTGCCATCTAGACCTCGCCGGTATAGGATATCAGCTAGGATAATGTATCGGGAGGATTGGCGGATGAAAGTGCGGCGTTGGTTGTTCGATAAATCGGGAGGTAAGATGTTGTCGCGAAGGTATGTGAATATGGAACCATATAACTGGGATTCAGGACCAACAACACATATCATTTCCGTGAGAGTGATCTCATATGACGGAATCAGCAGGTTGTCAACCAGGAACTCATAACAGGTCTCATTTTGCGGTAGGTCAATGAGTGAAGCAATTGTAGCCATGGCATCAGCAGCACGATTCTGTTCTCTTGGTATCTGCTCAAACTCTATCTTTGCAAAGTGTTGTTTCAGATCATCTACCAGTTGTTTGTAAGGCATTAGCTTGTCATCTTTTGTTTGATAATCATCAGTTGCTTGACGGATGACAAGTTGAGAATCGCCAAAAACACGAAGTTCCTGGATCTTCCACTGAACTGCAATTCTTAACCCCGTTGTTAATGCCTCGTATTCCGCTATATTGTTGGTACAAGGAAATGATAAGCGGTATGACTTTGGTATAGAATCGCCTTGGGGAGTTATAAAGAGTATACCCGCTCCTGCCCCATGCTGTGTGTATGAGCCATCAAAGTATAGTTGCCATGGCTTTGCAGGTGATATTGTTAGAATGGACTCATCTGGAAATTCTGACTGTAGAGGAACATCATCTATCATGGGAGCATCTGCCAGTTGATCTGCAATGGCTTGTCCTTTTATGGCTTTTCTGTCCACGTATTCAATGTCAAATTCACTCAAAATCATTACCCACTTGGCCAGTCGCCCAGTAAGTGTAGCTTTGTTGAGTAGATATTTTAGTGGATCAATTCTGGCAATCAACTTGGTTTTGTGAGTAAGCATATAATGTCGTAATTTTTGTGAAGCGAAGACCACAGCGAGACATGCACGCTCAATTGGTGTGTAGTTCAGCTCATATCCCACCAATGTGCGACTGATATAGTAGACTGCTTTTTCCTTGCCGTCAGATATTTGCTGTGCTAGTAGTGCCCCCAGTGCTGTTGGAGTAGCTGATATGTAAAGTAGCAATGGTTGATTCGGAATTGGTGGCATCAAAACTGGCGGGTTCAAAAGATAGTCTTTAAGTGCCTGAAAAGCCTGTTGACAGTTCTCATCCCATTTGAACTTAATGTTTTTGTGTAGCAGGTGCTGGAAAGGATTACACTTATCTGCAAGTTGTGCTATGAATCTTCGTATGGACTGGAGTCTCCCTTGTAAAGACCGAAGTTGACTGATATTCTTGGGTGGCGGCATGTCCAAGATAGCCTTGACTTTTGCTGGATCCGCTTCTATTCCTCTTTTAGACACAATGAATCCTAGGAGCTTCCCGGAGGTTACTCCAAAGACACATTTCTTTGGGTTTAATCTTACCTTGTATTTTTCCAGCCTATCAAAAGCAACTGAAAGTATGTCCAAGTGTGTATTTCTGTCTATTGATTTAACCAAAAGGTCGTCGACATAATCTTCCACCTTTACATGCATGAGATCATGGAAGATAGTAGTCATGGCTCGTTGATACGTGGCACCTGCATTTTTCAGCCCAAAGGGCATGACATTCCAGCAGAAGGTTCCCCATGGACAAGTGAATGATGTTTTATGTTGATCTTCAGGTGCAATCCTGATCTGATTATATCCAGAGAATCCGTCCATTAAAGATAACATCTCATGGCCTGCTGTGAGATCAACAATTAAATCAATGTTTGGTAATGGGAAATCGTCCTTCGGGCAAGCCTTGTTGATATCCCTGAAGTCTGTACATATTCGGATGCTGCGATCTGGTTTGCTAACAGGTACTAAGTTGGAAATCCATTCGGGATAATCAATTGGGCGTATGAATCCGACATCTAGTAATTTCTCCAGCTCTGCCTTGACTAGCAATGCCACCTGTGGATGCATTTTCCTCAATTTCTGTTTTACTGGTTTTGCCCCCGGTTTGACTGTTAAATGATGCATTACTAAGTCGGGGTCTAGTCCAGGCATATCAGCATAAGACCATGCGAAGTTGACTTGTCGTTCCTTAAAGAAGCTTATGAACCTTGCTTTCTCGGCCTCTGTCAATGATTGAGCCAAAAATATGTTGTGTGGAACCTCTGCTGTACCAATGTTTGTCTTTATAGTCTCCTCTACCAACATGGATGATTTTTCCTCGTATGATGCTGGGAGAATGTCAAGCCTTCCATCTTCGGGCGCCTCAGAGAGGTTTTCACCCTCAGATACGTCCTTTCTTTTTACTTTTTTAGAGTCAGAGAGCGCCACAGTGTGGTTTTCGCCATAAGACCCTTGTTTTGTCTTTATTTTCACATTTTTGCGACTAGAAGGCCCGACACCCTCACCAAAGTATGCCATGTTATTTAGCTCTATGGCGTATCCTGCTTTATGGTCTCCAAGAGGAAGATCATCGCGAATGCCAAGATAATCAACAATAGCTTCGTCATTTTGAAATGTATCAATCTGTGGTGGTCCATCCTGATCCCAGTCAATGAGTTGGGGGTGAACGAGGGGAAGGTCTTTAGTGTTTTTAGAGTCCGCAAGGGTAATAGTGAAGATGTGGTTATATTCAGGTATGTCAAGATAGTCATCGAGGTCGTCAATGGCACTCTCCTCATCAGTGTCGATCGTGAGTGAGTCCAAATTATCATCACTAGTAGCACCCTCAGGGACAGGTGTCCTCATCCTATGTGATCCTGACCTAGGGCCTTGAAACGAAGCTTGTGCGGGATCCTTATGGGTCGGTTCTTGACCAACTCTGAATTTCTTGTAAAACTCCTCCTCCTCTGTAGGTTCATCTGGCTCTCTAAATGTCTCATTAAGTTCATAGTCGCTGGAGGATTTGTCTGAACCCCATTCCCACTCATTGGAGTCTGTGGAATAATTATCCTCTTGTTGAACTTCAGCCACTTTGACTCGCCATATCTGTTTTGTTCTCTTGTTTTGAATCTTGGGATTTAGAAAACCAAGCCCCTTAGAGCGTTCTCTTCTTGTAGTTAGCTCAGGTTGTAGAGGCTCCATGACACCTTCTTTGCGTAGTCCGAGAGGACTTTTTCCATCATACCCGAATCTCTGCAGAATTTTGAAACCTTTACCATAGTTTTCACAGGGTATTATAATTTGATCATGTGTATCATCTTCAGCGTCCTTATATAGCATTTTATATAAACTTTCTTCTTCTAGTTCGCCCCATTTTTGAAAGACGGTAGGATCCCATTTGAGGAGCATGATGGAGATTTGCTTATTAGGATGTGGTCTCCCATATTCCTTGGGGGAGTTCATGACTTGTCGTAAGAACATTGTTTGATTCAGAGTGTATTCTCCCATGCCTTTGTCTTGAAACTTGGCTCTAAGTTCACCTTGTTTGGATGTCGAGGGCTTTAATGACTCAGGATCAATATATGCTGAAGAAGGAGTAGCCTCACGATTGCTGGGAATGATAATCTCAGTATGTGATCTCAAGTTATTGCAATATATGAATGGATTTGGATCACCATTGACCGTTACCTCGACTCCATTATGAGGAAATTTTATGCACTGATGGTATGTTGATGGGACCGCTCTCATTTCATGAATCCATGGACGTCCTAGCAATATGTTATACGTGAGGTCTAGATCCAGGACTTGACAAATCACGTCCTTTGTGACTGGCCCTATTCTTAGTGGTAAGATGACTATGCCCTTGGACGAACGCTCTTCATCATCATAAGCCTTAATAGTGATTTGGTTTGTAGCATTCACAGCTTTGTCAGAATATCCCAATTGTCTGATGGTGCTTAATGTACAAATATTAAGACCTGCTCCTCCATCTATCAGGACTCGTTTTATTCGGTGTTTATGTATGAAGGCTTCAATATGTAGAGGTGCATTGTGAGGCTGACTTATGGAGGCGTCATCGGCTTCTGTGAATGTGAGGGAGTGTGGAACTGATAGGTATCCCACCATGGCTTGAAACTGGTCCACGTTTAGATCAGTAGGGACAACAGTATCTCTCAAGGTTTTGTCAAGGACAGCTTTATGTGCAGGAGATATACGTAAGAGCTCAAGAATAGAGATGAGTGCGGGTGTTTTCCCTAATTGCTCTACAAGATCGTACTCAGGCTTAGTTGACGGAAGATTGGTATTCTTAGAAGAGGTTCCTGGCAATGTGATCTTACCTCGACGGGTTGTAACATGACATTCAGAGGTAGCTTCGGATGAAGATCCCACACCTTTTAGGACAATTTTAGGTCGCTGAGGAGGATTCTCAGGATTTTTACTTTTGATAGTAATGGTAGAAATATGATTGTCCATTGAGATGTGATTAATAGTGGAATCATAATTGTAAGATGTTCTGGTGTAATTGGCTTGATCATCTGTGACTTTGCCTTTTCCCTTGTCATGTTTTGGGAATGGTTCCTTAAACACCTCATGCTCTTGGTTAGATGAATGTCCCTCAATCTCAATATCTCCTCTGTCAATGAGATCTTGTACAATGTTTTTCAATCGATGGCAATTACTTGTCTTGTGACCCTTGCTTTTATGAAATTCACAATATTCATCATCATTCCACCAATTCGGTTTTACCTTTGGTTCATATGGAGGAAAATCTGGGACCGTGATCACTTTGTTTGCTACAAGCTTTTTGAATACTGATTCAAGTGGTTCTCCCAATGGAGTGTACTTCCTTCGTGGTTTAGCAGCCGTTTGATTGTTCACTTGATTGTTGGTAGAATTTGATCCAGAAAAGATGAACTTTGGTCTCACTGTGTTAGCATCAACAACACCATCATTAACGGTGTTCTTGTTCTTATTCCAAAACTTTGGTTTGTCCTTTCCCTTAAAGTCCTCTTTGTTTTCTTTGAATAGTTTGATAACTCCTTGTTCAATCAAGACCTTTTCTGTTGCTAGGCCCTTTTCAATGACGTCCTTAAATGTAGACAAACAAGATTTTCTGAGATCATAACCAATAGCCTTGTTAACATTTTGTGTGAACATTTCCACCATTTGTTTTTGCGGGATTTCACAAGAGCATCTGCTAGCTAAGTTCCTCCATCTTTGCAAAAATGACGCAAAAGATTCTCCTTCTTTTTGTTTCGTATTGCACAAGGTAGTAACTGAGACATCTGTTTCAATGTTGTAAGAGAAATGTTGAATGAATGCCTCTGCCAAGTCGCCCCATGACTTAATACCGGGAGGTAATTGAGAAAACCATTCCATCGCTTGATCTCCTAAGCTCTGTGGGAACAACCTCATTAAGTATGTTTCTTCTGCCGCTACCTCAATGCAAGCTGTGAAGAATTGTCTTATGTGTGCCTTGGGATCTCCTCTCCCTCTATATTTGTCAAATTTAGGTGTTGCAAAGTGCGGAGGAAACGGAGGCATTGGAATGCTCTTATCAAAGGGATAAGGGCATATATCTCTCATAGTATATGTGGGTTTTGATGTGCCCATGTCTTCCACTTTCTTTTGTAGATCTCTAATTTGTTGCTCCAAATTATTTTTGGGAGGAGATGGATTTCTTGTAGCATATCCCATGTTTGAAACACCCATTTGAGGAGGAGCTTGTTGCATATATGGATGATACTGATCGTAGACATGTCCATATGGAGGTCTATATTGCTGCGACATGTATGGAGCACTTGGCATAATTTCTTGTTGAGGAACCCCATATCTGTTTTGTGTATATAAACCATATTCAATGGGCCTTTCATTTTCCATTGTGTTGCCCCCAATTTTGGCATGAGGTCTTCTTGTGTCAAAATTTTGAGGAAGTCCTTGAGTATCCATTTGTCTTGGTTGACCCATATCTTGAGTATTTGTTTGAACATAAGGCCTCCATGATGGTCTTTGAGTGTAAGTATCATGCATTTGAGCTTGTGTATGTGGGATTGCTGGTTTCTGAAGCAAAACTGATGGTGACTCCGGCATCATATTATTTGGTCCTCCACTATTAGGTTGAGTTTGTTGTGAAGGTCTACTTTCCATAAGTTGAGATAAGTCAAAATCATGTGGTATTTTAGCTCCACTTTGTGCCATCATGTTTAGAAAGTATTGACGATCTCTCCTCATTATCTCTTCAACCAATCTATTAAATTGAGGATCCATTATAGATTCTTGTATGTCTGCTGATAGTATTGAAGAATTGTCCACATTATCATTGTGTGTAGCGTTGTGTATAGCGTTTGCGCTTTCCATATTTGGATTGTGTCTATAAACATTCATGTCTGGTAATGTAGTGTGCTCAGGATTGTAGAAGACATCATTGTCATACTCATAAGAACTCATGTTTACGGGCCCTTGAGCTTCTTTAGCTTTTCTCCTAGATTTTTGAAGACGGGTTTCAACCATGAACTAGGTGTTTGACCAATATGTGAGAGACTTAGACAAAAATGACAAGAGTATGTAAGACCAAGAGTTGTATGGAGTGTAAATGAATCTGAAGTTTACTTGCAATGTCCAAAGTGTAAGACCAAATATGTATGTTGTAGAGTAGGTGTGACTTCCAAAGAGAGGATAGTTTCTCTTGATGAGGTAAGCTGACCTTGACTCCAAGTAAGACCAAATGAGACCCAAAGGTAAGAAACCTTGATGAGGGACCACTTAGCAAAGTGTTGTAGTATGTAGTGTGTTGACAAAGTATAGTGAGGACAAGCAAGTGACCTTTTGACTCAAGTTTAGACAAGTATGACTGTAAAATGAGGTATGAAGCAATGATGGACTGTGTAAGACCTTAGAACAGGCTGAATGCTAGATGAAATCTGAAGAGACAACCTAGGAAGCTCAAGTATACCGAAACTGATTTCTTTGTTTGCTTGACTGTTAAACTTTTCAAATCCTGACACAGACGCCTCTGTATACTTCACAGACGCGGTTTGAAGACACAGACGCTATTCTGTTTGACACAAACGTGATTCTGAGATTTCCTGTTGATGTTTGCTAAGACTGTAACAGTTTTTGCAATTGTGGACACAGACGCGCCTGTATACTTCACAGACGCGATTTCCAGACACAGACGTGTCTCTGTTCGACACAGACGCTGATAAAAACACAGACGCTATTCTGTACTTCACAGACGCGTTTATCAGACACAGACGCGGTTTTAACAGACACAGACGCGTTTCTGTAACCTTAGTGCAATCTTTCCTATCTGTGAGTTTGTTTTGCTGTGACCAAATCTGATTTTTCGACTGTTTTTCGTGACACAGTGTTGATGACCCAATGTTTGCAGACTGTTTAGACTCCAAAAAGTGTGTTGTTTGATGTAAAAAGTTTTTGCATACACTTGAAGACACAAAAGACACAATGTTTTGCTGTTTTGTCTTGATTGTTTGAATGTTTATCATAAGTCAAGCACAATTCTTATGGCTGGCCAGGACAATAATTGTTGATCCCACATGGGGTTTTACCCCCGAGGCTACGCTATTCAGAGCGGATACTTAGATGCTTGACCTCACTGGCTCCACCCTCGGCACTCACTTCTCGGGTCAGCCAAGCATCAGTCCCCATGAAAACTCCCCATGGCGAACTTTGTATCTCTACTAAGAACCGTATGTGTGTGGGCCACTACCAGAGGTCCGACCTCCTGCCTCAACAACTAGAAGGATTTGGGCATCTAAAACAATGAGGTACTAGTAAGGGCATCCGCTCGTGTGGCCATACATGCGGCACTTTCAGCTCTGTAAATACAGAAGGCTCCCAGCCGGTAGGGGTTACGCCCTACAAATGATCAAATAAATTTGATCAAACGGGTTTATGGGGAGACATAGTGTCGGTATGAACTAATCAACACACGTTATTCATAGTTTTCACCATGAATACATTTGATTATAGTGGCTTGGAAGAAGATGGCTTTTCTTTTGCTACCACTTGGGTCGTTCTCTTCTCACTAGTAGTCCTAATGACCACACGGGAAGACAGGCCCTCTAAAGAGTAAACAAAAAGAGCCTATTGCTCAAGACACAAAAGACAATGGTTCAATTTTAGTGCACCAATTGAAGTGTTTGCTAAGCTATGAAAACAAGGCACACAAATAAAATTACAAAAACCCTAGCTAAGGCCCTGCAACAAAATTGTTAGTAGTTGGGTTGTTTCAAATGATAACCCCTTCCTGCAAGCACACAAGTTAGGTAAATTTTAAGAAAACCCAAAAAGACTTTGTGAAAAAGGGGCCTTCAACAAAAACGTATTTGCCTCCAAAGCAAGCTGCACAAACCAGGTTAGCTAGATCTGCAAAGGTTAGCCAAAATAAACCAGATCTGAAACCCTAAGTACAAAATCGGAAAAGCCGAATCGAAAAACTTGAAAAAAATTTTGCAAAACAGAATGCACAGACGCTGTTATACCAGACACAGACGCGTCTGTCCTACACAGACGCGGCTCTGTGATTCGCAGACGTGATTTCAGAACACAGACGCCTTTTTATTCTGCAGACGCGATCAGAGGGTTCACAGACGCGATTCGGGATCACAGACGCGACTTTCGGAAACCTGCAAAAATAGAAAATGATAGAAACACAGACGCGATAAAAGATATCACAGACGCCTCTGAAATACAAAAACGCGATCCGAACACTCGCAGACGCGAAAAAAACCTAAAATGTCGTCGAAATCGTCCGATCTGCAACTTCAAAAATGCAAAATCTGCAACAAAATGTTAAATGCAAAGGGACAAGAGTCCCACCGGGCGTGCCAAAATGTGTATGGTGAAAATGGATAGTAATAAACAACAATATTGAAAGACTAAAATGGATTCAACCACCAAACCCTAGCCTAACAATGAACAAAGATCCACCATAACATATGAAGATAACCTAAGACAATGCAAAATAACTCAAAAATCACAAAGATTATACCATCACATGTCCACTAGGGTTTTGATCTCCATTCTTCCTATCTCCATTGATCTTGTTTGATATGCTTGCTCTCAGATTTTTGTATGCACAAGAGCTCAACAAAGAACGGAATGTGGTTGCAAGTAGGATCGTAGTGTAGCCAAGTACTCCAAAATTAGTCATTCGTCTGAGTGATTAGGGTGATTCATTAGGGTTTGACAATGAAGAAAGCATCTCCTTAAATAGAAGACACAATAGAAAATGGAGGGTTAAGATTGAGAGGTGTAAAAAGAGAGGTCGGCTAGGATTAGAGGGTAGGTATAAGAAATACCAAAATAATGAAAGAGGTAGGTAGTGTAGGAAATAAGAGATGAATGACATGTGTCATGTGTAGAAAAGGTTAATGAATTAATTAAATAAATAAAGATTTATTTAATTAATAGAAGAAGTAGGACAATTAAATAAATAAAATATTTATTTAATTTAGGAAAGGGGTAATTTAAATAAATAAATGTATTTATTTAAATGAGAAATAAGGCTAGAAGAGGATAAATGAATTAATTAAATAAATAAAGATTTATTTAATTAATAGAAGAATTAGGCTTAGATAATTAAATAAATAAAATATTTATTTAATTAGACATGACAATTTTGGGTGTCTACAATATGATTACGTCACAACCACAGATTCGGAGACTGGAGTATTGGCACCGGGTGATTGACGAGATAGACAGTGTGGTATGGAGGCCATACTTAGACTATGAGGAGTGGGAGGATGACACAGTGGAGCTGCCATATGTATTCAAGAGCAGGTATCTAATAGGGAGGACACCATCCGTACTTAGACTGTGAGGAGTGGGAGGATGACGCAATGGAGCTGCCGTATGTATTCAGGAGCAGGTATTTGATAGGGAGGACACCATATGTGATTGAGAGGTAGTTGATAGATAGGGTGTGCAGGCAGTTTGGCAGGATACAACGGATGCCATGGGGTTCAGGGATGTATGCATGGACAGTGAGGGATCAGGTGCATTTGGGGCCATTGCTTTCTTATGATCAGGCTATGACACAAATGGTAGAGATGGTTCTCATGCCTTGGGATATATGGGCAGATATAGAGGATGCAGAGTACACTGCATATTGGGGAGATCATCCATTTTCATGGCTGACGGATCTAGGGGAGTCGATAGAGGGAAACAGTGGGGGTGATGGAGATGATAGTGGGGATGGTGGAGGTAGACACCGATAATAGAGGTAGGGTGCAGTGGCAGAGAGGAGAGTGGCTTTGAGGATAGAGGGCGGAGGGAGACAAGATCAGCAGGCTCATGTAGTGAGGGGTAGAGGTGGATTGTCATTACAGGTGCCAACTGTATATGTTCCTAGACGGGTACAGGCTCCTAGACAGGGACAGGGATGGGGACAAGGGCAACCACAGGAGCAGCCACAGGGACAAGCACATGAGATCGATGATCTGGAGAGGGATATAGCTAGACTTAGGAGATAGCCGAGGGACACTAAGCGGGAGAGGGATCAGGCTATTCAGTGCTATACAGAGGCTGAGACAACACTGAGGGTAGGGAGGCAGGTAGAAGAGGAGATAGGGGCTGGATACACCTATGTTCTACAGGTAGGGGAGGAGATAGCCTACTGGAGAGACCTGTACTATGGAGTAGTGCTACCAGATCAGTGGGCGAGGAGCTTCCAGAAACCATCGTGGACTACAATGACCACTGGAGGGAGAGACAGGAGACAAACGTCTAGTGGTGGGGTCATGGGTCCTCCACCACCACCAGATAGAGGGGGGTAGGAGAGATGATCCTGGGGTGGGTCCTTCTAGGGCTCAGACTCCGTTGAGGCCAACCGGCTCCAAGGGAGGGAGTTCATCATAGCCTTAGAGGGCTCCCTATGTATCAGTTTTGTCCATTTTATATGATGACACCTTCAGGTGATTATAGCCATATGTATTTTGACATCATTGTATCATGACACTTATGATTTTGATATATATATATATATGAGATGATTCATCCTTGCGGCAGCTATATGCATGTGTACCTATGTGATGTATCTATGTGATGCATGTATCTATGTGATGCTTATGATATGGATGCAAATATGTACATGATGAAATGCAATATTTTTTGTTCTTTTATGTTTTTAAATGTTATGCATGATGCAAAATGTGAATGTATGAAATACAATATGAATATGATAATGCAAATAACTATTTACATGATGAGAATGTAAAATGTGCTAACATGTGTTGTGTGCAGGATATGCTGCAATTGTGATATCTACATGTATGTATGAAATGAGTTATGCTAACATGTTATGATGTAGGTACAAACTACATGAAATGCAGATATGTTTGGCATGTCATTATACTCAGTCATGTAATAGCGAGCTACGCAGACTCAAGAAGGATGATGGAGGTCATTCAAGAAAGGGGGATGGAAGATAGAAGATATGAAAGTGAAAGAGCTTCTTTTGCATTATCATCATTGAGCTTTATTATGACAAATAGGTTATGACAATCTAGATATATGTTCGACCCAGAAATTCATTGTACCTATTTGCATGGAGATTAGACAGTCTCAAACAAAGAATGACCCAGTTCATACTAGACTTATAGTGTCCTCATATACTTGGACAAGTCATCTCATTGCTAAGAGACAATCCACAAACAACAAAGAAAAATAGGTGATGATACTCCATACTCACCTTTCTAGTCAAAAGACATCCTGGAGATAGAATCTCTAGTCAGAGACATCCCGGAAAAGCTAAAAGACATGTCACAAAAAGATAAAATCAAAAGAAAACCAAGACTCAACACCAACATCCACTATAGTCCTCAAGTTTAGTGTCTCTTGTCACTTGTATAAGTCTATTTGATTGTGGTCACAATGTTTACTTTCACAAAAGGATAGATAGCACTGAACCATAATGTTGTCTGAGTTTGTTGAAAGATTTGATTTGTTGAAGCCCATTGTTGTTGTTGTGTCTCATCTGAATTGACTGAATCCATGAAACTGATACTTTATTGCGGAGAAGACGAAACTTTATTGCAGATTGGCGATGCAAATGTTGCTTTATTGTGGATTGTGCGCGGATAGACTGTAGAAAATTGGAAGAAATTGTACTCCTCAAAACGTGTGATTCTCATAGTTCCACACACATCACTAGACATAGGATTTGCCTTAGCCATAGATAGGAGCTGATTTATTATGAATGGAAAGGGTGAAAAGGGGGTTATTATGAATGGCTAACCAATCTTGGGTAGATCAATAACAAGCCATGATGGGAATTGGTAAGTTTATTATGGATGAAGAGGTTGTGAGTGTGTGCAAATTGAAGGAGGGAGGAGCAATGTCTCTACACATGATGTTGGTGACCCGGTTTTCACCATGGTACTTGCCCAAGGTGCCACCGAAGTGGTTTTCACCGTTGGATGAATTTATTTCTCTTTACTTTTTTTGGATTTTTCAATTTTTTTTGTGTCATAAGGCGCATGTTTGCCAGGTTTTCACCAAGTAACGATTTTTCATTTTTTATGATTTTTTTGTATTTTTTATTTTTTTTTATTTTTTTGTATTTTTGAATTGTTTTGATTTTTTTGTATTTTTTATATTAGGATATTCTGAAGAGCTATGTGTAAAACCTGCAAAGGTGCATGTTGTTGATAGGATCCTTGAAAGGTTCGCCATCTGGATTTGAAAGCTGATATGCACTAGATCCATAGACTGTTGTGATGATGTAAGGACCAAGCCAATTCGGTTCAAACTTTCCCTTCTTCTCTCTGTCTTGCTGATTTTTTGGATTTTCCTTGAGAACTAAGTCACCCACCTCAAATAGATGAGGCTTAACCTTATGATTGTAGTTGTGTCATTCCTTGACTAAATGATGTGTAGCTCGAGTGATTGTCTTCCTTGATGAAGGACCTGAGATAGAATTACTAGTGTGTGAACTACATAGGCCCATATGCGTGTCACCTAAAGAAGTTTGGGCATCCCTGATAACAAAGTCCTTCAAGGAAGTTCCATTAAAGGTACATTGATGTGATGTATCACCAAAAGGGAATGGATGTGTGGAACAAGTGGATGAGTTATGAAGGCTTATGATTGTGAAAAGAAGTGAAAGTAGGATAGCATGATGGAGACTTAGGATCAACATGTGTTATTTTTGACTTGAAATTTTAGAAATTTTGCCCCAGTTATTTTGATATTAGGGGAGATCAACTCTTGTTCTTTTTTCTTCATAGTATTTTTATTTTTGACCTTGATTTTTGCAGAGTCCAATAGCTTTTGATTTTGATTTGGACTAAAGGACTTTTCTTTATTTTTGACTTTTAGATTTTCCCTTTTCATAGCTTGATTTTTGATCCCCAATGAGTAAGGGCTTTTCTGATTCTTGTTGATCCAAGTCTGGGAGAGAAGTGGAAATGGAATGAGTGGATGAAATGGTAAGGCTATGTGAGTTCTCAAGAGGGCTAGCAATACACTCAATAGATTCTTCACTCGAACCACTCTTAGGACTATTGATATCAAGAGTTGCTTGCACCACTAGAGGAGATTTGCATCCAGACTTAGTAGCCACAACACTAGGTGGTTCACACCCAATTCCTTGGCATTGCAAATTATTTGTAGGTTGTTCCTGTCGACTAAATGTCTTAGGAGATAGTGGGAGTTGATCAACATGAAAGATATACTCACCACATCCCATGTCTTTAACCTTGAACTTATCTTTGATCTCTGATTGTTTTGATGTGGAAGCTTTAAAGGATTCCGGATCAACATATGCTGATGAAAGAACAACCTCTTGATTGACTAGGATTGTTATTTTTGATCTAGGCCATAGATTATTGCAATATATGAATGGATTTGGGTCAGCTTTCACGGTCACTTCAACTCCATTGTGTGGAAACTTGATACATCGATGATATGTAGATGGTACTGTGCTCATCTCATGAATCCATGGGCATCCCAAGAGTATGTTGTATGTGAGATCGAGGTCTAGTACTTGACAAACCACATCCTTTGTAACTGGACCAACTCTGAGAGGTAAAGTGACTGTGCCCTTGGATGAATGCTCTTCATCATCATATGCCTTGATGTAGAATTCATAGCTTTATCTGAATATCCCAATTGTATTATTGTTTTCAAAGTACATATATTGAGACCAGCTCCTCCATCTATCAGGACTCATTTTATTCGATGTTTGTGCTGGAAGGCTTCAACATGTAAAGGTGCATTTTGTGGTTGGCTTACTGAGGCATCATCAGCTTCAGTGAATGTGAGAGAATGTGGAATAGAAAGGTATCCCACCATGGCTTGAAACTAGTCCACGTTCAGATCAGTGGGGACAATAGTGTCTCTCAAAGTTTTATCAAGAATGGCTTTATGTGTGGGGGATATGCGTAAAAGCTCAAGGATGGAGATAAGCACAAGTGTCTTCCCTAACTGTTCTACCAGATTGTACTCAGGTTTGGTTGATGATGAAGTAGTGTTTTTAGTTGGAGCACCTTGCAAAGTGAATTTACCTCGACGAGTTGTAACATTACATTCAGAGGTCCAATGCCTTTTAGGACAACTTTGGGTCTTTGGGTAGAATTTTCAGGTGTTTTGTCCTTTATGATAATAGTAGAAACATAGTTGTCCATTGAAATGTAATTAACAGTTGAATAATTGTTATAGGATGCTCTGGTATAGTTGGTCTGGTCATTTGTGGCTTTAGCTTTTCCCTTGTCATGTTTTGGGAATGGTTCTTTAAACATTTCATGTTCTTGGTTAGATGAGTGTCCCTTGATCTCAATGTCACCTCTATCCATAAGATCTTGTATAATGTTTTTTTTGCCACTAGCTTCTTGAAAGATGACCCAAGTGGTTCTCCCAATGGGGTGTATTTCCTTCATGGTTTTGAAGTTGTTTGAGTATCCAATTGATTGTTTGTAGAGTTTGATCCAGAAAAAAAATGATTTTGGGTCGTACTGTATTGGCATCAACAACACCATCATTGATTGTGTTCTTGTTTTTATTCCAAAATCTTAGCTTGTCTTTTCCTTTAAAGTCTTCTTTGTTTTCTTTGAATATTTTGACAATGCCTTGCTCAATTAGGACCTTCTCTGTTTCTAAGCCTTTTTCATTGACGTCCTTGAAGGTGGACAAACAAGATTTTCTCAAGTCATAACCAATGTCTTTGTTGAAATTTTGGGTGAACATCTCTACAATTTGTTTTTGTGGAATTTCACAAGAGCATCTGCTGGCTAGATTTCTCCATCTTTGTAAAAATGATGAAAAAGATTCTCCATCCTTTTGTTTGGTGTTGCACAAAGCAGTGATCGATATGTCTATCTCTATGTTGTATGAGAAATGTTGGATAAATGCCTTTGCTAAGTCACCCATGACTTAATTCCAGTTGGGAGTTGGGAGAACCATTCCATAGCTTGATCACCTAAGCTTTGTGGGAATAATCTCATCAGATATGTCTCTTCTGCTGCTACTTAAATGCAAGCCGCGAAAAACTATCTTATATGTGCCTTAGGGTCTCCTTTGCCTCTGTACTTATCAAACTTAGGTGTCACGAAATGTGTAGGAAAATGAGGCATTGGAATATTTTTGTCAAATGGATAGGGACATATGTCTCTCATTGTGTAAGTTGGCTTTGGTGTATTAATGTCCTCCATTTTCTTTTGTAAGTCCTTAATTTTCTGTTCCAAATTGTTCTTAGGTGGAGACCGACTTCTTGAACCATATCCCATGCCTGAGCCACCAGGTGGGGGTGGAACATGTTGCATATATGGATGGTATTGATCATACACATGTTCATATGGAGGAGGTCTATAATGATGCTGCATATAAGGACCACTTGGTATAGAGTCATGATGAGGATTGTAATATCTGTTTTGTCCATGTATACCATACTCTACAGGCATGTCATGAATTTGTTCTAATGTGTTGCCCCCAAATTTGACGTGGGGTTTCCTTGTGTCCAAATTTTGAACATGCCTTTGGATATACAATTGCTTTGGTGGTTGGTCCTTAGCATTGGCATGTGATTGAGTATATTTTTCTGCATAAGACTAACATAATGGTTTGTGAAGGTGAGTATCATATGCTTGACCATGTGTATGTGGGACCTCAGGTTTTTGAAACAAAGATGATGGTGATTCGGGCATAAGATGTGGTCCTCTATTGCCTCCACTATTAGGCCTCCTTTGATCCATGTTGAGTTGAGGTTCTTGCAAAGGTTGATTTTCCATTATTTGAGACATGTCAAAATCATGAGGGATCTTGGCTCCACTTTGTGCCATCACTTGTAAGAAATATTGTCTATCTCTCCTCATTACTTCCTCAACCAATCAATTAAAATGGGGATCCATAATGGAGTCTTCCACTTCTACTAAATGTATGGAAAAGTTGTCCATATTGTCATTGTGTGTATCATTGTTCTCAACATTTTGAATGTTTCTATAAGTGTCCATGTCAGGTAATGTGGTATGATCAGAATTGAAAAAGACATCATTATCATACTCATAGGCACTCATGTTTGCGGACTCTTGAGTCTCTTTTGCTTCTCTCCTAGATTTTTGGGAACGGGTTTCAACCATGAACTAGGTATTGACCAAGATGTGTGAGACTAGATGAAAATGGAAAGAGTATGGAAGACCAAGAGTTGGATGGAATGTAAATGAATCTGAAGTGTACTTGCAATGTCCAAAGTGTAAGACCAAGTATGTATGTAGTAGAGTAGGTGTGGTTTCCAAAGATATGATAGTTTCTCTTGATGAGGTAAGTTGACCTTGACTCTAAGTAAGACCAAATGAGACCCAAAGGTGATAGACCTTGATGAGGGACCACTTAGCAAAATGTTGTTATATGTAGTGTGTTGACAAAGCAAGATGAGGACAAGTAAGTGACCTTTTGACTCAAGTTTAGACAAATGTGAATGTAATGCAAGGTGTAAAGCAATGATGAACTTTGTGAGACCCAGAAATAGGCTAAATGCTAGATGAAAACCCGAAGAAATAACCTAGGAAGCTCAATGAGTCTGAAATTGATTGCTCTTGTTTGTTGAATTGTAAATTTTTCCAATTTGTGAAGTTGTTTGTTGTGATCAAATCTGAATTTTTGACTTTTTTTTGTGACAAGAGGACACAATGTTGATGAGGACTCAATGCTCGCAGGTGTTTAGACTCCAAATGACTCAAAGAAAAGTGTGTTGTTTGATGTAAAAATGTTTTGCATACACTTGAAGACACAAAAAACACAATGTTATGATGTTTGGTCTTGAATGTTTGAATGTTCAAAAGAAGACAAGCACAATTCTTATGGCTTGCCAGGACAATAGTTGTTGATCCCACATGGGGTTTCCCCCGAGGCTATGCTATTCAGAGAAGATACTTAGATGCTTGACCCCACTAGCTCCACCCTTGGCGCTCACTTCGTCGGGGCAGCCAAGCATCAATCCCCATGAAAACTCCCCGTGGCAAACTTTGTATCTCTACTAAGAACCGTATGTGTGTGGGCCGCTCAAGAGGTCCGACCTCTTGCCCCAACAACTAGAAGGATTTTGGCTTTCTAAAACAAAAAGGTGCTAGTAAGGGCGTCTGCTCATGTGGCCATACATGCAACACTTTCAGCTCTGTAAATACAGAAGGCTCCCAGCCGATACGGGTTACGCCCTACAACTGATCAAATAAATTTGATCAAACGGGTTTATGGGGAGACATAGTGTCGATATGAACTAATCAACACATGTTACCCATAGATTTCACCATGGATACAGTTATTTATAGTGGTTCGGAAGAGGTGGGTTTTCCTCACTACCACTTGGGTCGTTCTCTCCTCACTAGTAGTCCTAATGACCACACGAGGAGACATGCCCTCTAGACATTAAATAAAAAGAGCCTATTGCTCAAGACACAAAAGACATTGGTTCAATTTTAGTGAACCAATTGAAGTGTTTGCTAGTCTATGAAAACAAGGCACACAAATGAAGATCAAAAATCCTTTCCAAAATTCTGCAAGAAAGATTTGTTAGTAGTTTTGCAATAATACCCCTCCTGCAAGCACACAAGTTAGGTAAATTTTAGATCCAAAAGCCTTTGTGAAAAAGGGGTCTTCAACAATGCGATTTGCTTCAAGGAAAAGATGCACCAATTTGTTAGCTAGATAACAAGATATTAGCTCAAATAAACCAGATCTGAAACATTAAATGCAAGACAAAATGGCAAAAATGAAAACCCTAAATGAGGGGAAAAAAAAATTCTTTTTTTTTGAAAACATAGACGCGATTTTACCCTACACAGATGTGGCTCCATAACACATAGAATTTTAACACCTCACAGATGCATTTCTGCAAAAAAAAAAAGCAAAAATAGAAAATCCTGCAGGACACAAACGCGGTTAAAATGAAATGATCACAAACGCGATTAGATCTCACAGACATGATTAAATTGCCCACAGACGCGCCTATAATGAAAGCCTACAATCTGGAAAATGAAAATACTGTCATAAATACAGACGTGATTTAGAGGTTCACATACGCAACAAAAAAGCAAAAACGTGATTCCAGGATGCACAGATGCGAAAATGTCGAAATGTTGTCAGAAAATGTCAGATCTGCAACTTCAAAAATACAAAATCTGCAACAAAAGATGTTAAATACAAAAGGGACAAGAGTCCCACCAAACGTGCCAAAATCTTTATGGTAAAAATAGAATAACAATATTGAAAGACTAAATGAATTCAACCACAAAACCCTAGCCTAACAACAACAAAGATCCACCATAACATATGAAGATTACCTAAGACAATGTAAACCAAATAAAATCACAAAGAGTATACCATCACATGTCCAATAGGGTTTGGATCTCCATTCTTCCTATCTCCATTGATCTTGCTTGATACATTTGCTCTCAGATTTTATGTGTGCACAAGAGCTTAACAAAGAACGAAAATGTGGTTGATAGCTTGATCAAATATGAAAGTTTGAATGCTAGAATTCTTGATTAGGGTTGATAATGAAGGAAGCATATCCTTATATAGAAGACACTATAAGAAATGGAGGGATAAGATTAAGAGGTGTAAAAGATAAATGGTCGGCTATTATTAGAGGGTAGGTAAAAGAAATAAGAAAATAATGAGAGGGTAGGTAGTGTAGGAATTAAGAGATGAATGACATGTGTCATGGGTGGAAAAGGTTAATGAATTAATTAAATAAATAAAGATTCATTTAATTAATAAAGGAAATAGGATCAATTAAATAAATAAAATATTTATTTAATTTAAGAAAAGGATAATTTAAATAAATAAATGTATTTATTTAAATGAGAAATAAGGCTAGAAGAGGATAAAGGAATTAATTAAATAAATAAAGATTTATTCAATTAATAGAAGAATTAGGATAAAGTAATTAAATAAATATTTATTTAATTAGACTGGACAATTTTAGGTGTCTACAGTATCAATTGTGTTTTTTTCCTAATGGATCTGTTCCAATTTGTTGATTATCACACTGAAGCTATCAACGGAGGCTTTCCAATTTTTTTGGCTTTGTTCTCCAATTTTTTCAGGGTGTTCTCATGATTGAGTACCCGCTTCTCCAGATCATTGAATCTAGCCTCCACAACCTTAAATTGAGGGCCATACACACCAGTGATAGCCTCCACATCGTTGATGGCTTTTGTCAATTCATTCAGGTAGTTAGGCATGGTACTAAGCTTACCTATTGTAACAGCTTCTAAGGTATCCACTTTCCTGGATGAATCCTCATGCTTGTTCTTCAAACTATCAATCTCTGAATAGACCCAATCAATAACCTTGCAAAAATCCATCATCCCACTCTTCACAGTATTCAGCATGGTAATAGGAGAGTTTCTGCTATCAATGTTGAACTCAGGAGCAATATTATCCAGGGTCTCCATGTTAGCACCAATAGTTTTATCATTGGGAGGCATAGTATCACCTTCCTTCACTATCTTCCCATCTTCTTCAATATCATTTGTCCTTTTATTTGGGTCCAAAGGATTGGGTTGGACATTTAGAGAATCATTCCCTTTACCTAGGCTGATATAAGTGATGACAGGGCTTCGCTTATTTTTATTCTTAGGTAGTGGGGTAACATAATCACTATTGAAGTATTCATCCCCTCATCATCCTCTTCATCATCTTCAAGCCAACTATCCTCCTCCTGAATCTTACTCCTTTTTCCTTTAACCTCTTTTCCAGCTTTCTTTTTTTCAGACCCAGAAGCCATATCTTTTTACTTCCCCTTGATAGAACCTTTAGTAGAGGTAATCCTGTCACCATCATCTTCCCACTCAGTATCAGACCCCTTGTCTTCACTATCTTCTAAGTTCTCAAACTCATCATTTGAATCTGAAAGCTCAGTGATATATTGATGTACAGAGGAGGCCTTGACATGGTTGTATAAAAGCAACATTAACCCTTCATGCATGGGAGGGTTACTATTCAAGTTAGCCCTAAAATTCTTAATGCTAGTGTTAAGGGAGCTAAACAGATAGAAGGGTATAGACACCAGATCTTTATGACAAAAATGATTCAGAAGCACAAAGTGATAACCATAGACACGAGAGTATCTACCATAAAGAGTAACATATTGCATGACAACAAACAAAACCCATCTCCATACCTTCTTTATCACCTTGGGCGAGTAGTAGGTCTTGCTGGATTTCACCAACTTGGTTTTCTCACACTCCTTCAGGAATTGCTTGATAGCAGCGTCTGTAAGCTTTCTGTCTCTGTAAAACTTTTTGCCTCCCATCGGTATGCCAGTGACTTCCGCGATCATCCCTTCATCAATTTCAACATTTCTTCCTCTTATGGTAATTTTTTTCCATCTTTCCAATTCTTCTTGAAAATTCTGGTAACGGTAGGGTTTTTCCCAAAAATTCTCTCCATATACCTTGTCATCTTGGTCGTTTCTAGAATAGCCCATGCCTTCGGCTCATCTTTCCATTCATCACAGAAGAGCGACTCAATTCTTTTCTTGTTACTTCCCATGGCATCAACTACCAGATTATTCCTTTCCTTCACAATGCAAAACAAGGCAAAAATAGAGATCGAAGTGTAGAGCAGGAAGGTATTCAAAATAGAAATGGGCACCCACAAAGCGTGTGGAGTCTTGTCCACATTAAACGCCAAATCAATCTTCGAGCACCACTCTTTCCGATTCATTATGGTATTTTTCATTGATAAGTACGTTGTCATTATTCCTTATCACTCCCTCATAACCATGCACTTTATCATAAATGAGGAAGGCACGTGCCTCATGAGGAAGATGCAGCTCACCTCTCTATCTCATCATATGATCACCACAAACAACCATGTTGGTTGCCCAATCAGCCATAGTGTTGGTTTCTCTATAATTGTGAGATACAACACACTGCTCGTAAGACTTAATTATCTCCTTAGCTTGAGATATGATATTTTTATGGTCCATGATGGGGAGGATAGACCCTTTAGGCATTGAACAATGTTGTTAGAATCTAACTCGAGCCAGACTTTACTAAATCCCAACGATTTAACATGGGCAAGGGTTTGGTAAGAAGCCATGGCCTCGGCTAAGTGGCTAGTCTGTTAAAATGTTGAAACGACAAGATTACCTTAGATATGAAACCCTCTCATGTGGTTCCACATAAAGGTGGTGATGCAAGGCTCTTTTTCGAAGTCCTCCAAGTGTTAATACAATAAAATGACAATAATAAATGACAAACATTAAACCATACTTAAATGTAGAATGATTATATTCTGTTGTAATATGCTAATAAATTAGAATTGGAATGCTTGCTTGATCATCTCAAAATCTCTTAGCTTGTTAGTTAGGCCTTATGAATTATAAACGATGTTCTTTATATAGGGATCAAAATGTTATTTTTTAATGTAGGCCGACAACTAACAATCAAATATAAAGATTGAGATTGGATCACAAATGATGGAGTTTGACACTCACAAATATTCAAATTTGGGCCAATGTTGGAGGGACTAGAGTGTTGGGTGCCCTAGTCGACTCAAAAAGGAGGTAGCGAAAGAAGAGATAATGTGTCTTAGTCCAAAACATTAGACCTAGTCTCAAATTTTGTATTTTATGATAATCAAGTTGTGGGCTTAACAATAAAATTATATGTTATTGTAAGGCATAAATGAGCTTAAAATGATATAGGGGAAACCCCACTAAAGTAGATGCCAAATAGACTATAAAATTGTTAAGGTCTAAAATTTACAACATTATAGGCATAGGCCAAAAATTAAGCCTAAGAAATATAGATTTAGCCCTAACCACTGCAACATGACCATCTAGAGGTTGATCCATCACACACCATAGACATTAGAGACCATTTCAATAGTTCATATCTACTCTAAACATCTAAGACAAAATTGACAATATCTACAATTAATTGACAACAAATTTGACATCAATGACACATTGAAAACTATTGTAGTGCATTCCTTGACATCAATGACAACATATATAACAAGCTCCCAGATTGTCATTGATGGCAACACAACTGAAATATTCCTAATTATACTACATGATTGAAATTGAAACTCTCTCCCCCTTTGCATCGATATTAAAGGAATTCTTAGATTTGCAAAATTTATTTTTTGTATATGCTTCTCCCGAGTGTATTTTTCCATCTCGAACTTGATTGTATCACTTACTCTGCCTAAGGATTATTGCTCTCCTCCTTATTGTAACACTCCAAGGATGAAAATTAAAGCTTAAAATGCTCTTCCTAGGCCTATGCTTCTCCTTAAGCATTTAGAGTTGGGAAGAAGGAGATATCGCTCACAACTTCTATTAGAGATGCTTAAATGTCTTTTAGAGTCCAAGTTTTGTAAAAATGTCTACAATCTCCTCTTTGTAGCAACATATTCCAACTTGCTAGTTTGTAGCTTTTTTTCTTAGGAGATGATATTTGATGGGAATATGCTTTGTCCTTGAATGTATAACTGGATTCTTTGATATAATTACTACACTTGCATTGTAATAGATAATTGAAATGGGCTAATCATAGTCTATCTTGATGTCCTTTAATGTCTTCTTCATCTAAAGCACTTGTGTATAGTATAATGGTGTAAGTATATTTATTTTAGTGCTCCAAATCAAAGTGTTCCTAGGATTATTCTCCTTGTAATATCTTATTTAGATAGATTATAAAAAACTATATCAATTAATTGTATGTTGAATAGAGTAGAGTAGGAATAGAGTAAATGTGCATGCTTCCAACAACTAGTGAATAGAGTAGGAATTGGTAGATTTTGAATCTGAATTTCTTAAATTTGGAGGTCAATTGCATATGAGTCAAGTTCAACCTCGTGTGCCATGTGATTGACCTAGGATAAAAGGGCACAAATCTTAAGACAAAAAATGAATGTATGGATAATTGGTGGTTTTCCTTTGACAATTTATGCATTCAAAATTCCAGTCTATGCATTTATTTTAGTGCTCCAAAATAAAATGTTCCTAGGATGTTTCTTCTTGTAATTGCTTATTTATATATATGATAAAAAATAATATTAATTCATTACACATTGACTATCTTTAAATGCCAAGACATGGCTCAATAAATTGCGTAAATTCTTATTGAATTGGCTCCCAATAACTAGTGAAAAGAGTAGGAGTTGATAAGTTTGAATTTGAATTTCTTAATTTTGGAGGTGAATTGCATGTGACTCAAGTTCAAACTAGTGCACCATGTGATTGACCTAGGATAAATGAACATAAATCTTGAGATTTTTAGGGGAGTGTTTCTTTTATGCTTGTTGCTTTGATGTTTATTCAGTTCATGCACTCTCATTCTCACGTTCTTCATAAAATAGTTTGATTTTTGCATAGATTAGAAGAATTGGTTGTTTTCCTTTGACAATTTATGCATTCAAAATTTCAGGCCATACATTTATTTTAGTGCTCCAAGCTAAATTTTTTCTAGGATTATTCTCCTTGTAATTGCTTATTTAGATAGATGATCAAAAGTAAATCAATTAATTACACATTGTATGTCTTTAAATACCAAGACATGGCTCAATAAATCATGTAATTTTTTATTAAATTGGCTCCCAACAACTAGTGAAAAGAGTAGGAGTTGGTAAATTTTGAATTTTAATTTCTTAAATTTGGAGGTCAATTGCATGCAACTCAAGTTCAAACTAGTGCGCATGTGACTGACCGGAGATATCTTAAGACATCTTGAATGAATGTATCCAGATAAGAACTAGAAGATAGGTGCAATAAATAGCTAATAATCATGAATATATGATCAAAATACAAAATATATCAATTATGTTAGGTCATTCAACCAAAATATACCCAAAGCTAAATTGAACTGTATATAAATATACAAATTTTATAATTCCACCTTATCTTATTAATTGGAGCGTAAGATTTTTTAAAAAATAATGTCGACCATGTTTTAAGTTGTGGTATGACGTCTCAGTACAAATCAAAATACAAAATAGATCAATTATGTACACAAAACTAAATAGAATTGTACACAAATATACAAATTTTACAGTTCCACCTTATCTTATTAATTGGAGCTTAGTATTTTTTTTTCAAAATAGTATCGATCATGTTTTGCTGTGGTATGACGTCTCAGTAGAATGACAAGAGATTAGAAAATGCATATGTTATTCATATCAGCTATAAATCGACAGACAGAACATTATAACGAGCATCTTATACCCTTCCATCTTTTCACTTCAGAATATAATTAAACTCTCAAAGCAATTAAAATTTTCACAGTAGATTCCAGAAAAAATTGACTGTGTACGTACAATGCTACTGGTGCTCTCTCCCTTCAAAAATTTGTTCCATGTATTGGCATATCTCTTTTGTTTTAATATTACCATAAACAAAGATTAAATCTATTAGTGACTTTTGCCGAGCTTTAGGTATGATAGGCCGTGAATTGAGTACGAAGTGCCTTTGCACACGCTTCCATTGATAAGACAAGGTTTGGAAACGATCATTTCGTGGGTTGAGAAGAAGATAAATTTTCCGTGTTTAATCTTGAGACTTTTGTGCAGAGAATAAGTATTTATGTCGCGATCTGTTAGTTTGTTAGCTTTGGACAGCTGTTTGTCCAGATGTGATTAATTAGTAAATAATTGTTTTACTAACTAATTAGTTAGAGTAGGGACAATTATTTGTTAATTAATTGACCACTTTTGGAAGCAACTAGAAACTGATTTTGTTATTGGTTGTTGGGTTGTTTTAATCTCAATCGTTGATTGAGAATCAATCTCGGCCGTTGGTTTATCAACGAAGGTAGTATAAAAGGAGGTCTAGGGGCATTTAGAAAACACATCTTGGAGAGCATTTGCAGTGTTAGCAAATGTGTTTGCAGTAATAGCAAACAGTCTTGCAGTGTTAGCAAGAGGCGCAGTGATAGCGTTGGGAGATAGCAGTGGAGGAATATCAGCAGGAGGAATTGGGAGATTGTCGGGGTTCTACTAGTGAGAGGCAAGGAATTTTGTATCTCTTAATTTGCTGAAGTTTAATATATTTCTCATTTGCAGTACTGGTTTTCCCTTTGGGGTTTTTCCAAGGACAATTTGTCCGAAAATATCGTGTTCACTGTGTTGAGTATTTTATGTGTTTTGTGGAGTTGTAGTTGTGTTATTTTTCAATATTTGTTGAGAAGCAAATAATTTGTATGATATAGGAGATTAATAATCAGTAACTACAATAGAATTTCCACATGGTATCAGAGCTAAGTTGAGGGTAGAAAAGGTTTACCCTAGGAAGAAAAGAAATTAAAGGTTTATAAAACCTAGTTTGACCTCTTTTGAGTTATTTCTTTTATTTCTTTGAGATGGCCGTAGCTAGTTTGAGAGATCAGGACAGATTGGATGGTGCCTCGAATTTTGGTGTCTGGAAAGCCAGAATTTCTTTATTGCTGGAAGAGAGTGGTATCAAGGAGTATGTTACTAGTGTTGTAGCTGTTCCCTCAGATGCAACACAGCTTGCAGCATACAAGAAGGACGATGCCAAGGCGAGGAGGATAATCCTTGATGGTGTCAAGGATCATATTGTTCCACATATCGCAGAGTTAGATACTGCGAAGAAGATGTGGGACGCCATTCTGAATCTGTACCAGAATGCTACCACCAACCGAAAGCTGATTCTCAGAGAAAAGTTGAAGAATACCCGGATGAACAAGGGAGAAGACGTCACAAGTTACCTCACCAGGCTTAGACTTGTCAAGGATGAGTTAGCAGCTGTTGGAGATAGTCCCAGTGATGATGAGCTAGTCAGAATAGCCCTAAATGGGTTTACTAAACAATGGGATGTCTTTGTTCAAGTTATTAGTGGACGAGACACCTTACCAAGTTGGGATCGACTTTGGAGTGATTTCACTCAGGAGGAGTTTAGACTTAGTCTTGTCAATGGAGCCAACAACAAGAGTCAGAAAAGTGAGGTGGAACAGGAAAATGTTGCCCTAGCAGGAAAGGGGAAATCGAAGAAGGGGTCTAGCAAAGGATCAAGCTCACAAGGTGAGAAGAAGAAGAAGGACCTATCTAAGGTCAAGTGCTTTGGTTGTCATGAGTTTGGCCACTATGTCAGTGATTGCCCAGAAAGGAAGAAGAATGAAAATAAGGGCAAGAAGCAGGTAGCAGCTTCAGCAAGTGCAGATGAGCTCTCTAGTAGATTGGAAGATGAGTTTGCACTCATAGCTTGTATGGTTAGCTCAACCTCACAGAGTGTTTGGTATATAGACAGTGGGGCGTCATTTCATATGACAGGAGTAAGAGGGTACTTCTCCAGTTATAAGGAGGAGAACACCAGTATCTAGATTTCTATGGGAAACTTGTCCAAGCTCAACTCAGTTGGCAAAGGGACTGTTCAGTTTCAGAGGGAGAATGGAAAGGTAATTTCCCTTCATGATGTGTTGCATGTGCCAGGCTTAGGTATGAATTTGGTTTCTGTATCTGTCCTTCAAGATAAAGGGTATAATATTCTCTTTAGAGGGATGCATGTTTTGATTAAGCATAAAGATTGGAAATCACCTGTATCTATTGGAGTTAGGAGCAGATACCTTTATAGGCTGCAGTTTGACACTCCTAAGGTACTCATGAGCAACAGTAATCCTAGAGATCTTGGAGAGCTATGGCATAGGAGGATGGGCCATATACATCATGGAGCACTTAAATTGCTTCGTGAGACAGTGACAGGTGTTCCTGAGGTGAGCACAGAGCATGATGACGTATGTAAAGGATGTGTGTTGGGGAAGTTTGCGAAAGCATCTTTTCCAAGGAGTGACACTAGATCCAAGGGTGTTCTTGATTTAGTATATTCAGATATATGTGGACCTATGTCAACGAAATCTCTCAGAGGATATGAGTACTATGTTACTTTTATTGATGATTTCTCCAGGAAGACCTGGATATACTTCTTCAAGACCAAGGATGAGGTTTTTAGTCGCTTCCAAGAGTTCAAGACTCTTGTGGAGAACTCGACAGGAAAGAAGATTAAGGTTCTTCGGTCAGATAATGGAGGCGAGTACAAAGGGAATGAATTCCAGGAGTTCTATACCAAGGAAGGAATCAAGAGAGAGTGGACTATTCCTTACAATCCGCAGCAGAATGGAGTTGTTGAGAGGAAGAACCGATCTATATCGGAGGCAGCAAGGGCTATGCTACATGACCAGGATATGCCCCGCTACTTATGGGCAGAGGCATGTAGTACAACAGTGTACATACAGAATAGGGTTCCACATAAGGTACTAGGTAAGATGACACCAGAAGAGGCTTTCATAGGGAAGAAGCCAGATGTCAGTCACTTCAGGATATTTGGAAGTTTGGCATATTGCCATGTTCCAGGTGATACACGTACCAAGTTAGATCAGACTGCAGAGAGGGGGTACTTTGTGGGGTACAGTGAAACCTCAAAGGCATATCGAATATTCATTCCAGGGACCGGGCGGATTATTGTTCGACGTGATGTCAAGTTCATGGAGGACAAGGCATTTAGAAGGTCCAGAGATTTGCCAGCAGATGATCAGAGTGAACAGTCAACTGAAGCTCCAAGAATCACTCAATCAAGTCAAGGGCAGAAAAGCTCAAGTACAGTTACTAGTACTAGCAATGGCTCAGGTGGAGAGTGTTCACAAAGTATAGAGCATCAGGTGCAAGAAGAGATGCATCAAAAGGACATGAAGGTTGATATTTCATCCTCTACAATTGGCAACAGGAATCATGAGGTTCAACAAAGAGATACTCAGGAGTTAGTGGGAGCTCCTAGGAGGAGTACAAGAGAAAGGAGACAACCAACCAAGTTCAATGACTATGTGGCATTAGTTAGTCAGTTGGTAGATAGTGAGCCTTCTAGTTATCAGGAGGCTGCACAACATCAAGTGTGGCGAGATGCGATGGTTGAGGAATATACCTCAATAATGTAGAATGATGTGTGGGAGGTAGTGCCTAGACCAACAGATAGGGCAGTGGTTGGATCACGTTGGATCTATAAGATCAAGCATGGTGCAGATGGTAGCATCGAGAAATACAAGGCAAGGTTTGTGGCCAAAGGGTTCTCTCAGAAGGAGGGAATAGACTATGAGGAGACATTTGCTCCAATGGCTAGGTATACTTCTATATGAGCCGTGATCTCACTTTCAGCGCAGATGGGATGGCAGATCCATCAAATGGATGTCAAGACAACATTCTTTAATGGAGAATTGAAAGAGGAGGTATACATAGAACAACCAGAAGGCTTTGTAGCACACAACAAAGAGACCCACGTGTGTAGATTGAAGAAAGATTTGTACGGACTCAAGCAGGCTCCCAGGGCATGGTATGAGCGCATTGATAGTTACTTGTAGGAAATGGGCTTCGTGAAGAGTGAGGCAGATGCTAATCTCTACTACTTGGTAGTTGGGGGTGAGATACTCATTCTTGTTCTATATGTGGATGACTTGTTTTTAACAGGTTCATTGGGGCTCATAGAAGAGTGCAAGAGGGACCTTGCAACAGAGTTCGAGATGAAGGATTTGGGACTTATGCACTACTTTCTAGGCATGGAGGTATGGCAGACAGATGGAGAGATTTTCCTTGGACAAGGGAAATATTGCTTTGAAATCTTGAAGAGATTCAGGATGGAGGATTGCAAAGACATGTCTACACCCATGATCACAAATTGGAGGAAGGTAGACACATCCAAGGAGAAGGATGTAGATCCCACCTTATACAGGCAGTTGATTGGTTCTCTCATGTATTTGGTCAACACTAGGCCAGATATAGCTTTTGCAGTCAACACTCTTAGTCAGTTCATGGTAGAGCCAAAGAGAGTGCATTGGATAGCGGCAAAGCATGTGCTGCGTTATTTGCGAGGTACAATCGAGTATGGGATTAGATATTCTCGAGGTGAAGGAATCAAGTTGATGGGCTATACTGATGCAGATTGGGTAGGTAGTACAACAGACAAGAGAAGCACTTCAGGGTGTTGTTTTAGTTTGGGATTAGGGGTTGTCTCTTGGTTCAGTAGGAAGCAGAAGTCTGTGGCTCTGAGTTCTGCAGAGTCAGAATACATAGCAGCTAGCATGGTGACATGTGAAGCTATATGGCTTTGAAAGTTGCTAGTAGCCTTGTTTGGTCAGAAGGTTGAGACTACGGTGATACATTGCGACAATTAGAGTTGCATCAAGCTGACTGAGAATCCAGTGTTTCATGATAGGTCGAAACATATAGACATCAGGTATCACTTCATCAGGGATTGTGTATAGCGAGGGATTGTTCAGCTACAATTTATACCTACAGATCAGTAGGTAGCAGACATTCTAACAAAGGCATTGGGGAAGGCGAAATTCATCTTCTTCAGAGAGAAGTTGGGTGTCATGCAGAACAACTTCCTCACTAAGAGGGAGTGTTAGTTTGTTAGCTTTGGATAGCTGTTTGTCCAGATGTGATTAATTAGTAAATAATTGTTTTACTAACTAATTAGTTAGAGTAGGGACAATTATTTGTTAATTAATTGACCACTTTTGGAAGCAACTAGAAACCGATTTTGTTATTGGTTGTTGGGTTGTTTTAATCTCAACCGTTGATTGAGAATCAATCTCGGCCGTTGGTTTATCAACGAGGGTAGTATAAAAGGAGGTCTAGGGGCATTTGGAAAACACATCTTGGAGAGCATTTGCAGTGTTAGCAAATGTGTTTATAGTAATAGCAAACAGTCTTGCAGTGTTAGCAAGAGGCGCAGTGATAGCGTTGGGAGATAGCAGTGGAGGAATATCAACAGGAGGAATTGGGAGATTGTCGGGGTTCTGCCAGTGAGAGGCAAGGAATTTTGTATCTCTTAATTTGCTGAAGTTTAATATATTTCTCATTTGCAGTACTGGTTTTCCCTTTGGGGTTTTTCCAGGGACAATTTGTCCGAAAATATCGTGTTCACTGTGTTGAGTATTTTATGTGTTTTGTGGAGTTGTAGTTGTGTTATTTTTCAATATTTGTTGAGAAGCAAATAATCTATATGATATAGGAGATTAATAATTAGTAACTACAATAGAATTTCCACACGATCAATGTGAAGCGTACGATCTAGTGTAGATTCTTTGCCGAGGTAAAGATGGAGACGTGAGACAGAGGAAGAAACAATCTTTTTTTAATGGAGAGAGAAGAATTCTCTAAATGGTTTTCACAATGTCAATATGTGTGTTAGGTGAACGATGTTGAGTTGGTAGTTTACTAACACCTTCAAGTTTTGATGTACCAGCTAGTCAACGGTTATGTGTATTTAGTCATGCCAAAAAGTTTATTTAGTTATTTTTTAAATCAGGTTAGTTCATGTGTTACTAAATTAATTTAGGTTGAGAATGTGTTGCATTATGATATTGTTATCAGGATTCAATTGTGTAGTTTTCGAGTCAAATTTATTGATCCATGTTTCATAAGTAGTAGTTTATAAGAACCCATCTTTCATGAGAATGATTAAGATTAAGAGTATGATTTTTAAAATGCATTTGATCAAATTTGTAAGTTATGTGGAATAGAAAAGTAAAAGACCACTTGAGATTCAGAAAATGTGGATAAAATCTTAATGGACAAGATAAAAAATTTATATCGTTGAAATTTTTTTAGTAACAATTGTTCTTAATGATATGAATCTTAAGTTTGTTGGATAAACTTTCGATGCAGGAGCACCAGAGTAGTTCAAACCGACACCTTGGATTTGATCCCGGTGAGACATCGATCCTAGTATTGGCCTGGTATTGGTGTGTTCTTACAGGTTGGTTTTGCAATTTATGGAACGAAGATGAATTGGGTTATGGGTGGTTTCTGTAATTTTTGGATCGTTAAGCGATGTTGTTTTGGGCCTTGTTCGATGTTCCCGGAGGACCACATGAAGTTTTATGCATTTGAAGATGTTCTTGTTGATTTGGGTTGACATGTTATCGTTTGCACGTTTCATCATGAACCGGTTGGCCTTTGGTCGACTTGATTGAGTTGTTATTGCTTGCGGATGGTATAAAGGGAAAGTTTAGAGATTCATTTTGGAGGACAGTGGTCAGAGAAATTAGAGACCGAGCGAAGATGTAGTTTCCAGAAAGGTTTTGGTCCAGGGGGACTAAAGTCCGGATAAGTGCAGGACAATGCAGACTATTACCGGAGGCTTATTTGTCGAGCAAAAGATTTGCGGATCTTAGATTTGTGTGTAATACCCTAAAAATGGTCATCTAAACCATGGGCCCCTAATCTCGACTACATCACCAAGGTCCTAATCAAAGGCAATTAAATAAATTTTGAGCACCTAATTAATTAATTCCTAAATCATCAATGTCACATGGCAAATTAATCTTTTCAATTAAATAAATCATCAAAATCTCTTTAATCAATTATCCTATTTATTTAATTAAATATCCTAGCATATTTAATTAATTTATTAATTTGCCATTTAAAGCGCAAAAAATGAATTATTTTGAAAAAAGAATTGATTTGAGATAATTTGAAAAAGAAATTTCAAAAAAGGAGCAAAATTGAATAAAAGGGAATAAATCAAAGAAAACTTGCTTTAAGAAAGGAAAATGGAATAAATCAGTTTTTCTGATTTTATATCAATTTTAGCTCAATCTTATCTCCTTCAAATCTGAAGAAAGCAGTCTATCACATCAAATCACCTGGATTGTGCTACTTCTGGAAGAATCTTGACCGCTCATCAACAATCAATCTCGACCATTGCTTTCTCTCTGGATTTTCTATAAATTTAGGCGCAAATCACCAAGAACATCTTCAAGTTGTGCATCAACAATCAATCTCGATTGTCGCTTTCTCTCTGGATTTTATATACTTGCATCTTTTAGGAGGCAATATGTCGACTTGTTATGGTTTTACATTCATTGATTTTGATCAACTAACCATGCATGCAATGATTTATTTAGTGTTTGTGTTTCAGATACAGATTCCAAATTTCACACACACATTTTTGGCATCCACCGTGGGGCAGGAAACTCAATTTTTTGGCCTCATAGATCATCAAATTCTCATCTTTCAGATTATGTCTGCACATTCTCTGCAAAATATTGTATGCCATTATATTCATTACAGTACGATATTCTATAATCTGTCGTATGGGTAGGTGAGAATTCTCGTATGGTCAAGTGAGAAAACTTGTACAAATTACTATTTTCTCATATGAAAAACAAAGTACTTTTAGGGGTTTTTCTGATTTGATTTTTCTAGCACTAATGCTAACCCTGATCTGTTTTCTGTCTATCTAAGTGATTTTCACAGCTTGACAAGTTTTTTGCAGAACGTTTGTCCAAGAATACGTCTGTATCGCTAAAAAACAATATGATTATTGATTTGTTTTTTCCTAGGCACCTAAATTGCGATGTGGTAAATAAACAATTCTATTTTTCGTGTTTGAGAAAAGTCTAAAAGGTAGGAGAGTATGCTCTTGTCTGCACAAACAATCAGAAATCCAGACCCTTGAAGCTTTTCTAGTTTGAGATTTGTGTACCTTTTAGAGGGCCTGTCTTAGTGGGAAAAAGTAATCACCCTGCAAGAACGACCCAAGTGGGTACAACTAGACCCAAGCATTCCGAATCACTATAATAAATAGGCCTATTTGAGATTAAAGTCTTGAAGGACGGAGTTATTTGATTTTTCTCTTTGAGATTTCTCATATGGGCATTTTGTAGGGCCTCGCGGTCTCAATCATGCTTGCATGCTTGCATCTTGCTTGGCACCTTGTTGGGCTATAGGTCTCAATTGTGCTTGCATAAATTCAAGGGGTAACTTCGAACATAAACCCTTACTAAGAACTCTAGGATAGAAGCTACCCGGTTCACCTTTGAAAGGGGGATAATCTTTGTGCAAGAGAGATAGTAACTCTCCCAAGATACTTGCCATATTGTGCCCCCATTAGCATTTGGAGTTGGCTAATACAACATTGAGAATCCATTGCGTGAGACTCAATGGTCGTACTCTGATTAACTATTGGGTGTGTACCTCAGGTTGCAAGAAAAGGGTTTCTCTCTCAGCCAACTTCCTTAGAAATAGTGTGTTGTGCTTGAATTCATTTTACATCTTGTGTGTCTTTTGTGTCTTTATCCTTGAACTATCTAAAACTATCACTGAACAATCTGAAACTGAAATTGGAAAACCTAAATAGTTAACTGAAGCCTCAAATTCAGTGGTCAAAACCCTATTTTCTGTCAAAACTTGTTTCTTGTCTGATCCTATTCCGTATGAGTCAAAACCTCAATTGCCTAGTTTGTCGTACTAATATCTGAGAATTGTCATATGAGCCTCTGAGAATTGTAGTACGAGCCTACAACTTTTATTGTCTTCTTTGAACAACTTTTGAACACTTATAACAACATCTTATACGAGTAACCTAGTTTGTTGTATGAGTAACCTCATTTGTTGTCTAGTTACCTTTAGTTTATCGTATGGTCTTAAGCATTTTGCGTACCAAAATCTGTCTTCTTGAGTCCATCAAAATTTGTTTTCATGATTTTGATGTCTTTTACAGACCTCTGTCATACTTTCCTGGTCAATCTTGATATATCATAGGACAACATATACCTGGTCTTTTTCATCCCGAGCATAGCATCTTGATAGTATGTCCCGGTCGTTGTGTTACATGATTTTGTTGATTATATCCTAGTTGATTCAATCAATCATCCATCAATCTGATCAAATTGATCCACTTAGATCACGTCTTATACATGATAGATCGTTCTTGAAACCAGACTTGGTCTCAATCTCTTCATCCAATCATCACCTCAAACAAACATTTAGCTTTGATTTAATCTTGACATTTGTATCACTTCTAGCTCTCGGTCACATCAATTGTAAATACCTGTTCGAACCAGGAGCTCTTATAAGAATTTTGACGAAAGTAAGAACGAAAATTCAGAAATTCCTAAATTTGACAATATGATGGCAACTTGGATTCTCAAGACCATGTCTGATAATTTTGTGCTCTATGTATGGAATTTATGCATGAACAGACATATCTTATGCGTCTCTTCCCAAGAAGTCTAGGAAAACAAGCTATGGAGTGGTTTTCAAAACTGCCTACGAGAATATAATATTTTGAGGAGCTAGTCGAATTATTTCTCCAACAATACTCCTACAACATCTGTCATCCAATCACCATGATTGACCTCTACAATACAAAGAAAAGAACATGAGAACCTTTCCTCACTTTCCTTCAACGACGTTGGAGAAAGATTTTCTGTAGATATTCATGACCTAGTCCTAATTCTGAAAATATGGACATCTTTATCAACAATCTGATTCCTGAGTTACAATATAATGTTCAAATGCAAGTACATCCTTCATTTAATAAGATGGTGTATAGTGCTCTCAAAATAGAAGATGTGCTTGTGAAGAAAGGAGAAATATCACTTTATAAGGAAACATAGCATGGCTCTAGTTCTAAAGAGAAAAACAAATGCTGGAAATATGGCAAAGATAATAATAGAAATGTTGTGAATGGTAGAGTAGTTGATACTGCTAAACCAAAACCAAAACCAACAATATTTAATCTAACTAGTGGCACATAGGCCCTCAAAGTTTCTGAAAGTGTTGCAGAAAACCCTCCTAAGAAATCGAAAGAGTTTTAAAGATAAGCCTTGGATTTCAAAGCTTGAACGTGATTTCACTCCTTTGGGAGAATCCTATGAAATAGCCCTTAAGACTGTTGGCAAATGATCTAATCACATTACCTGACAACTCCAAACGATATGCTCCCAAAGTTAAACCCAAATGGTGGAGGAAAAATAATTACTATGAATATCACCAAAACAAGGGTCACACAACTAATAACTGCATGAAACTCAAACATGAGATTCAAGACCTTATTGATAATGGCAAAATTGTTGTTGGGAATCATGCAACCAACTCTGATCACAAATATTTCAAAGATCCCTTGCCTAGTTATGAGCAAGGAGATTCCTCTAAATCCAAGGGAGGTGCCAAGATAAATTACACGTATACCAACGATGATAACGTCATCAATATGCTTGAACCTTATCAATCAAAACATTGCAATGTAATCATAGTCAAAGAAGAGCAAAAAAAATCGAGAGCTGCAAACATTGTGACCTATGCTCAAGGAAAAGTTACTCTCAAAGGATTTGGTTCCTCATCTTCCAATCAAATGTCATCATCAAATCCATTGACATCATCAAAACTGTCGACATCTTCAAACAAACAACCAGCTACAATCACTGCTAAGTCTTCCCCATCTAAATAGCTGGGTTCACCATCTCCTTCCAGTTATAGCATTGTTGAATAGATAAAACGAACTATTGCTCAAATCTCTATTCTTGAACTGCTTAAGATCTCTCCTGCTCATAGAGAGATCCTGGACAAAGCTTTGCTCACTACCAATGTCCCTAAAGACTTAGATCTGGATCAGTTTCAATCTATGGTGGGTCACCTAACCTCACCTCACTTCCTATCCTTCTTTGAAGAAGATGATAGTTCCTTTGCTCGCCCACATAATCAACCATTACACATTGAAGCCATGATCCATAAACACCGAGTCAAACGTGTTTTGATATATGGAGGTGCTGGGCTGAACATTTATACTTACTATCTACTCATACAATTGGGATTTTCTGAGAATGATATATATCCAAGAAAGAAGATAACAATAAAATCTTATGATGAAGAAGAGAGAACCTTTAAGGGTCTGGTGCTATTACCAATCAGGGTAGGACCCGTGGAAAGAGATGTTATCTGTCAGGTGCTTGACCTTCCTCTAGCTTACAACATTTTGTTGAGCAAACCATGGATTCATGAATGCAAGCAGTGCCATCTACATACCATCATTTCTTGAAGTTTCCCTATAATGGAGTTGAGGTTAGTATTCTTGCTGATACCAGCTACACTTGCAATGCATTAAAATAATGTACTGATACTCTTGTTCCTCACAACAGAGCAGCCTCTATAGCTTAGAGTTCACAAGCTATGATTAAGGACTTAGAAAAGAAACTAAAAATCACAGATGTCGGCATGGGTGGATACAAGATAGAACATGTACTTTCACTGATGTCTCTACCCCCATCACCTAGACAATCTGGAAAACCATCTAAAGCTATGAAACCAAAAAATTCACCTGCAAACGTCATCTATCATGGTACTTTTGTGCAATCCTTTGCTTCATTTGCAAATGAAACAGAAGAGGCAGTTGTTCTTGAATGGCTTTACAGAGGGGAAAATGAAGATAGAGAAGTGCAATGTTGTGAAATTTCCCTTGAACAATATGGTAAAGGCTATCAGATAATCCAACGCATGGGGTATTCAGGGTTAGGTCCTCTGGGAAAACATCAAGAAGAAATTACTGAACCCATCAAGCTGCAAACCAAGTCTACAAAGGACAAAACTGGACTTGGGTACCATCTAGATAAACCATCAAGTCAAAAGCGACAATCTTATCAGCCACATCAAACACCAGAGGAAGTCAACAGACAACAAACTCAAGAAGAATGTGAGAAAGAACAAGAAGAGTTGGCGATCAAAAGAGAAGAAGAAGCTTATAACCAAGTTTCAAAGGTACCAATAGGACAAAGACCAGAAGAAATGAGAAAACGGATGGAAATAATCAAAGAAATGTTTGCACCAGTAAACATTCCTATCACATATACGGGAATGCTGCCAGATGAAGATTCAAAAACAAACTCAAATGAGTATGAATGGGGTCTAGAACCTCTATCAGATCAATCTATGAAGACAATCCTAAAGAATCCAATGATACTATAGATGAAGCACAAGAAATAGCACACATGAAGCTACAATGAGAACTAGAGGAAGCTAGACTAAAAAGACAAGAAGCTTATGAGCAATAGCTAAGAAAAGAGAAAGCATAGGAAAATCACTCACCTACTGTATCTCCATCTAATGAGATAAAATAAATCAAGTATGGGAACACAACTAAAGAACCAGAGGCTAGTCCAACAGGTTTGGTCATCAGTCCAGAAGAAGCTGAATGGGAAAGAAGACAAAAACTAGCAGAGTCATCAAGACCATGTGAACAGGTATGTCAACTACAGGTTATCACTGAACCAGAACAAGAAGGAACTTGCAACATAAAAGATGTTCATATTGATACCATACATGCTTTTACTGAGTTCCTTGAAGAAGAGTTAGATACTTCATCTTCTAACTTTGATCAACCTGAAATGATCCCCATCTATGATATTACCTATTCAACACCAAACCATGACTACTTTGTCATGAATATTGAAACTCTGTCTGAAGAAGCTATTTCTATTGAACCACAATACGTAGTCCATTCTGAAGTAGGAGAAGGGTCTAGTGGTAGGTCTACTAGGTTAGATTCTCTAAACGCTAACATAGGCTTCGATAATCATGTTATGACTCTTCCCGGTCTCAAGACGCTAATGCAAGGTAGTCTTCTAGAACTCAACTTGATGGTCCAAGGTTGTGATGACAATACTGTGAATTCCCTTGAACTCGTTGAATCTTTATTCCTCGTATACCTTGAGCTTATTGATCGTACTCTACAAGACCAAACCACATTGGATATCCCTACTTTTTCCAACGACTATGCCTTATCATGTTACCTTAATGCAGTTGAGCCCATGAACTCTTCCATCAACGAACAGAGTGTGAACATGACAGAAGCGGATGTCAAGTATCTTAGTCTCAAAAAAGAAGAAAAATAGGTGTTCTAATGGCAAAAACCACACTGTGGCGGTATCAAAACCAAAAAAAGTAAAAATAAAAAACATATCTGACGGTGAAAACCTCCCCGAGGCACCTAAAGGTGAGATGCTTGATATTTTGCCTTATCACTTTCAAGAGCAATCATCTGCACTGATTGAACCTACACAACCAATGAACATTGGAATAAAGTAAATTCAACATATAATACATGTGGCTCAATCCCTATCAACAGAAGAATTGAAAGAGTTTCCTAATTTCTTCATAGAGAAAAAGATCAACTTTGCATGGACATATTCTGATATGTCGGGTCTGGATCCTGACCTTATAATGCATCATCTTTCTATTGCTCCTGAAGTCAGATCTGTCAAACAAAACTTCCAAAAAATGCATCCTCTTGTTGTATTGCTTGTTAAATCTGAGCTAGAGAAATTACTCAAATCAGGATTCATCTGAGCAATTGATTATGCTGAGTGGATATCCAACATTGTCCCTGTTTTAAAATGTGATAAATCAATCTACGTCTGCACAGACTTTAGAGACTTAAACAAGGCATGTCCAAAAGATGATTTTCCACTGCCTAACATTGACATGATAGTGGACATGACTGTTGGTTATGAAATGTACTCTCTAATGGATGTCTTTTCCGGCTACAGCCAAATAAAAAATCGCACATGAAGATCAAGAGAAAACAATGTTCACATGTGCCTAGGGAACTTTCTGCTGAAATGTCATGCCCTTTGGCTTAAAGAATGTAGGTGCTACCTATCAAAGAGCTGTAACTACAATCTTTCCTGACATGATGCACAAAAACATGGAAGACTATGTCGATGATACCTTGGTCAAATCTATGACAAAATGGACACATCTCTCATAATAGGGTCTAATCTTAGACATAATGGAAAAGTTTAAACTCAGACTAAATCCTAAGAAATGTACATTCGGAGTTACATCTGGCAAACTGCTAGGATACATTATTTCAGCAAAAGGGATTGAAGTTGATCCAGAAAAAGTTAAATCTATAATGGAAACGCCACCTCCAAAGAATGTAAGTCAAGTGAGAATGCTACAAGGGCGGCTCCAATCAATAAGATGCTTCATTTCTTAGCTAGCATATAAGGCTCAACCATTCACGAAAGAATTACGGAAAGGAGTTACATACAACTGGGATGAATAATGTGAACAACACTTGAAACAGATCAAGGAGTATCTTTCCAATCCACCCATTTTGATGCCACCAATTCAAGGCAAACCTTTGATTCTCTATATATAAGCTACTGATGCATCACTAGGGGTACTTTTGGCTCAACAAGATGAGAACAACAAGGAATGACTTATATACTATATAAGAAGAACATTGGTGTCCTATGAGATGAATTACACTATCGTTGAGAAATCTTGTTTGGCTGTGGTCTTTGCTTCACAGAAATTGAGACATTACATGTTGGCACATTCTATCAAACTGGTTGGTAAGATTGATCCTCTGAAATATCTTCTAAGAAAAGCAACACTCACAGGGAGATTGGCTAAATGGGTTATGATAATCACAGAATTTGGCATTGAGTATATAGAACACAAAGCTATAAAAGGGAAAGTCATCATGGATCAATTTGATGGTGCTCCACTTGAAGATAATCAACCTCTGAACATAGAATTTTCAGATGAATCCATAATTCATCTTACTCAGAGATCTTGGAAAATGTTCTTTGACAGATATTTTACTCAACAAGGTTCTGGTGCTGGGATCCTTTTTATTACTCCTTAGAGATACTCAATTCCAAAAGCATACAAGATCCTCTTTCCTTGTACCAATAATATTGCAGAATATGAAGCCTTGGTGAATGGAATCAAACTGGCTATTGAATGGAAAATTGTTGAGCTATACATCTATGGTGACTCTCGGTTGATAATCAACCAGATCAACGATGTGTATCAAAATTGAGATGAAAAACTGATGCCCCTATAAAAGAATGGTTTATGAATTTAAGAAATACTTTGTCTTTGTTTCATTTCAACATATTCCTAGATCAGCGAACAGAGAAATAGATGCTATGGCTACATTGGCATCTATAACACAACTACAAGAAACACAGTTCTGCTATGGGTTCTTGGTGGAAGAGCTTCACTTTCCTGCTTATGATTCCCCTGATTCCCAGATGGTTTGTTCTATCATTGGGCATGACTCTCCTCGCTATAATCATATCTATTCCTACTTATGTGACCAAATCATCCCTAATAACCTTACTCACAATGAGAAAAGAAACCTGATCCATAATGCTTCACACTATGTCATCATCGCTAATGATCTATATAGGTGAGGTTTAGATAGTACTTTGCTTAGGTATCCAGAACTTGAAGAGTCTCAACGTGTGTTATCTGAAGTCCATGAAGGTATTTGTGGATCTCACTTAAACGGTCTAAATCTAGCTTGGAAACTACTAAGGGCTGGCTACTATTGGCCAGATATGGAAAAGATGTTGTAAAATTTGCTAAAACTTATCAAAAATGCCAGCTGCATGGAAATCTCATACATGCTCTAGCAAGGGAGCTCATACCTTTTATCACACATTGGCCTTTTCAGCAATGGGCATTTGACCTCATTGGCCAAATCTATCCTTCATCATCCAATGGACATAATTTTATCATAACTGCCACCGAATACTTCACTAAGTGGGTTGAAGTAGTTTCACTAATCAAAGAAACTGACAAACAAGTGGCTATGTTCATTCTTAACTACATCATCTGCAGGTATGGGATCCCCTCCTCAATTGTAACTGACAATGGGGGGCAGTTAAAAAACAAGGATATATATGAGCTCTGTGACAAGTTTAAAATCAAACAACATTGGTCTTCCATATACTACCCTCAAGGTAATGGACGGGTTGAAGCATCTAACAAAACTATGTTGACCATCTTGCATAGAACAATCCACAAATTTGGAAAGGATTGGCATCTGCAACTCAATCCGGCGCTATGGGCTTATAGAACAACATCATAACACCTACTGGGGCTACACCGTTTGCTTTGGTGTATGGGGCCGAAGCAGTCTTGCCTATTGAGGTTGAAATTCCTTCTTTGAGAGTTTCTTTGCAAGGTCTTATCACTGATGAATATCACAGAATATCTAGATTGAAAGAACTCGAGTTATTGGATGAACGTCGGCAAGTGGCATTTGATCATATGAGATCTTACCAGAAGAGAATTTCTAGAGGCTATAACAAGAAAGTTTGACATAGAGAATTTCAGGTTGGTGACCTTGTTTTGAGAGAGAATCCTAAAAATCAACAACACCGAGAACAAAAAGGGAAGTTTGAACCCAACTGGTTGGGTCCCTACATTTTTACCGTAGTCTTTGGCTCTAGCACTTACTAACTCTCAACATCAAAAGGAGAAAAAATCCATGAACCGATCAACACCATCCACTTGAAGAAATTCTACACTTAGAATTCTCTGCTCTAGCAACCTATACAACTAAAATGTCCTGAAAAAAAATCATAAAAATTCCTAAATAGTTGTGAAAAAAAAAAAAAAAAATCTCTGCCAAGAAGGTGAAAACCTGGTGAACAGGCGCCTCTTGTATTGAAGTGCTCCATCTATCAATGCAAATCTGGCATTTCATGCTTTATTTCCCTCTTTCCTACATCTTTTCTTTAGCTTGTACATATCCTTCAGTCGCTTTTGTGACACCTTGGTTCTTCTTGGAACCCTTATAGCTTGAAACCGATCAACGCCGTAGTCTTAGGGAAATCCAATGATCAATCTAAATGTCCTAAGCAGTTTAACCAAGTCATCTTTATGTCAGTATTACTGGGTCATCCATTCCGAGTCAGTTACCTATCTCCTAACTACTACAGGGTTTTGCCACTGACATCTCATCAAACACACAAAGCAAGAACAACGAAAACAATCACTAAAACTATTTGAGCGATGATTGAAATTTTCTTTGTATGTTGTCTTTTAAATTGGTTTTCGCTTATTATTCCCTCTGAGTAACTCAAGGAAGTCTATCTTGACTAACTAGAGCAAGGACTGGGGGAATAATACTTTTCTTTGTTTTATGCTTGAAGGAATGATTCTGATGATTTGGAAACATCTCATAAAATAGGTGTTTGTGATAAGTGCCTTCACATCAAGGTGAAATTTCCACACATACCTCGACTCCGTTTATTTTTATGCTACAAGGAGGTTGGAACTATTTCCTTGTCCGTTTTGAGTAACTTTCTTTATTATACAATTTGAATTCATGCTTAATCTATCCTAGGATATGAACGATAAAAGGGTCATTGCGGACAAGATAATCACTATTGCATAGTAAAAAAAAAAAAGGGAACTCTGCTTTGTCTAGTGTGTTTGCACGTAAGCAACATTCAAGTCATCCTGGCTCTTTATACCTTGGTGCTTATGTTCGCTTGCTAAATCAAAAGGACATGACATTCAGGTCATCTTGGCTCTTTGTGCCTTGGTGCTTATGTCTATCTCTGACATTTTAAAATGCTCAGTGATGATAAATAGCATAACAAATCCAGTGACTAAAGTCTTAGGTTGCATTCATACCAAGCTTTGTGCATTTCAAGAAATTTCAGCACGATAACTTTACTTTTTCTTTCCTTTGAATGAAGCTTGAATCTGAAACTATCATCATTTCTCTGCCAAGTAGTCAACTGCATATCATTATCTTTCACACGATTGAGTACCTGTGTATTGACATCACAATTCCTAAATGAGATGTTAGCCTCATACATGAGCATATCATATAGATCCATGAATCCATTTCATATTCATTTGCATCCATATTATCACATTGAAAAAGAAAAAAATAAACATGGCATTCACATTTGCATCATAATCATTATATTAATTCATTCATTTGCATATGTTCAAAACAAAAAAAACATTCATGATCATCAGCATAACATACATCCATACTATAAAGGAAATGCATACACATAAGACATCATATAGAATAATGCATATCAAAACCATATCATGAATCATCCCATATCAATCAACACAGTACAATGAAATTTTGACTTTGAGAGGTAAAAATGAATTGAAAATGACCCCTTCAACCCCTTATATAGGCAAAACCCTAATTTTCAAACTTGCTCTGATTGACACAAAATTTGTATCCCTAGTTGAATTGACCATCCTGAGTCCATTTTCAAGATCGAAATTGAAATCTGACATCACTTTTCTCGTCAAATTTTCACAACGTTGACCACTTGGCACATTCATCTTCAGGTCAATCTTTGCATCACTCTACACTCAAATCTTTTCCACTCAATTCAACATTCCTTCAATTTATCTCAAATCAATTCTTAAATCATTCTCTGTGCTCAAATTATCATCGCTAAATCTTTTTATCACTCAAATTGACTCAAATCACTATGGTATCTTGCCATCTTTCGATTTCTCTCCCGAGGGGGCATACTTATTACATCATCATTATCAGTGATTACATCATCAAAAGTCAAGAATTTTTTTTTCAAATCTTCATCAAAAGCCGAGCAACAAATATTTTCAATAAAATATTAATCGAACATCAATCCAATCTCATCAAACAAGACCTCGTTGCTAGGGACATCTCAACTTCATCGCATCATATCAAGTTGAGGTTCTTCAAATCAAATCAATCTCTAGGGGCATATCAGTATCATCACACCAAATCAAGCTGATATTGTATTCATCTGAATTAGTCTCTTAACAGTAATCAGTTTCATCACACCTCATCAACCTGATTATTCGTTTAAACCTAATCAAGGGTTTAAAGAGTCTTTTTGACAATGATCACATACTCAATCCAAATAGGCGTTCAATTTCATCGCATCAAATCAAGCTGGACATTCTGTTTCGCTAATCGGTTCTTGTTCAATCAAGTTCAGAATCGATATTATCTCTTTGCTCAACCGATTCTAGTTCAATCAAGTCCTAGATCGGTACTTGCTTCTTGATCCATCAATTTCAAGATCGGTATCTTCGCTCTTCATCGGTCCTAGTTCAATCAAGTTCAGGATCGATATCACTTTGATCAATTTGTTCAGTTTCATCACTTTAAATCAAGCCGAATATCTCGCTCTTTATCTGTTTGTGATCCATCAAGTTCAGAATTGATATCTCTTCGACATCAATTGTTCTTTGAATCAATGTGTTGCTCGCACATCAATTCAAAGAGGGGCAAATGTAATACTCTAGACGGTCATATAAACCATGGACCCCTAATCTCGACTACATCACCAAGGTCCTAATCAAAGGCAATTAAATCAATTTTGAACACCTAATTAATTAATTCCCAAATCATCAATGTCACATGGCAAATTAATCTTTTCAATTAAATAAATCATCAAAATCTCTTTAATCAATTATCCTAGAATATTTAATTAATAAATTAATTTGCCATTTAAATCACAAAAAAGAAATTATTTTGAAAAAGGAATTAATTTGAGATAATTTGAAAAAGAAATTTCAAAAAAGGAGCAAAATTGAATAAAAGGGAATAAATCAAAGAAAACTTGCTTTAAGAAAGGAAAATGGAATAAATCATGTTTTCTGATTTTATCTCAATTTTAGCTCAATCTTATCTCCTTCAAATCTGAAGAAAGCAACCAATCACATCAAATCACCTGGATTGTGCTACTTTTGGGAGAATCTTGACCGCTCATCAACAATCAATCTCGACCATCGCTTTCTCTCCAAATTTTCTATAAATTCAGGCTTTCATCTCTCAATAAAAAAGGATAGAGATTTTATTGTTATCATGTTGGTTTTTCACTAGAGTCAATGAGAATATTGCATCTTAGCTTATTGCATATTAGCTTAATCATATTATCTTAATCATGTTAGATTGATAGAATCATATACTTGGTAATTATTTCTTGCATCTAGATTTCATATAGCTTAATCTTGCATTCATATAGATTAAATCCTCCATCTTGGTGTAGTCTAGTCACTGATATTGCTTAGATAAATTTGAGAGCAAATCTATACTCGCATCTTTTAGCAGGCAATAGGTTGACTTGTTATGGTTTTACATTCATTGATTTTGATCAACTAACCATGCATGCAATGATTTATTGAGTGTTTGTGTTTCAGATACAGATTCTAAATTTCACACACACATTGTGTTGTATGGATTGTTTTGTAATCCTGGGCTGCGGTCCAACATGTGTAGCTGCTGAAGGATTATGTAATTTTTTAAATGATTGTAATGATGGATTTATTTGTTACCGGTTATATCTTGTGTTCCTTCTACTAGTTAGGGTTGCTTACCAGTTATATCTTGTAATCTGTTACCAGTTGCCGGTATCTTGCATAGTGTTTTGTGTTATGTCGATATCTTGCATGGTGTTTTGTGTTATGAGATGTAAGGTAGGGATGTCCTTCACTGGATCTCCCTACCTTGACTGCATCAAGTGGTATCAGAGCTGGTTTGTAAACCTATTGATCAAAGAAGACCTGGTTATGTACTAGTCGGTTGGAAGGGAAGTTGAGGCAGCTTGTAGACTTGTTCAGATCATTGAACGTGAGGTAGTACAAGGCTTGCAAGTAGACTGTCGAACCTAGAGCTTTAGCTTGAGGCAATTAGTGGGTGGAGACTTGAATAGATCATCAAACCAAGGCGGGTTGTAGGGTGGACTGGTAGATCGCCGAGGAGAGGCAACCGAAACCTATAGTCAGACCGCCGAACCCCTGAGGTAGTTGCAAGTACCTACTGATAGATCGTCGAACTGGATCAAGTGATGGGACTCACTTTTCAATTAACTCGGAGAGTCTAATGCAAGAACACCAAAGTAGTTCAAACCGACACCTTGGATTTGATCCCGGTGAGACATCGGTCCCGGTATTGGCCCAGTATTGTTGTGTTATTATTGGTTGGTTTTGTAGTGTATGGAACGAAGATGAATAGGGTTGCGGGTGGTTTCTGTAACTTACATATCATTGAGCGATGTTGTTTTGGGCCTTGTCCAATGTTCTCGGAGGACCGCGTAAAGTTTTATGCATTGAAGATGTTCTTGGTGATTTGGGCTGACATGTTATCATTTTTCAGGTTTCATCATGAACTAGTTGGTCTTTGGCCGACTTGATGGAGTTGTTATTGCTTGCAGATGGTATAAAGGGAAAGTTTAGAGATTGATTTTGGAGGACAGCGGTTGGAGAAAGTAGATACCGAGTGAAGATGTAGTTTTCAGAAAGATTCTGGTCCCAGGTGACTGAAGTCCGGAGGGACTGAAGTCTAGATCAGTGCAAAATATTGCAGACTGTTACTGGAGGCTTATTTGTCGAGCAGAAGATCTGCGGATCTTAGATTTGTGTTGTATGGATTGTTTTGTAATCTTGGGCTGTGGACCAGCATGTGTAGCCGCTGAAGGCTTATGTAATTCTTTAAATAATTGTAATGATGGATTTATTTGTTACCGGTTATATCTTGTGTTCCTTCTACCGGTTAGGGTTTCTTACCGGTTATATCTTGTAATCTGTTACCGGTTGTCGATATCTTGCATAGTGTTTTGTGTTATGTCGATATCTTGAATGGTGTTTTATGTTATGAGCTGCAAGGCGGGGATGTCCTTCATTGGATCTCCCTACCTTGACTGCGTCAAGCTCCATAAGAAGCATGGATTGGTGAAAAACATTTCCTTAAACATTAAAGAGATTTTAATTTTGATGCTTATATATAGACCTGATTATAGACATGATGTAGTATGAAAGGATAAGTGATGAAGGTTTGAGGACTAGTAGGAAAGTGACAACTTTTGTCCTCCTACTTGGACATTTATTTAGATTTTCTATGTGCTTAAAGGGGTAGTGATATAATTTATTGTGTTGTGTGTTGTTGGTTTGAAAGGAATGAAATCATGATGTGAAGTGTTTGCTCAATGTCATGGTAGGAAAGATAATACATGGGATCTTCAACTTAGTGGAGAGTTTTTTTTGGGTTCTTTGACTCTCTTATTTTCTTTTGTTGTGTGGCCTTCCTCTTCCAACAATGAATTTGGAAAGTGTAGGAACATAGAGTACAAGAGGAAGACCAACATTAGGATAAAAATGAGGAAGGGAAGAAAATATAGTGAACACATAATCAATAATCTTTCTAAATACTTGGAGAAAGAGAAATTAGAATCTTGACAAATGCACTTGGGTGTTGCACATTTGGGAATTGACCAAAAGCATGGATGACACTCCTTATGTAGATATAAGGGAAGCTATGGGGAAACTATTATTAGTTCTTTGGGAGAGGAAATATGTTTTCCATAGCCTAACCTCTGAGTTGCAACTCTATCTTGTCTATGGTTATGGATTCCTATCTATTTCATGATGACATAGATGGGTTTAATATTTAAGCGGAAGCATTCTTCAACTACCATCTAGAAAATTTCAATGATTTGATAGATAACATTTATAGGAGTCACAAGGAAATTTCAAAAGTTGTAAATTGTCTCAAGGTAAATATTAATACTAATGTTTGTGTCAAATCATCTAGATTATTTTGTGATTTTGAGATAGACAAACCTAAGGAAATAACCCTAAAGAAAGAGGAAAAATGTGACATGAATTTATGTTTATATCAGGCAATAGGGGTTTATGTAATTTAAATCTTCTTCTTACTTGTTATTTTTTATCTATGATTATGTCATAGGCTTGACTGTAGTAATTTTTCCCACCATTTTTTATGACTATTGGGTAAGTGCACCAAGTTGTGGTACCAAAAAGGTGCCACTTCTTAGTTTTTCATAAAAATGCGTCATTGGCATGAAAAGGTCATCCAAACCTATGGGTTGGTATTCTCCCAAGAAAACCATTTGGCAAGTGCCAAATATGGCACTCACCAAATGCAAAATTTTTAATTTTCAAATGCAAAATTTGAATTTTTACATTTGGCGCTCGCCAAATGTGAAAAGTCAATTTTTTGCATTTGGCGAGTGCCAAATTTGGCGCGGGTCAAATGTTCTGCATTGTCCAATGTGAAGGTTTTGTGAGTGTGTAGATTTTTCAATCTTGGCACAAGTTAAATCCACCCCCGAAGGAGAATATATACATGAAATATAAAATTTAAGTATAGCTCTATAGGACTTATAATGTAGATTCTAGTTTTTAGAGGATCATATAAAATTTTAGACTTAGTCAAATTTCAATAATCAACATGTCAAATTTCAGTAATCAACATGATCCCATTAGCATTCTTTAGCTATGTATCTCACTCTCTTTATCTTCCCCAAACTCTAGACCTATCTCTCTCCCTCTCTTGTCTCTCTTGCTTCTTTATCCTTGACTCTCTCCCTCTCTCTTCTCTCTCACTCCCTTATTGTTCTCTCCCCTCCCACTCATTTTTCATGGTCACTACCTATCCCTTTTATTCTCTCTCTCTCCCCATATCTAGGGTTGTCCCTCCCTCACTATTCACCTCACTATCTCTCCCTCCCTATATTATTACCCACCTTTCTCTCCCCCTCTAGGTTTCTCACTTATCTAATTGTCCACCCTCTATTTCTCTCCCTCCCTCTCCACTTTTCTCTCCCTTCTCCTTACCTCTATCTGTTTATGAACTCTCTCTCTCTCTCTCTCTCTCTCTCTCTCTCTCTCCAAACCTTTCTATCTCCTCATTCTCTAGGTCTCATAGTCCCTCCATGTCTACCTCTCTATCCATCTCCTCTTACTCATATCTTTGTTCTTCTATCTCTTCTATTCTCCCTCCCTCCCCTCTCTAGATCTCTACCTTCCTTTCTTCCTCTCTCCCTCTCTATCTCCCTCTCCCACTCTCTCGTCTTCTCTCTTCCTCTCTTATTCTCTATCTTCATTGTCTATGTAATTACCTCTCCATCCCACCCTATCTCCCCTCTCTATGTTTCTCCCTCCCTTCCTCTCCACCTATCTACCTCTGCATATAGGTCTTGTTACCCACCTCTCTTTAACCCCCTCTATCTATCTCACTCCTCTCTGGCCATCTAGATCTCTCACCTATCTATATACCTCCTCTATAGTTCTCTATGTCCCTCTCTACCTCTCTCTCCCTCCTCCTTAACTCTATCCCTTTATGAACTCCCTCCTTTTCTCTTCCTCCTCTAACCTCTTTATCTCCTCCTTCCATATGTCTCTCACTCCCTCCATGTCTACCTCTCCATCCATCCCCTCTTACTCCTCTCTTTGTTCTTCTATCTCTTCTCTTCTCCCTCCCTCCCTTCTCTAGGTCTCTCCCTTCATTTCTTCCCCTCTCCCTCTCTACCTCCCCATCCATACATACCCCCATATATATCTCACTCCCCCACTTTTTTATTCTTTCTTCCTCTTTTTTTCTCTCTCTCTCTACATTCTAGGTCATTGATGAGGAGGTAGAATAGAAGTTGGTCTTCTTTTGAGGTTGGTGGGCTTTTGTTCTCAATGTGCTTCCCAAATCAATCCCTAGGCACAAATGGGATTCTTCTAAACCTTTCTCCTATCTCCTCCTCTCTATTCAACACTGCTTGCACCCTATTGTATTGTACATCACTCCTCCTTACCTTCCATGCTAAGGCATTCAAATCTGAATTGAGGTCCTCTTGTGTGTCACTAAAAATGAACAAGTTTGGTTGTCCAACTGGCTGAATCTCCTCTCTTCCAGGAATGGGCAACTGTTGGAGAACGATGGTTTACCTAACCTTGTTTGCACATTTTAAGGATTTAAATCATATTAATATGTTGTATGAGCATCTGGACAGGTTTGCAAAGTCTGATGACTGTCCCTCACCTTTCAAGAGTGAAAATATCCAAGTTGGATGCAAAGAGCGTTGTTCTACTCAAGGCAACTTCTAGGTTCAAAAGGTCATCTTGATCAAATGACTTAATGAAATGCTATGGAGCTTGTAGTAGGGTGCCTTAGGTCTTAACTTACCAATTTTGATGGTTTGAAACAATCATTTACTTATCCTTCCTTACCGATTTCATGAAATTGTCAAATTGGCTCCAAAAAAAGGCTACTAGGATTAGCCCTAGTTTTTAGTGAAAATTGTTCACCCTGCTCAATCTGCTAAACTTCATGGAAAACCCTTGGAGATGTGGTCATTTGATGATGAAATCTCAAGGATTTTTGCTATGGCAAGTACTGTACGGACTGTTTGAGGACTGTCCCACAAAATAGGCACTTTTCAAGGGTTTTTGAGGGTTTTAGTGAGGGTTTGCAATTTAAAGACCTTCTCCATGATACTAGACCCAATTTAAATGTTTCAAAACTTGCTATGACATATACCAAACACTTCCAAGGATTCCAACCCTATCTTAGAATGCTATCATTATGTCAAACAAATGCCATACTGCTGCTTTTACACAGAAATAACAATCTAGAGGACTGAGACAACAATGTTTTTAAGGTTTTGCATACATTTTGAACTTTTGTAAACCAAATACAATGAAGGTCTGTCAAATACAGATGCAACAATGACTTGACAGAAGTTGGAACACCCTGCAAACAAGTAGGAAAGGATTTTTTTATGACTGTTGGTCATTTACCCGCCATCACTGCACTTTGACAGTCTTAACACTGATACAACTTTCTTTCTTTGTTTTGATTTGCTTCTTCACTTTGTCCCTGGCCTACAAAAAGGTGTTAATGGTAAGGTAAAACAATACATATATCCTCTTCAAGGATCTTGTAAGTTTGAACACTTAAAAGATGCCACAAAGCATGACTGCATTATAAGACTGTGACAAAGAATACACTTTTCTAGGATCCTTATTTAGGTCCTTTACAACCAAATTGTGTACTTTGTCTTCTTAACATTGAAAACACTTGTAAATACATTCCCATGATGCATAAAAGAGGAATCCATCATTCCATACTGTCCATTAGGGAGGTTGGCAATGAGGTTTTAACAATGAAACAGTGGCACACTGTTTTACAGTCTGATTACACCTTTGCTTCTTGCATCCAACCAAGTCATGAGAGAGACAAGGATGGTAAAGTGAAATAATAACTCTTTCCAACTTAATTCTTCTTCAACAATCCAAAGTACAGTGCTATGAACAACAAAGTACCATTCAAACAACCTTAAGAGTACCCAAGCCAAGTTGTTCCCTTCACATACTTGCCATGGGCTTACAAACACTTGTGCATTTCTAGAAAAGGAAAATAGATGTATGATATAGTATTTACAAAGGGTCCAACAAATTTCCTCAAAGCCATGGATGAAGAGACCTTGAAGAAACTAGTTGGACCATGAAAGACCTTCCATTGGAACCACAAAATAGTGCCTTTCTCAAGAGCACTTCAAACAAAACTTGTTCCAAACCACTACTCAAACATAAAAGGAGATCACACCAATTAAAAATAGGAGTAGTACGGACTCATGAAGCCATGGTACGGACTGTACTCTCAAAAGTGCAGGAAACTAGTTAAAAACTCACAAAAAAACAAGAGCAAAACAAGTATTTCTTTTACTTTTCCAACATGAACCACACATACAATGATGGGAACATGGTTTTTATACATGTGCCAACTTATTGAAGCCTTTTTATGGACAATTACAGGCTGGAACTAACCAAAACCACCAAAAATCACTTTTTTGCACTTTTTGACAACTTTTTGACAACTTTTGTTGCTCAAAAAGTTGCATTTTGACTCCTGGTGACTTGGCACTCAAACCAATGACTCAAAATCATTAGAAACACTAAATAAACATGCTCCAATTCCTTTCAAGGCTTTACAACATCAAAAATTCAAAAATGCTCATTTGGACCCAAAATTGACAGTTTCTGGCCCACTGAGCAAAAAAACAAAAATATTGGAAACTCTTAAACAACAATGAGTTCCAAACCTTATTAAACCACAAAACAAACCTATTAAACCTAATAGAAGCATAAAATAAACACACATGCTTAATTTGCAACAAAATGCTATACCTGCTAGGATTTGAGCATTCAGGTGCTCAGGTGCTCTTACACCAGTCATCAACTCTCTCTCATCTCTCTAGGTTTACCACTTCCTTCTTCTCCACCTATCTACCTCTGCATCATGTCTCATTACTCACCTCTCTCTCCCCCTCTCTATATATCTCATTCCTCTCTCTTGTCATCTAGGTCTCTCATCTCTATTTCCCAATATAGTTCTCTCACCTATCTATTTATCCCCTCTCTCTTCCCCTATATCTCCCTCCCCCTTTACCCCTATTTTTTTTTGAACTCTCTCCTCCTCTTCTCACTTCCCCCCCACCTCTGCATCATCTCCTTCCCTAGGTCTTGTAGTCCCTCCATGTCTACCTCTCCCTCAATCCCCTCATACTTTTCTCTCTCTTTATTCTTTCATCTCTCCTCTTATCCCTCCCTCCCATTTATAGGCATCTCCATTATTTTCTTCCCCTCTCCCTCTCTATCTCCCTCTCCCTCCTTATCCCCATCTCTCTCTCCCTTCCCTACTAATTCTTATTCTCTCTTTACCATCTACATCATCATCTTTCCATCACACCCTCTCTAACCCTCTCTAGGTTTCTCCCTCATTCCCTCTCCAGCTCTGTACATCTCCATCCATATCTCATTACCAACCTCTCTCTATCCCCCTCCATCTATCTCAACCCTCTCTCTCTCACACCCTATCTAGGTCTCTCACGCCTCTCTCCCCCTCTAGGTATCTTATATCTCTATATAACCCATCTGGGTATGTGCAGGAGAATGGTGGGCCATATAACCCCCTAGGAAACCATTACTATCTATCTTAGGAAACCATATGACCTCTTAGGACAAAATATGTTGTTGTTACAAGTCATATGGTGTCCTAAGGGGTCATATGGTGTCACTACAGGTCATATGGTGTCCTAAGGGGTCATATGATGTTCTATGACCCCTTAGGATACCATATGATCTCTTAGAACACCATATGAGCTCTAACGACACCATATGGTGTCCAAAGGGGTCATTTGGTGTTTTATGACCCCTAAGGACATCATATGACCCATTAGGACACCATATGACCCCTAATGACACCATATGACCCCTAACAACACCATATAGTGTCCTAAGGGGTCATATGGTATTCTATGACACCTTATGACACCTAATGACACCATATGACCCCTAACAACACCATATAGTGTCCTAAGGGGTCATATGGTATTCTATGACACCTTATTTCCCATAACGACACCATATGGTGTCATTAGGGGTCATATGGTGCCTAAGAGGTCACATGGTGTCGTTAGGGGTCATATGGTGCCCAAATGGGTCATAGGATACCATATGACCCCTTAAGACACCATATGATCCCTAACGACACCATATGACCCCTAACAACACCATATTGTGTCTTGAGGGGTCATATGGTGTTACAAGTGGTCATGTCATGTACTAGGATGTTAAAAGGGGTCATATGGTGTCCTAGGGGGTCATAGAACACCATATGACCCCTCGGGACACCATATGACCTCTTAAGACACCATATTGTGTCGTTAGGGGTCATCTGGGTGTCCTAAGTGGTCATATGGTGTCATTAGGGGTCATATGGTGTCCTAAGGGGTCATATGGTATTCTATGACCCATTAGGATGCCATATGACCCCTTAGGACACCATATGACACCATATGGTGTCGTTAGGGGTCATATGGTGTCATAAGGGGTCATATGGTGTCATAAGGGATCATATGGTGTTCTATGACCTCTTAGAACACCATATGACCCCTAAGGCTACCATATGGTGTCCTGAGGGGTCATATGGTGTCGTTAGGGGTCATATGGTGTCATTAGGGGTCATATTGTGTCCTAAGGGGTCATATGATGTTCTATGACCCCTTAGGACACCATATGACCCCTAAAAACACCATATGGTGTTCTAAGGGGTCATATGGTGTCCTTAGGGGTTATATGGTGTTCTATGACCCCTTAAGATACCATATGAACCCTTAAGATATGTCATATTGTGTCCTAAGGGGTCATATGGTATTCTATGACCCCTTAGGACACCATATAACCCCTAACGTCACCATATGGTGTCCTAAGGGGTCGTATGATTTCCTAAGGGGTCATATGGTGTCCTAAGGGGTCATATGGTATTCTATGACCCCTTAGGACACCATATGACCCCATACACCATATAATTCCTAACACCACCATATAGTGTCCTAAGAGGTCATATGGTGTTCTATGACCCCTTGGGACGCCATATGACCCCTAATGACAACATATGGTGTCCTAAGGGGTCATATGGTGTTTTATGACCCCTTGGGATGCCATATGAGCCCTCAGGACACCATATGACCCCATACGACGCCATATGACCCCTCACGACACCATATTGTGTCCTAAGGGGTCATATGGTGTCCTAAGGGGTCATAGAACACCATATGACTCCTTAGGACACCATATGACCCATAATGATGTCAGATGACCCCTTAAGACACCATATGGTGTCGTTAGGGGTCATATGGTGTCCTAAGGGGTCATAGAACACCATATGACCCCTTAGGACACCATATGACCCCTAACAACGCCATATGACCCCTTAGGACACCATATAGTGTTCTTAGAGGCCATATAGTGTCATAAGGGGGTCAGATAGTGTCCTAAGGGGTCATAGAACATCATATAACCCCTTAGGACACCTTATGATCCCTTAAGAGACCATATGACCCTTAATGACACCATATGGTGTTGTTAGGGGTCATATGGTGTCCTAATGGGTCATAGAATACCATATGACCCCTTAGGACACCATATGCCCCTAGCAAAACCATATGACATGCGCTAAGGGGTCATATGGTGTCTTAAGGGGTCATAGAACACCATATGACCCCTAAGGACACCATATGACCCCTAAGGAAACCATATGACCCCTTAGGACACGATATGGTGTCGTTAGGGGTCATATGGTGTCTTAAGGGGTCATTGAACACCATATAATCCCTTAGGACACAATATGACTCCTAATGACACCATATGACCCCTAGTGACACCATATGACCCCTTAAGAAACCATATGGTGGTCTTAGGGGACATATGGTGTCCTAAGGGGTCATAGAACACCATATGACCCCTTATGACACCATATGACCCCTTAAGACACCCAATGACCCCTAATGACACCATATGGTGTTGTTAGGGGTCATATGGTGTCCTAAGGGGTCATATGGCATCCTAATGGTTCATAGAATACCACATGACCTCTTAGGACACCATATGACCCCTTAGGATGCCATATGACCCCTAACGACACCATATGGTGTCCTAAAGGGTCATATGGTGTCCTAAGGGGTCATATGGTGTTCTATCACACCCTCGGACACTATATAACCCATTTTAACATCCTAGTACATGACATGACCACTTGTGACACCATATGACCCCTCAAGACACAATATGGTGTTGTTAGGGGTCATATGGTGTCCTAAGGGGTCATATGGTGTCGTTAGGAATAATATGGTGTCCTAAGGGGTCATATGATATCTTATTACCCATTAGGACACCATATGACCCCTTAGGACACCATATGATCCCTAATGACACCATTATATGGTGTCATTAGGGATCATATGGTGTCCTAAGGGGTCATATGGTGTCCTAATGGGTAATAAGATATCATATGACCCCTTAGGACACCATATTATTCCTAACGACACCATATGGTATCCTAAGGGGTCATCTGATCTTATTAGGGATCATATGGTGTTCTATGACCCCTTAGGACACCATATGACCCCTTAGGACACCATATGGTGTCGTGAGGGGTCATATGGTGTCCTAAGGGGACATAGAATACCATATGACCTCTTAGGACACCATATGGTGTTTTTAGGGGTCATATGGTGTCTTGAGGGCTCATATAGTGTCCCAAGGGGTCATAGAACACCATATGACCGCTTAGGACACCATATATTGTCATTAGGGGTCATATGGTGTCCTAAGGGGTCATAGAACATCATATGACCCCTTAGGACACCATATGTTGTTGTTAGGGATTATATGGTGTTGTATGGGATCATATGGTGTCCTAAGGGGTCATAGAACACCATATGACCCCTTAGGAAACCATATGACCCCTTAGGACACCATATGGTGATGTTAGGGGTCATATGGCGTCTTTAGGGGTCATAGAACACCATATGACCCTATAGGACACCATCTGACCCCTTAGGACACCATTTGGTGTTGTTAGGGGTCATATGGTGTCCTAAGGGGTTATAGAACACCATATGACCCCATGGGACACCATATAACCTCTAATGACACTATATGACCCCTTAGGACACCATATGGTGTCATTAGGGGTCATATGGTGTCATGTGGGGTCATGTGGTGTCCTAAGGGGTCATAGAACACCATATAACCCCTTAGGAAACCATATGACCCCTTAGGAAACCATATGACCCCTTTGGACACCATATGGTGTTGTTAGGGGTCATATGGTGTTCTAAGGGGTCATAAAACACCATATGACTCTCTCATATATATTCCTTACTCTCTTATTGTCTCTCTCCATTCTCAAGGTCACCATCTTTCTCTCTATTCTTAAGGGGTCATATGGTGTCATATGACCCCTTAGGACATGATATGACCCCTTAGGACACCATATGATGCCATTATGGGTTGTATGGTGTCCTAAGCGGTCATTAGGTGTCTTATGACCCCTTAGGACACCATATGACCCCTTAGGTGTCGTTAGGGGTCATATTGTGTCCTAAGGGGTTATATGGTGTCCTATGAACCCCTAGGACACCATATGACCTCTTAGGTGTTGTTAGGGATCATATTGTGTCCTAAGGGGTCATAGGGTGTCCTATGACCCCTTAGGACACCATATGATCCCATAGGACACCATATGGTGTCTTTATGGGTCATATGGTTTCCTAAGGAGTCGTATGGTGTCGGATTAAGGATACCATATGGTGTCCTTTATGGGTCTTATGGTGTGCTAAGGGGTCATATGGTGTTGTATGACCCCTTAGGACACCATATTGTGTTGTTATGGGCTATATGGTGTTTTAAGGGGTCATATGGTGTCCTATGACCCCCTAAGGGGTCGTTAGAGGTCATATTGTGTCCTATGACCCTTTAGGACACCATATGACCCCTTAGGATACAATAGGGTGTCGCTATGAGTTGTATGGTGTCTTGAGGGGTCATATGGTGTCTGATGACCCCTTAGGGCACCATATGACCCCTTAGGATACAATATGGTGTCGTTATGGGTCATATGGTGTCCTAAACACCATATGAGCCCTTATATAGTGCTGTTATGGGTCGTTTGGTGTCCTAAAGGGTCATATGGTGTCCTATTACCCCTTAAGACACCATATGGTGTCATTATGGGTCTTATGGTGTGCTAAGGGGTCATATGGTGTTATATGACCCATTAGGACACCGTATGACCCCTTAGGACACCATATGGTGTCATTATAGGTCGTATAGTGTGCTAAGGGGTCATATGGTGTAATATAACCCCCTAAGGGGTTGTTAGGGGTCATATTGTGTCATAAGGAGTCATATTGTATCCTATGACCCCTTAGGACACCATATGACCCCTTACGACAAAATATGGTGTTGTTATGCATCATATTGTGTCCTAAGGGGTCATATGGTTCCCTATGACCCCATAGGACACCATATGACTCCTTAGGTGTCATTAGGGATTATATTGTGTAATAATGGGTCATATGGTATCCTATGACCCCTTAGGACACCATATCGTGTCGTTATGGGTTGTATGGTGTCCTAAGGGGTCATATGGTGTCCTATGATCCCTTAGGACACCATGTGACCCCTTAGGACACCATACAGTGCCGTTTTGGATTATATGGTGTCCTAAGGGGTCATATAGTGTTATATGACCCCTTAGGACACCATATAACCCCTTATGTGTTCTTAGGGTTCATATTGTGTCCTAAGGGGTCATATGGTGTCCTATGACCCCTTAGGACACCATATGACTCCTTAGGTGTTGTTAGGGGTCATATTGTGTTCTAAAGGGTCATATGGTGTGCTATGAACCCTAAGGACACCATATGACCCCTTAGAACACCATAGAGTGTCAATATGGGCCATATGGTGTCCTCAGGGGTCATCTGGTGTCTTGTGACCCCTTAGGACACCATATGGTGTTGTTATGGGTTGTATGGTGTCCTAAGGGGTCATGTGGTGTCCCATGACACCTTAGGACACCATATGGTATCATTATGGGTTGTATGGTGTCCTAAGAGGTCATATGGTGTCCTATAACCCCTTAGGACACCATATGACCCCTTAGATGTCGTTAAGGGTCATAGTATGTCCTAAGGGGTCATATGGTGTCATATGACCCCTTAGGACACCATATGACCCATTAGCTGTCATTAGGGGTCATATTGTATCCTAAGGGGTCATATGGTGTCCTATGACCATTTAGGATACCATATGACCCCTGAGGACATCATATGGTGTCATTATGGGTTGTATTGTGTCCTAAGGTGTCATATGGTGTGACCTTAGGGCACCATGTGACTCCTTAGGTGTTGTTAGGGGTCATATTATGTGCTAAGGGGTCATAAGGTGTCTTGTGACCCCTTAGGACACTACTTGGTGTTGTTGTGGGTTGTATGTTAAGGAGGAGGGGGAGAGAGATAGAGAGGGAGAGAGAGAACTATAGAGGGGACATATAGATGGGCAAGAGACCTAGATTTCAAGAGAGGAGTGAGAAAGATAGAGGGGGATAAAGAGAGGTGGGTAATGAGACCTATATGCAAAGCTAGATAGGTGGAGAGGAAGGGAGGGAGAAACCTAGAGAGGGGAGAGAGGGTGGGTTGGAGAGTTAATGAACTAGACAATGAAGAGAGAGAATAAGAGAGGAAGAGAGATAATGAGAGAGTGGGGGAAGGATATATAAATGAAGAGGGGAAGAAAGGAAGGGAGAGATCTAGAGAGGGAAGGGAGAGAGAAGAGAAGAGATAGAAGAACAAAGAGATGAGTAAGAGGGGATGGATGGAGAGGTAGAAATGGAGGGAGCGAGAGACCTAGAGAATGAGGATATGGATCTAGGTTTGGAGAGAGAGAAGGGAGGGAGAGTGTTCATAAATAGATAGGGGCAAGGGAAAGGGAGAGAAAGGTGGAGAGGGAGGGAGATAACTAGAGGGTGGACAATTAGATAAGTGAGAAACCTAGAGGGGGAGAGAGAGGTGGGTAATAATATAGGGAGGGAGAGGTAGTGAGGTGAATAGGGAGGGAAGGAGAGCACTAGATATGGGGAGAGAGAGGATAGAAGGGATCGGTAGTGAACAAGAGAAATGAGTGGGAGGGGAGAGAAATAATAAGAGAGTGAGAGAGAAGAGAGAGGAAGGGAGCCAAGGATATAAATTAGGGTACAAGGAATGGATGAAAGGTAGAGAGGGTGGGATATACCTAGAGAGGGGGGAGAGAAGTGAGAGAGACAAGAGAGGGAGAGAGATAGGTGTAGAGTTAAGGGAATATAAAGATAGTGAGATACGGATCTAAAGAATGCTAGTAGGAGAATGTTGATTACTGAAATTTGACTAAGTATGAAAGTCAATATGATCCTCTAAAAACAAGAATCTACATTATAACTCCTCTAGAGTTGAAACCACTCTAAAAAATCCTACTAATATATACATGAAATATAACTTAAAGTGACTTATACTTAAATATTATATTTCATGTATATATTCTCCTCTCATGATGGGTATAACTTGTGTCCAAGTTGAAAAATTTGCATCACAAAACCTTAAAATTGGACAATGTAGGACATTTGGTGCGTGCCGAATTTGGCGCTTGCCAAATGAAAAAAGTTGACTTTTCTCATTTGGCAAGCGCCATATTTGGAGCTCGCCAAATGGTCTGCATTGGGAACTACCAACCCTTTGGGTTGGATTGTACTTGGGCATCCAACCCAAAAGGTTGGATGACCATTTTAGAACTAAGACGTGTTTTTAACAGAGGATTAGAAAATTTTCACATATTTTTGGTCGTGCTCTCCATCAGGTTGCACGTGTTTCGATAAAACTAAAAAAAAATACCATAGAAACCTCGATCTCTCTCTTAGCTATCCAAGCATGTAATTCTTTTCACATTTTGATTTCGTTAAGGCTTTCATCTATAATTTCTTTTGTTAGTGTGTTCGTTTTTGGTCAAAAACCAACATGCACTATTTTGGGTATAGTTTTTTACACGTTCATCAGATTTTGAAGAAACTTACATTTTTAGAAACTAGACTCCATTCTACACAATTTTAAAAAAAAAAGTGTATATGGTGAAAATGGATAACAATAATAACAATATTGAAAGGCTAAATAGATTCAACCACAAAACCCTAGCCTAACAATCAACAAAGATCCACCATAACATATGAAGATTACCTAAGACAATGCAAATCACATGAAATCACAAAGATTATACCATCACATGTCCAATAGGGTTTTGATCTCCATTCTTCCTATCTCCATTGATCTTGCTTGATATATTTGCTCTCAGATTTTATATGCACAAGAGCTCAACAAAGAACGGAATGTGGTTGCAAGTAGGATCGTAGTGTAGTTGAGTCCTCCAAATTGTTGATTAGGGTTTGATAATGAAGAAGGCATCTCCTTAAATAGAAGACACAATATGAAATGGAGGGATAAGATTGAGAGGTGTAAAAGGAGGTCGGCTATGATTAGAGGGTAGGTAAAAGAAATAATAAAATAATGAAAGGGGTAGGTAGTGTATGAATTAAGAGATGAATGACATGTGTCATGGGTAGAAAAGGCTAATGAATTAATTAAATAAATAAAGATTTATTTAATTAATAGAAGAAGTGGGATCAATTAAATAAATAAGATATTTATTTAATTTTAAGAAAAAGGATAATTTAAACAAATAAATGTATTTATTTAAATGAGAAATAAGGCGAGAAGAGGATAAATGAATTAATTAAATAAATAAAGATTTATTTAATTAATAGAAGAATTAGGCTTAGATAATTAAATAAATAAAATATTTATTTAATTAGACATGACAATTTTAGGTGTCTACATTTTGCCCCTCTCTGAGACAATGCGGCTTGTCGCGTTGTTTCAAAGAAGATAAGATGAACTGATACAGAGTTGCTCCAAGATGGGAATGATATTCCCCCTCGAGCGATTGGATGAAAATGTGTGAAAAGATTGCAGACAATCTCTCGATAAGAAAGAAAGGCTAGAATGGATTGACCGGATAAAGTGACAAAGTCATGGGATAAAGAAGACTGACTCGGAAAATGAAGGCGAGGGCTAGGGGTAGTCTATAAGATAGACCACGGGGGAAAATACATCCTCATTGTCATCTACACCTTCACGAGATCAAAGTGCAGAGCGAAAAAAAAGAGCAGGAGCAGTCAACAGCAATGGCTTTCGTGCATAGATTCGACCGTGTTCGCCGATTTCAGAGGCCAGCAGAGGCAGGAGAGCCGGTAAGTACCACCAAACCTCCTCGTACTTTGACACATTCAATTTTGTCATTAATGCATGTCAAATAGAGCAATAAATGCACTTAGAAGTAGAGTTAAAAAATGTCAAAAACTGTTGAAACGCGTCTGTGTCGGTGCCAGGCGCGTCTGTGTCCGCCAGGCGCGTCTGTGTAGGTGCCAGGCGTGTCTGCGTCTGGAACCTCGTTTGCGTCGGATGTGGGCGCGTTTATGTCATTCAGGGGCGTCTGCATCACCAAGTCGTGTTTATGCACGGTATAAGCACATTTGCGTTATACAGGCGCGCCTGTGTTGTACGGGCGTGTGTGTGCAGTCTGTAGGCGCGTTTGCGTTGAAAAATGCAAGTTTTGGTCTTCTAGGTCAAATCGGCAATTCTGTGATGAACATACGCTGTCAATTGGATAAGATGCTGAGAGGATACACTCAAGCAGGTCCTCTAGGAAGACTAGGATAGATCAAGGCACTTTGTGATGAACAGTGAGTACCAAGATAGAGTACTTTGTGATGAACAAGGCGTACCCAAAGTATGAGCAGCACTTTGTGATGAACAGGGAGTGCAAATGTGAGTAACACTTTGTGATGAACAGTGAGTGTCACCCACGGAGTACTTTGTGATGAACAGGGAGTACTACTAGGATAGATAGTGACACTTTGTGATGAACAGTGAGTGTCACTAGAAAAAATAGCTATGTGCATTTAGATAACGAGTAGCATTTTGTGATAAACAGGGAATGCCACTATGACTGACATGATTTGATTTGCTTGACTGCAGGAGTACTTGCCGATGCTGGAGTCACGGGAGAGATTCCCATCGACGCAGAGGTTGCGACCTGAGCTGTCGGTTGGAGACAGAGCTACCATCAAGGAGATGGGTCTGAGACATGTATTGTATGTGCCTGAGTTTCGGGCAAACATGGGTTTGTTGACTGTGCTTGCTGAGAGATGGCACTCTGAGACGTGCACATTCCATTTACCGATGGGTGAGATGGCAGTCACCCTTGAGGATGTATATAGGATTCTGCGGGTGCCGATCGATGGAGATTTGATCCCCTACGATCGAGATGGAGACAGAGAGGCATTGAAACGGGTATTTCAGGACCCTGGATTAGAGATGAGGGCAGGACACGTGGTATGGGACACCATGACCGCTACAGGGTTAGCACTGTCGGCCGTGATCGGAGGAGTGATTAGTGGATTCCTATGTCCAGACAGGGCGACACGGGGATTGGCTGTGGGCTGGGGGGGAGCATTGGAGACACTGGTGACACAGCACACCAGATATGCCTGGGGACCGTGTGTGCTGGCCCATTTATATTACGAGCTTCACCAGTTTGTTTATCACGGGTCAGTGGGATTGGGCTGCGGGGTGACACTATTGCAGGTTTGGGTTACGAGCATCTGCCAGTGACGAGACCGATACACTTCAGAGGCAAGGGACATGGACGCAGTTTTGTGCATCTGTACGATATGATCACCTCGCAGCCATGGATTGGCAGGTTGGAGCATTGGCGGCGGGTGCTAGATGATATCGATGTGGTCATATGGAGACCATATCTAGGCTGCAAGGAGTGGGAGGATGATGCAGTGGAGCTGCCCTACACCTTCCGGAGTAGGTACCTGATTGGGCGGACGCCCTATGTGCTAGAGAGGCAGCTTGTGGACAAGGTTTACAGGCAGTATGGCAGGATTCAGAGGATGCGACGGGGCTCGGGCATGTATGCCCGCACAGTCAGAGATCAGGCGCAGTTTGGGCCGCTACTGTCATATGATCAGGCAGTCACACAGCTGACAAAGATGGTGCCCCTACCCTGGGACATGTGGCTTGAGATTGAGGACGCCGGGATGGATGCTGAGTATTCAGCATATTGGGCAGAGCATCCATTCCCACGATTGACAGATCCAGGGGAGCTATTGGATGGAGATGGAGGTGGGGACAATGATGATGATGGTGGAGGTGATGGGGGTAGAGGCTGATGGCGGCGGAGGGGAGTAGTTGGGGAGAGGCGAGTTGCACCTCGGAGGGAGGGTGGGGAGGAGAGGCAGGCTCGGGTGGTGAGGGGTCGCGGTTGCCTTTACAGGTACCAGCAGCATAGGGTCCCAGGTAGGTACAGAGATAGGGACAGGTACAGGGACAGGTGCCAGTACAGGCACAGGAGCAGGGACGGAGACAGGTATAGGCACAGAGGCATGTACAGAGACAGGTACCCGTACAGGCACCAGTACAGGTACAGGTACAGGGGCAGGCACCCGCAGAGGGGGAGCCACAGGCAGAGGCAGAGGGGGCTGACCCAGAGGAGGATGAGCTGATTGAGCTCAGGGAGATCTGCCAGGGCCAGGCAGATGAGATATAGGATTTGGAGAGGGAGAGAGATCGGCTCAGGACGAGGCTCAGAGATACTGAGCGGGAGAGAGATCAGGCTATCCAGCGCTATACAGAGGTTGAGACAGCGCTGAGGGCAGGGAGATAGGAAGCGGAGGACACAGGGGCAGGATATGCATATGTCCTGCGGGCCGAAGAGGAGATAGGGTACTCGAGGGACCTCTACTATGGTGCAGTGCCAGCAGATCAGTGGGCGAGGAGCTTCCATATACCGTCGCGTACAGCGACAGCTACGGGAGGGAGCCGGAGGAGGCAGGCATCTAGTGGTGGGGTCATGGGTCCTCCACCACCACCAGATAGAGGGGACAGGCAGGATGATCCTAGGGCGGGTCCCTCAGGCGCTCAGATTCCACCGAGGCCAGGCGGCTCCGAGGGAGGGAGTTCATCATAGCCATAGAGGGCTCCCATTGTATCAGTGTTGTACCATTTTTTTGTATGATGATGTAGACACCTTCGGGTGATTGTAGCCATATGTATTTTTGACATCATTGTATCATGACACTTATGATTATATATATGAGATGATTCATTTTTGCGGCAGCTATATGCATGTGTATCTATGTGATGAGATGTTTAATGATGTATGCTTATGATATGGATGCAAATATGTATGTAATGCAATATTTTTGTTCTTTTATGTTTTATATGCGTATGCATGATGCAAATGTGAATGTATGTAATGCAGATGAATATGATAATGCAAATGTAAATTGTGCTAACAGGTGTTGTGTGCAGGATGTGATGCAGTTGTGATATCTATATGTATGTATGAAATGCTTATATGTGGTAATGCAGATGCAACTACATGAAATGCAAATGTTTTTGGTGTGTCATTATACTCAGTCATGTGATAGCGGGCTACGCGGACTCGAGAAGGACAGTGGAAGTCAATCAAGGAAGGGGGGATGGAAGACAGAAGATATGAAAGTGAAAGAGCTTCTTGTGCATTATCATCATTGAGCTTTATTATGGCAAGTAGGTTATGACAATCGAGGCATATGTTCGACCCAGAAAGTCATTGTACCTGTTTGCATGGAGATAAGACAGTCACAAACAAGGAATGCCCCAGTTCATACTAGACTCATAGTGTCCGCATATCCTTGGACACGTCATAGCATTACTAAGAGACAATCCACAGACAACAAAAGAAAAATAGGTGACGATACCCCATCCTTGCCTTTCTAGTCAAAGACATCCTGGAGATAGAATCTCTAGTCAGAGACATCCTAGAAAAGCTAAAAGACATGTCACCAAAAGATGAAATCAAAAGAAAACTAAGACTCGACACCAACATCCACTGTAGTCCTCAAATTTAGTGTCTCTTGTCACTTGTATAAGTCTTATTTGATTGTGGTCACAATGTTTACTTTCACAGAAAGGATAGATAGCACTGAACCATATGTTGTCTGAGTCTGTTGAAAGATTTGATTTGTTGAAGCCCATTGTTGCTGCTGTGTCTCATCTGAAACTAACTGAATCCATGAAACTGATACTTTATTATGGAGAAGATGAAACTTTATTGCGGATCTATGATGCAAATGTTGCTTTATTGCGGATTGTGCGCGAATAGACTGAAGAAAGCTAGAAGAAACTTTACTCCTTGAAACATGTGATGTTCTTAGTTCCACACCCATCACTAGACGTAGGATTTGCCTTAGCCACAGATAGGATCTGATTTATTATGGATGGAAAGGGATGAAAAGGAATGTTTATTATGAATGGCTAACCAATCTTGGGTAGATCAATAACAAGCCATGATGGGAATGGGTAAGTTTATTATGGACGAATTGGTCGTGAGTGTGTGCAAAGTGAAAGGATGAAAGAGAATCCTGAAGGAGGGAGGAGCAATGTCTCTACGCATGGCGCTGGTGACCCAGTTTTCACCATGGTACTTGCCCAAGGCGCCACCGAAGTGGTTTTCACCGTTGGATGAAATTATTTCTCTTTACTTTTTTCGATTTTTCAATGTTTTTTGTGTCACAAGGCGCCTGTTTGCCAGGTTTTCACCAAGTAACGATTTTTTTGTTTTATAATTTTTTTTTTGTATTTTTGAATTAGGATATTCCGAAGAACTATGTGTAGAACCTGCGAAGGTGCATGCTGTTAATAGGATCCTCCAAAGGTTCACCTTCTATAGTTGAGAGCTGATATACCCCAGAGCCATATATTGCTGTGATGATGTAAGGACCAAGCCAGTTTGGTTCAAACTTGCCCTTCTTCTCTCTGTCTTGCTGATTTTTGGGGTTTTCTCGGAGAACCAAGTCACCTACCTCAAATGTGTGAGGTTTGACTTTGTGATTGTAGCTGCGACTCATTCATTGTTGGTAAGCCTTGAGATGATTAAAAGCAGTTTGTCTCCGTTCATCTAGCAGTTCCAGTTCTTGTAAGCGAGAGACTCTGTAATCTTCATCAGTGATGATGTTTTGCAAAGAGACCCATAAAGAGGGTAACTCTACCTCAATAGGCAAGATGGCTTCAGCGCCATAAACAAGTGAATAGGGTGTAGCTCCTGTAGGTGTGCGAACACTTGTGCGATAGGCCCAAAGTGCAGGATTAAGTTGAATATGCCAATTACGGCCAGCATCGTCGACTGTCTTCTTGAGGATTTTAAGGATTGTTTTATTAGACGCCTCAGCTTGGCCATTACCTTGGGGGTAATATGGTGTGGAGAAATGATGAGAGATATGGAAGCGGTCACAGAGTTCACGAACATCCTGATTTTTGAAGGGCTGCCCGTTATCAGTGATAATGGAAACAGGGATACCATATCGGCATATGATATAGTTAAGGATGAATGTAGCAATCTGTTTTCCAGTGACTTGTGTGAGAGGCACGACTTCAATCCATTTTGTGAAATACTCTGTGGCTGTGATAATGAATTTATGACCCTTAGAGGAAGGAGGGTGAATCTTGCCTATGAGATTGAGTCCCCACTGACAAAAGGGCCAAGGAGATGCAAGTGGTTGTAGTTCTTGTGCTGGCGCATGTATGAGGTCTCCATGAATTTGACATTGCTTACATTTCTTGACAAATTGATATGAGTCTTTTTCCATATTGGGCCAGTAATATCCAGTCCTAATGAGTTTCTTGGCCAAGGTAGGACCACTAGCATGTGGACCACATATCCCTTTATGCACTTCCCATAACGCAATCTGAGCTTCGTCGCTTTCTAGACATCTAAGAAGAGTGCCATCTAGACCTCGCCGGTATAGGATATCAGCTAAAATGACATATCGAGAGGATTGGCGAATGAAGGTGCGACGTTGGTTATTTGATAGATCAGGAGGTAGGATATTGTCGCGAAGGTATGTGAAGATGGAACCATATAACTGAGATTCAGGACCAACAACACATATTATTTCAATAGGAGTGATCTCATATGAAGGGACCAAAAGGTTATCCACCAAGAACTCATAGCGGGTCTCGTTTGGAGGTAAATCGATCAATGAAGCAATTGTAGCCATGGCATCTGTGGCGCGATTCTGCTCTCTTGGTATCTGCTCAAAATCTATCCTTGTAAAGTGTTGTTTCAGATCATCCACCATTTGTTTGTAAGGCATTAATTTTTCATCTTTTGTTTGATAATCACCAGTTGCTTGACGGATAACAAGTTGGGAGTCTCCAAAAACACGAAGTTCCTGGATCTTCCATTGAACTGCAATTCGTAATCCTGTTGTTAATGCCTCATATTCTGCTATATTGTTAGTGCAAGGAAATGATAAGCGGTATGATTTTGGTATAGAATCCCCTTGAGGAGTTATAAAGAGGATGCTAGCTCCTGCCCCATGCTGTGTGTATGAGCCATCGAAGTACAGTTGCCATGGTTTTGCCTGTGATACTGTTAAAATGGATTCATCTAGAAATTCTGAATGTAAAGGAACATCATCTATCATGGGAGCATCTGCTAATTGATCTGTGATGGCTTGTCCTTTTATTGCTTTTCTGTCCACATACTCGATGTCGAATTCACTCAGTATCATTACCCATTTGGCCAATCGCCCAGTGAGTGTTGCTTTATTGAGAAGGTATTTTAATGGATCAATTCTTGCAACCAACTTAGTCTTATGAGTGAGCATGTAATGTCGTAATTTCTGTGAAGCAAAGACCACAACAAGACATGCACGCTCAATTGGTGTGTAGTTTAGCTCGTATCCCATCAATGTGCGACTGATATAGTATACTGTTTTTTCCTTGCCTTCAGTGATTTGTTGCGCTAAGAGTGCCCCTAGTGCTGTTGGAGTAGCTGAAATGTATAATAACAGTGGTTGATCTAGAACTGGTGGCATCAGAACTGGCGGATTTAGAAGATAATCTTTGAGCGTCTGGAAAGCCTGTTGACAATTGTCATCCCATTTGAATTTCATGTATTTATGTAGCAGGTGTTGAAAAGGATTACACTTATCTGCAAGTTGTGCTATGAATCTTCGTATAGACTGGAGTCTGCCTTGTAAGGATCGAAGTTGACTAATACTTCTTGGTGGTTGCATTTCCAAGATAGCTTTGACTTTTGCTGGATCCGCTTCAATTCCTCTTTTAGATACAACGAATCCTAGGAGCTTCCCGGAGGTTACTCCAAAGACACATTTCTTAGGATTTAATCTTACTTTGTATTTTTCCAACCGATCAAAGGCAACTGAAAGTATGTCCAAATGTGTATTTCTGTCTATTGATTTGACCAAGAGGTCGTCAACATAATCTTCCACAGTTACATGCATGAGATCATGAAAGATAGTAGTCATGGCTCTTTGATATGTAGCACCTGCATTCTTTAACCCGAAAGGCATGACATTCCAGCAGAAAGTTCCCCATGGACAAGTAAATGATGTTTTGTGTTGATCCTCGGGTGCAATTCTTATCTGATTATAGCCAGAGAATCCATCCATTAATGATAGCATTTCATGACCTGCTGTGAGATCAACAATCAAGTCTATGTTTGGCAATGGGAAGTCATCCTTTGGACAAGCTTTATTGATGTCTCTGAAATCTGTGCAAATTTTGATGCTGCGATCTGGTTTACTGACAGGTACCAAGTTAGAGATCCATTCAGGATAATCAATTGGACGTATGAATCCGACATCGAGTAATTTCTCAAGTTCTGCTTTGACTAGTAATGCCACTTGTGGATGCATTTTTCTTAATTTCTGTTTTACTGGTTTTGCCCCCGGTTTGACTGTCAGATGATGCATTACCAAATCCGGATCCAATCCTGGCATATCAGCATATGACCAGGCGAAGTTGATTTGTCTCTTTTTGAAGAAACTTATGAATTTTGACCTTTTAGACTCTGTCAATGATTGAGCTAGGAATATGTTGTGTGGAACCTCTTCTGTACCGATGTTTGTTTTGATAGTCTCCTCTACCAACATGGATGATTTTTCCTCATATGATGCTGGGAGAATGTCGAGCCTTCCATCTTCGGGCGCCTCAGAGAGGTTTTCACCCTCAGATACGTCCTTTCTTTTTACTTTTTTGGGATCAGATAGCGCCACATTGTGGTTTTCGCCATAAGACCCTTGATTTGTTCTTATTTTCACATTTTTGCGACTGGAAGGTCCGACACCCTCACCAAAATATGCCATGTTGTTGAGTTCTATAGTGTATCCTGCTTTATGGTCCCCAAGGGGAAGATCATCTCGTATGCCAAGATAGTCAATAACAACTTCATCATTTTGGAATGTGTCAAACTGTGCTGGTCCTTCATAATCCCAGTCAATGAGTTGGTGATGAACAAGGGGAAGGCCTTTAATGTTTTTGGAGTTTGCGGGGTTAAGAGTGAAGATGTGGTTATATTCGGGTATGTCAAGGTAATTATCGAGGTCATCGATGGCACTCTCCTCATTAGTCTCGATCGCGAATGAATCCAAATTATCATCACTAGTAGCGCATTCCGGAACAGGTGTTCTCATCCTATGTGATTTCAACCTAGAACCTTGAGACAAGGACTGTGTAGACTCCTCATGGGTTGTTTCTTGACCAACTCTGAATTTGTTATAAAACTCCTCCTCTTCTGTGGGTTCATCTGGCTCTCTGAATGTCTCGGTGAGCTCATAGTCACTGGAGGATTTGTCTGAACCCCATTCCCATTCGTTGGAATCTGTGGAATAGCAATTCTCTTGTTGAATTTTGGCAGCTTTGATTTGTAAGGCTTCTTCTGTCCTTTCGGTGTGGACCTTGGAAGTTAAGAAACCAAGTCCTTTCGAGCGTTCCTTCTTGAAAGTCAATTCAAGTTGTAAAGGTTCAATGATGCCTTCCTTTCGTAACCCCAGAGGACTTTTTCCATCATACCCAAATTTTTGTAGAATTTTGAAGCCTTTGCCATATTTCTCACATGGTAGATTGACATGATCTTGTGTTTCCTCTTCATTATCTCTGAAAAGCATTTGGTATAAACCTTCCTCTTCTAGTTCACCCCATCTTTGAAAGGTAGTAGGGTCCCATTTGAGCGTCATGATGGAGATTTGCTTGTTAGGATGTGGTCTTCCATATTCTTTTGAACTCATGACTTGTCTTAAGTACATGGTCTGATTGAAAGTATATTCCCCCATGCCTTTGTTCTGAAACTTGCCTCTAAGCTCACCTTGTTTGGATGTCGAAGGTTTTAATGACTCAGGATCAATGTATGCCGACAAAGGAACAACCTCCCGATTACTAGGAATGATGGTCTCAGTCTTTGATTTCAGGTTATTGCAATATATGAATGGATTAGGATCGCCATTAACTGTTACTTCCACTCCATTATGAGGAAACTTAATGCATTGGTGATATGTGGATGGGACTGCCCTCATTTCATGGATCCAAGGACGTCCTAGTAATATGTTATAAGTGAGATTTAAATCCAGGACTTGACAGACCACATCCTTTGTAACTGGTCCCACTTTGAGAGGTAAGATGACTGTACCCTTGGATGAACGCTCTTCATCATCATACGCCTTAATGGTGATCTTGTTTGTAGAATTTACAGCTTTATTAGAATATCCCAATTGTGTGATAGTGCTTAATGTACAAATGTTTAGACCTGCTCCTCCATCTATCAGGACTCGTTTTATTCGATGTTTGTGTATGAAGGCTTCAATGTGTAATGGTGCATTATGCGACTGACTTACAGAGGCGTCATCAGATTCTGTGAATGTAAGGGAGTGTGGAATGGAAAGGTATCCCACCATGGCTTGAAATTGGTCCACGTTTAGATCAGTAGGAACAACAGTATCTCTCAAGATTTTATCAAGAATGGCTTTATGTGTGGGAGATATGCGTAATAGTTCAAGGATTGAAATGAGCGCGGGTGTCTTCCCTAACTGTTCTACAAGGTCATACTCAGGTTTGGTTGATGAAGAGGCTGTGTTTTTAGTTGGAGCACCTTGCAAAGTGATCTTACCTCGATGGGTTGTAACATGACATTCAGAGGTAGGTTCGGAAGAAGATCCAACACCTTTTAGGACAATCTTGGGTCTCTGAGTAGAATTCTCAGATGTTTTGTCCTTGATGATAATAGTAGAGACGTAATTGTCCATCGAGATGTTATTGATAGTTGAATCATAGTTGTAAGGTGCTCTAGTATAGTTGGCTTGGTCATCTGTGGCTTTAGCTTTTCCCTTGTCATGTTTTGGGAATGGTTCCTTAAACATCTCATGTTCTTGATTAGACGAATGTCCCTCAATCTCAATGTCACCTCTATCAATGAGATCTTGTATGATGTTCTTCAGTCGATGACAATTTCCTATCTTATGACCCTTGCTCTTATGAAATTCACAATACTCATCATCGTTCCACCAATTTGGTTTAACCTTTGGTTCATAGGGCGGGAAATCTGGAATTGTGATCACCTTGTTTGCCACTAAATTCTTGAAAACTGACTCAAGAGGTTCTCCCAAAGGAGTGTACTTCCTTCGTGACCTGGAAGTTGTTTGAGTATTCACTTGATTGTTTGTAGAACTTGATCCTGAAAAGATGACTTTGGGTCGCACTGTGTTGGCATCAACAACACCATCATTGACTGTGTTCTTGTTTTTATTCCAAAATCTTGGCTTGTCTTTTCCTTTAAAGTCATCTTTGTTTTCCTTGAATATTTTAATGACTCCTTGTTCAATTAGGACCTTTTCCGTCGCTAGGCCTTTTTCAATGACGTCCTTGAAGGTAGACAAACAAGCTTTCCTTAGATCATAGCCAATGTCTTTGTTAACATTTTGTGTGAACATCTCTACCATTTGTTTTTGTGGAATTTCACAAGAGCATCTGCTAGCTAGATTTCTCCATCTTTGTAAGAACGATGCAAAATATTCTCCCTCTTTTTGCTTGGTGTTGCACAAAGTAGTGACTGATATGTCTGTCTCTATGTTGTAGGAGAAATGTTGAATAAATGCCTCTGCTAAGTCACCCCATGACTTAATTCCAGGTGGAAGTTGGGAGAACCATTCCATAGCTTGATCACCTAAGCTTTGTGGGAATAATCTCATCAAATATGTCTCTTTTGCTGCTACCTCAATGCAAGCTATGAAAAATTGTCTTATGTGTGCCTTAGGATCCCCTTTTCCTCTATACTTATCAAATTTAGGCATCACAAAGTGTGTAGGAAAAGGAGGCATTGGAATGCTCTTGTCAAATGGATAAGGACATATGTCTCTCATTGTATATGTTGGCTTCGGTGTATTTATGTCCTCCATTTTCTTTTGTAAGTCCCTGATTTGTTGCTCCAAATTGCTCTTAGGTGGAGATCGACTTCTTGGACCATATCCTATGTTTGAGGTACCCATTGGAGGAGGTGCATGTTGCATATATGGATGGTATTGATCATACACATGTTCATATGGAGGAGGTCTGTAATGATGCTGCATATGTGGACCACTTGGTATAGATTCATGTTGAGGAACACCATATCTATTTTGTGCATGTATACCATATTCTACAGGCATGTCATGTTCCATTGTGTTGCCCCCAAATTTGACATGAGGTTTCCTTGTGTCCAAATTTTGAGCATGCCTTGGAATATCCCATTGCTTTGGTGGTTGATCCTTAGCATTGATATGTGATTGAGCATATCTGTCTGCGTAAGACCTCCATAATGGTCTGCGAAGGTGAGTATCATATACTTGACCATGTGTATGTGGGACCTCTGGTTTTTGAAGCAAAGTTGATGGTGATTCAGGTACCATATGTGGTCCTCTATTTCCTCCACTATTAGGTCTCCTTTGATCCATGTTGGAGTGAGGTTGTTGCAAAGGTCTATGTTCCATTATTTGAGACATGTCAAAATCATGAGGTATCTTGGCTCCACTTTGTGCCATCATGTGTAAGAAGTATTGTCTATCTCTCCTCATTATTTCCTCAACCAATCGATTGAAATGGGGATTCATAATGGATTCTTCCACATCTGCTGAATGTACTGAAAATTTGTCCACATTGTCATTGTGTGTAGCATTGTTGTTTATAGTGTCCATGTTCTCAACATTTGGATTGTTTCTATAGACATCCATGTCCGGCAATGTAGTGTGATCAGTATTGAAAAATAAATCATTGTCATACTCATAAGAACTCATGTTTGCGGACTCTTGAGCCTCTTTAGTTTCTCTCCTAGATTTTTGAAGACGGGTTTCAACCATGAACTAGGTATTGACCAAGATGTGTAAGACTAGATGAAAATGGAAAAAGTATGGAAGACCAAGAGTTGGATGGAATGTAAATGAATCTGAGGTGTACTTGCAAATGTCCAAAGTGTAAGACCAAGTATGTATGTGGTAGAGTAGGTGTGACTTCCAAAGAGAGGATAGTTTCTCTTGATGAGGTAAGCTGACCTTGACCCTAAGTAAGACCAAATGAGACCCAAAGGTAAGAAACCTTGATGAGGGACCACTTAGCAAAGTGTTGTTGTATGTAGTGTGTTGACAAAGTATGATGAGGACAAGCAAGTGACCTTTTGACTTAAGTTTAGACAAGTGTGAATGTAATGAGAGATGTGAAGCAATGATGGACTATGTGAGACCCAAAGACAGGTTGAATGCTAGATGAAACTTGAAGAAACAACCTAGGAAGCTCAAGTATTCCAAAACTGATTTCTTTTGTTTGCTGGACTGTGAAATTTTCTTGCAATTTTGAACACAGACGCGCCTGTATACTGCACAGACGCGGTTATCCGACGCAGACGTGTTTCTATTCAACACAGACACTGTTATAAACACACACGCTATTCTTCCCTTCACAGACGCGTTTATATGACTCAGACGCGGTTAAAACAGACACAGACGCGTTTTTGTAAAATTTGTGCAATTTTTTCCAATCTGTGAAGTCATTTTGTTGTGACCAAATCTGACTGTTTGACTGTTTTTCGTGACAAGAGGACACAATGTTGATGAGGACTCAATGTTTGCAAGTGTTTAGACTCCAAAATGACTCCAAGAAAAGTGTGTTGTTTGATGTAAAAATGTTTTGCATACACTTGAAGACACAAAAGACACGATGTTTTGCTGTTTGGTCTTGAATGTTTGAATGTTTAAAATAAGTCAAGCACAATTCTTATGGCTGGCCAAGACAATAGTTGTTGATCCCACATGGGGTTTTACCCCCGAGGCTACGCTATTCAGAGCGGATACTTAGATGCTTGACCTCACTGGCTCTACCCTCGGCACTCACTTCTTGGGTCAGCCAAGCATCAGTTCCCATGAAAACTCCCCATGGCGAACTTTGTATCTCTACTAAGAACCGTATGTGTGTGGGCCGCTACCAGAGGTTCGACCTCCTGCCCCAACAACTAGAAGGATTTGGGCTTCTAAAACAAAAAGGTGCTAGTAAGGGCATCCGCTTGTGTGGCCATACATGCAGCACTTTCAGCTCTGTAAATACAGAAGGCTCCCAGCCGATAGGGGTTACACCCTACAACTGATCAAATAAATTTGATCAAACAGGTTTATGGGGAGACATAGTGTCGGTATGAACTAATCAGCACACGTTATTCATAGTTTTCACCATGAATACATTTGATTATAGTGGTTCGGAAGAAGATGGCTTTTCTTTTGCTACCACTTGGGTCGTTCTCTTCTCACTAGTAGTCCTAATGACCACACGGGAAGACAGGCCCTCTAAAGATTAAACAAAAAGAGCCTATTGCTCAAGACACAAAAGACAATGATTCAATTTTAGTGCACCAATGGAAGTGTTTGCTAGTCTATGAAAACAAGGCACACAATAAAAATAAAAAACTCTTGCCAAGGACCTGCAACAAAGAGTTGTTAGTAGTTTGGGTTGTTTGAAATAATCACCCCTTCCTGCAGACACACAAGTTAGGTAAATTTTAAAACCCAAAAGACTTTGTGAAAATAGGGGCCTTCAACCAAACGATTTAGCTTCCAAGGCAAGCTGCACCAATTGTGTTAGCTAGATTTGAAAATATTAGTCCAAAATAAACCAGATCTGAAACCCAAAATGAAAAATGCGAAAACCGAATCAATAAAATTTCCAAAATTTTGAAACAGGCAATACACAGACGCGATTACCGCCTACGCAGACGCGACTCCAAAACAGAAACGCAGTTCTGTGAGACACAGACGCGATTAAAAACCACAGACGCGCTTTCTGTACGCAGACGCGGGTGAAAACAACACAGACGCGTTTCAGTAACATAGACGCGCCTCCATGGAACCTGCAAAAATGAAATATGACCAAAAAAAAGACGCGGATCCAGTTGTCGCAAACGCGCCTGAAAATCAAAAACGCGATCCGAAAGTGCACAGACGCGAAAATACCGAAAATGCTGCCGAAAATGTCCGATCTGCAACTTCAAAAACACAAGATCTGCAACAAGGAGGTTAAATGCAAAGGGATAGGTGTCCCACCGGGCGTGCTAAAATGTATATGGTGAAAATGGATAACAATAATAACAATATTGAAAGGCTAAATAGATTCAACCACAAAACCCTAGCCTAACAATCAACAAAGATCCACCATAACATATGAAGATTACCTAAGACAATGCAAATCACATGAAATCACAAATATTATACCATCACATGTCCAATAGGGTTTTGATCTCCATTCTTCCTATCTCCATTGATCTTGCTTGATATATTTGCTCTCAGATTTTATATGCACAAGAGCTCAACAAAGAACAGAATGTGGTTGCAAGTAGGATCGTAGTGTAGTTGAGTCCTCCAAATTGTTGATTAGGGTTTGATAATGAAGAAGGCATCTCCTTAAATAGAAGACACAATATGAAATGGAGGGATAAGATTGAGAGGTGTAAAAGGAGGTCGGCTATGATTAGAGGGTAGGTAAAAGAAATAATAAAATAATGAAAGGGGTAGGTAGTGTATGAATTAAGAGATGAATGACATGTGTCATGGGTAGAAAAGGCTAATGAATTAATTAAATAAATAAAGATTTATTTAATTAATAGAAGAAGTGGGATCAATTAAATAAATAAGATATTTATTTAATTTTAAGAAAAAGGATAATTTAAACAAATAAATGTATTTATTTAAATGAGAAATAAGGCTAGAAGAGGATAAATGAATTAATTAAATAAATAAAGATTTATTTAATTAATAGAAGAATTAGGCTTAGATAATTAAATAAATAAAATATTTATTTAATTAGACATGACAATTTTAGGTGTCTACAAAAAGTTTTGATTTTTGGTTAGTTATCAATGATTTTAGGGGGGAGCACACTCACATTTCTGTTTTTCAAGATGTGTCCACTTCAAAAATTAGTAAAAAATCATATACTCATTAAAAAATTAGCTGAAAAATCTAGCATAAACTACAAGGTGTTAGCTAATTTCTCACTAAAGCGATTTTAAAAATTCAAAAAAAAAGTTAACATTTTAGGGGGGCCACAACAGACGCTATGTTATGTTTTTTGCATAAAAATAGGACCACTTTTTGTGGTCCCCCTTTTTGAAGCCCTTAATCTCCACCATTTTCAAAAAAAAATAGTAGTTTAGAAAGTAGACTCGAAGCACTTTGACTCTTGTTCTTGTTGCATCTTCAAATTTGGAGTCTAACTATCTTCAATTTGTCGTTGAAGTTCGAACTTTGTTGATTTCAAAAAAAAGTGGCATCTTAAGACCCCCTTTTGGTACCACAACTTGGTGCACATACCCTATTATACTACTTGGAAATTATGATTAGTTATGTGTGTGCTCCTTCTTGGCTAGATAGTAACCTCATTGGTTGTTGGCTTCTAGACTATGGATAACTTATAAATAAATATTATAGATAGATTTTTTATTTTCTTCTCTTTCTCTATGAATGGGTAGCTAGAAAATGGCTAGTGTTTTTGAGAATTTATTGGTTTATGAGTAGTTGTGGTGCGGCTAAGGGTTTATAATTTTTTCCTTTTAGAATGTTGAGCAATATGCATGTATTTTTAGGGAACTAGGTGAGCTTAATTACTACTTAAATCTAATTTTTAATGCTTTTTTTTGCAAGGTCCCTAGATGTCTAACCTAGGTTAATAGTAATGTGTGTGTGTGTGTGTCTATATATACACACACATACACAATAATAGAATGGAATTGTAAAAATTATGATATAACTCTAATGTAAAAGGCCAAGAACATGTCTAGTAGTTGAGGATTAGATTAAAAAATTCTAGACATAAAGCAATAATATTTAATTCTTATTTTATTAGTAGATACCCCACCTCTCTTTTATTGGATAAGAATCCATAAGGAGCATGGACTAGTAAAAGCCCCTCCCTCAAACATTTAATGGTTTTCAATTATATTTATATATGAAAAAAGGACGACTTGATATAAATCAGCAAAGTGGATATTTATGGGATATAGTACATGTGTTAAAGTTTGTAAGCCATGAAATTTAAAAACACAAAATAATGGAATATTATTGTAATACAATTTTCAATGAAGATTAGAAGATTCTAAAACAATAAATACAACCAAAGGAAGAAGCTAAACATGTTCATGTTGACTCAAAACGAGTCAAACTATGTTTGTATTGGAGGCAACTATAGAAGTTCGAAAGCAAGATAGTAAACTTGTGAGTACCCCTTTCTAGTTAATAAAATAGTATTTATTAAATAATGTTTGAAGGTAGATTAGAAAATGAGGAAATATGCCAACTTATTTAGGGTAGCACTATTGGTAGTCTTATGTATGCAATGGTTTGTATTAAACTTAATACCACAAATGTAATGGGATTGTGAATATAAACATATGTTCAAACTAAAAAAGGAACATTAAGCTATTATGAATCTTGTATTCTTTGATATTTATATGACGCTTCAAATTATGTAGTCCACTACCAAGGAAGAATTGATAAAAATAAAATTTTGAAATTACAAGAATTTGTAGATTATAATTAGGTTGGAGATCTTGACTATCAAAGATCTATTAATATATATGTATTTAGTCTTTTGGGAGGAGTACTCATCTGGATAAGTAAGAGGAATTAATGGTCTCATTATCTACAATAGAGATACAATAACATGGTAGTGACTCATGCATAGGAGAAATCAGTGTGGCTAATTTTTTTAATCAATAAATATGGTATATTACTAAAGGTTGTAAGGATTAACTTTGATAGTTAGAATACAATACGTTGGCTCAAGTATCCTTATTATTATCTACAATAGAGGTACAATATGTGGCCACATGGATGACAGAAAGTAATATGACAACAAAAGCTTATCCAATTGTTGGTATATTATGAAAGGTGCTAGGATTGAATTAGATAATCAAAATGTAATATGTTTGGCTAAAAATCCTCCTTATTGTGCTCAATCAAACCATATTGGTGTATAGTACCATTTTGTGAAAGAAATGGTTGAATGCAAGTGGATACTATTGAAAAAAATTAATACAAAAAATAGTGTTGTTGCTTTATTGGCAAAATTTGTGATTAATGAGAAGTTTCCTTGGTGTAGAAAATTAATAGGCATGATTGCCCTTAACAAGTGATAATACATATGTGACATTCTATGGAAAGTATTCAACAAATGTAAGATTTTCAAAAGTGTGTTGTATAATTTCCATGTTTCATAGTCGAATGAGGTTAACCACTAGTGATTAGACAACTTTTTGATAATTTATTTAGGTGATTTTCTATTTTCACATATGATTTAAAGTATTTATGAATCTCTTTTGATGTGTTTACCAATGACCATGCATTCTTAAGGGTTAAGTAAGAACTTCATTACGGTACTGTGAATGATTTAGTTTATATTCCATAGAAAAGAAGATTATTATGAAAACACTACGTACAATTTTATTTTATTTTTAATTTGCTTCAATTTCTATATTCATTACTTCTTACACCCTTCAATCTTTTCACTTCAGAATGTAATTATGCTCTCAAATACTATTGAGATTCTGACATTAATTTAGAAAAAACCCACACAAGTTTCCAGAAAAAATTGACTGTGTACGTACAATGCTACTGTTGCTCTCTCCCTTAAATAATTTGTTCCATTGATAAGACAAATGTATCCACTTCTTCTCACAAGGCTTGAAAACGACAGCATTCCGTGGGTTCAGAAGATATAAATTTTCTCTGTTTAGTTCATTTAATCTTTTCAGACTTCTATATTGCAGAGAATATGTATTTATGTCAGCGATCCTTTCAATCTGAGATCAATATGAAGCGTGCGATAGTGTAGATTCTATGCCGAGGCAAAGACAGAGGAAGAAGAAATCTTTTTTTATGGAGAGAGGAGAATTCTATAAATGCTTTTAACAATGTCAACATGTGTGTTAGGTGAAGGATGTTGATTTGGTGGTTTCTTAACACTTCTTAGTTTTGAAAATGTTTGTGACTGTTTATTATTATTTTTTTCAAGTTTATTCATGTGGAAGATTTGATTCTGTTGAGAATCTTTTCAAGAATAGGAAGGAATTGTCACATGTCGTTCGGAGGGGGTTTTGAGGAGCTCTTAAGAATTTTACTTCTCCAAAGTTCCCTCCTTGTGAGAAATGTCACAATTTTGTTTTCTCCTCAATGCTTGTTGCACCCAACTTGTCATTAGACCCTGTAATTAAGCTTTGCACTTTGGAAACTTAATGTAACATTCAATTAATTAAAAACAACATATAGAACCATTTAGATAATTAAATTCACTTGAGACTCTTAAGGTTGAGGCACCTTTATCCCAATAAAAAACACCTCCAAGTTTTTGTGTAGTATATAATTAACATGCCAAAATATTTAATTAATTATTTTTTAAGCATGCTTATTCATGTGTCTACTAACCTAACTTGTGTTGACAATGTGTTGCATGCTTTTTAAGATACATTTTGTAAGTTATGGAATAGAAAACTAAAAGACCGCCCATTATACATTCTAACATAATGGAGTTTGTGAGTGAATAGATTCTTAAAGGATAATATTAGGAATTTATGTTATTGAAATCTTTAGACAAAAAAAGTAATAATTTTTTGTTATGTTATCAATAGATTATCTACTTTAATTTTGTTGGATAATACTTCATATGAAATATGAATTAATGAAATAACCTTCTTTAAACTCTTAATGGTTTTTAGTTGTGATGCTTATATATAGACCTAATAATAGGCATGATGTACTCAACAAATAAGTGATGAGAGGTTGAAAACTAGTAGGAAGCTTGTAGATTTTCTCTTCCAATTGGATGTCTATTAAGTCTTTTACATGCTTAAAGGGGCGGTGATATTTATTGTATTGTATGTTGCTGGTTTGGAAAGGGTGTTATTACTAATCTCTTAGGTGTGAAATCGTGATATGAAGTGTTGGTTCAATGTCAGGGTAGGAAAGATAGTATATGAGATCTCCAGCTTAGGGGAGAATATTTTTGGTTCTTTTGTTGTGATGGCCTCCTCTTCCAATGACAAAAAAAGGCAACTGTAAACCATACAATATAAGAGGAAGACCAACATTGAGAGAAAAATGAGGAAGAAGAGAAAATATGGTGAAGACGTGATCGATAATCTTTCTAAATACTTGGAGAAAGAGATATTAGAATCTTGACAAATGGACTTGGGTGTTGCACATTTGCGAATTGGCCAAAAGTATGGATGGCACTCCTTGTGTAGATATAAGAGAAGTCATGGGAAAGCTATTATTAATTCAAACTAGTGCGTCATGTGATTGAGCTAGGATAAAAAGACACAAATCTTAAGATAAAGAATGAATGTATAGATAAGAGCTGAAAGATAGGTACAATAAATAGATAATAATCACAAATCAAAATACAAAATATATCAATTGTATTAAGTCATTCAATCAAACTAAACTCAAAGCTAAATCGAACTGTAGATAAATATACAAATTTTACAATTCCACCTTATCTTATTAATTGGAGCTTAAGATTCTTTTTGAAATAGTGTCGACCATGTTTTACTGTCGTGTGACGTCTCAGTACAAGGATAAGAGATTAGAAAATGCATATGTTATTCATATCAGCTATAAATCGACAGACAGAACATTATAACGAGCATCTTATACCCCTGAATCTTTTCACTTCAGAATATAATTAAACTCTCAAAACAATTAAAATTTTCACAGTAGATTCCAGGAAAAATTGACTGTGTACGTACAATGCTACTGTTGCTATCTCCCTTCAATAATTTGTTCCATGTATTGGCATCTCTCTTTATTTTAAACAAAGATATTTTGGCTGGGCCAATGAAAGAAGTGCCTCTGCACACGCTTACATTGATAAGACATTTCGCGGGTTGAGACGAAGATAATTTTTCCGTGTTTTATCTTGAGAGTTTTGTGCACAGAATAAGTATTTATGTCATGATCTACACTTTCAGTCTGATCAAATGTGAAGCGTGCGATCTAGTGTAGATTCTTTGCCGAGGTAAAGATGGAGACGTGAGAGAGAGGAAGAAACAATCTTTTTTTAATGGAGAGAGGAGACTTCTGCAAATGGTTTTCACAATGTCAACATGTATGTTAGGTGAACGATGTTGATTTGGTAGTTCAAGTTTTGATGTACCAGCTAGTCAACGGTTATGTGTATTTAATCATGCCAAAAAGTTTATTTAGTTATTTTTTAAAGCAGGTTGGTTTATGTAGTCTACTTATATTAAAAAAATATATGTAAAATATGTCAAAAGATATCTTATAATAGAGGAGAATCACTGTAAAATAAATGTTCTTACTAAACACCAAGAATACAAATCTATTAAACTGCTGCATGCAAAAAGTTGTGAATCTAGTTGGAGACAAGTGGCGAGGGTTCTATTTTATTTGGAGTAATCAAATAACACCTCCACAAAAACTGAAACATGGCATATTTCATGCATTTATCCATCATTTGCATGTCAAATTGTTTCAAAAATGGATTTTTGTTTACGGCCATTTTGACGTTATTGTAGATGCCTCTCAGCATAATTAAATTAACTTATGTTGACAATGTGTTGCATGCTTGTATGATTTGTATGATGCATTTGATCGAATTTGTAAGTGATGTGGAATAGAAAAGTAAAAGAACATTTGAGATTCAGAAAAAGTGGAATAAAATCTTAATGGATAAGATAAGATCATTAAAAAATTTACAGTATGTTATTTATGATATAAATAGATCATTTATCTAAATTTTGTTGGATAAAATTGTATAGGAAGCATGGGTTGGTGAAAAGCATTTCTTTTTGAGAATTCATATTAAAAGCTTTTAATAAGTTTGTGAAAAAGATTAATTGGTTTTATCTTCACCCTCTCTCAGTAGTAAATCTGTATTCTACAATCTATGTACACACATACACACTAATAAAATGGAATTGTAGAAATAATGATATGTAAAAGGCCAAGAACATGCTTATTAGTTAAGGTTTTGATAAAAAAAAATCAAGATATAAACAATAATATTTAATTGTTATTTTATCGATAGATACCCCACCTCTCTTTTATTGGATAAGAATTCATAGGGAGCATGGACTTGTAAAAATCCCCTCCCTCAAAGAGTTAATGGGTTTCAATTATATTTATATGTGAAATAAGGACCACTTTCAATATAAATCGACAAAGTGGATATTTATGGGATATAGTACATGTGTTCAAGTATATAAGTCATGGAATTAAGAAACACAAAATAATGGAATATTACGGTAATATAATTTTCAATGAATATTAGAAGACTCTAAAACAATAAATACAACCAAAGGAAGAAGCTAAACATGTTCATGCTGACTCAAAGGGGGTCTATCTATGTTTGAATTGGAGGTAGTTAGAAAGTAAGATGCTAAACTTGTGATTACCCCCTTTCTAGTTAATCAAAAGCTCCTTTTTAAATATGTTTGAGGAAAGATGCTAAACTTGTGATTACCCCCTTTCTACTATGAAACTTGAATTCTTTGATAATTATATGGCACTTCAAATTATGTAGTCTACTACCAAAGAATAATTGATGAAAATAAAATACTGAAATTACAAGAATTTGTAGATTCCAATTGTGTTGGAGATTGTGACTATCAAAGATCTATTAATATATATGTATTTAGTCTTTTGGGAGTACTCAATTGGATGAGTAAGAGGAACTAATGGTTGCATTATCTACAATATAGATACAATAACATGGTAGTGACTCATCCATAGGAGAAAGCAATGTGGCTAATTTTTTTTAATCAATTTTTGGTATACTACCGAAGGTCGTAAGGATTCACTTTGATGGTTAGAATGCAATCCATTGGCTCAAGTATCCTCCTTGTTATCCACAGTACATATACAATACATGGTCTCATGGATGACAAATACATGGTCTCATGGATGACAAAAATTAATATAACAACAAAAGTTTTATTCAATTGTTGGTCTATTATCAAAGGTGGTAGGTTTGAATTAGATAGTCAAAATGCAAAATGTTGGGCCAAAAATCCTCCTTATTGTGCTCAATCAAACCATATTGGTGTATAGTATTCTTTTGTGAAACAAATGGTTGAATGAAAGTGGATACTATTGAAAAAAGTTAATACAAAAAATAGTGTTGTTGCTCTATTGGTAAAATTCGTGCTTGATGAGAAATTTTCTTGAAATTAATAGGCATTGTTTCCCTTAGCAAGTGATAATACATATGTGGCATTCTATGGAAAGTATTCAACAAATGTAAGATTATCGAACGTGTGTTGTAAACTTTCCATTTTTTATAGTTCACAACAGCTCATCAGCAACATATTGGCCAAACCAACTCATTTAATATGACTGCAAAACATGAAACAAATTAAGAAGAAAATGTTTTTGGTTGATGCAAGATTGCCATGAACTAGGGATGCTCCTGCATCATAATCACTAGTGATTAGAAAAAAAATTGAAAAATTATTTAGGTGATTTTCTATTCCACGTATGATTTTAAAGTATGTATGAATTTCTATTGACGTGTTTACCAATAGCCATGCATACATAAGGGTTGAGTAAGAGCTTTATTACAGACTTGTGAAGGATTTAGTGTTTATTCTATAGTGAAGAAGGTTGTTGTGGAAACACTATGTACAATTTAAATTTTTTTATTTGCTTCAATTTTTATCACACTTGTTTTTCCTACATATCACACCATGTCAATACAAATAATTAGTAAACAAATTTATAAATTCAATATTCCATATCTATCAATCTATTATATTTCATGTGATAAAATATTTTACATTTCAATTAATCTATATTTATATTTAATTTTAATCTTGTTAAAAAACATTTGTATAACTTAATTACATTTATCTTTTAGATCAAATTTTATAATGCATCAACAAAACAAAAGTAATCTAAATAAAATAGAACTTTAGCATATTTTTAATGTAATGGATTCTGAAAATCTCCTATACATAAATACTTACATTTAATACTAACTGATCTTAGAAAATAATGATGCAATAGGCTTAGAAATACCAAAGATTAATCTTGTATAAAATATCAGTCAAGAGAAAGCAATTATGATACGTTAAATCGAGACAGCTATACAACCAACCATCTTAATAGCCTCACGTACCAATTCTAATTTCAATCTAGAAAGATCTTAGAACGAAGCCTCACCGACTTTGCAGGAAGGGCTGTTGATTTTGATACATTTTTTTCCTTCCAATCTTAGCTGTTGATTTTGATACATTTTTTTCCTTCCAATCTTACCTTTCACAAACAAGATTTTATCATGCAGAGAAGATTGTCAAACATGGTATACAAAAGCATGAGCTGTGTATCATACATTTCTAGACCTTGCAATTTGGGATTTCACATACCTGAATTTCCATTTATGGCAGTCTTGCAAATCTGTGTACAAGAACTATAAATGATAAAATGGCCTCAAATCACAGTTTCGATGAGAATCCAAATTTTTGGAAAAACTAAAACACTGATGACAAAAAAGATTGATCCCACTGTGATAGGCACTGAATCTTAAATTTTATTGAGCAGCAGACATGCAGACGGACACGTCTATTCTGCTTCCAAAAAGACAGTACAGATTGACTAACACGTCGCGCGTTTTACACTGTCGATTTTGCGATTGACTAACTTGTTACTAACATTCTGTACGAAAGATCTGTTTTGGAGCTAGAATAGCCGTGGCCCATATAGACTCCCCTTGAGGAACACAAATCTAAGAACACAAATCTAAGATATACAGTAGGACAGCAAGTACAACAAAGCTTAGTTACAGTACTCTCCTGGATAATGAACATTACCCCCATAAAAGAAAAAAAATAAAATTTGTCACCAAGACCACCAGTTCTGATCTATTGCGGTTACATGGGCAGATACTATCCGAAGATCTATCTATTTTTGGCTATCTTTTCTCATACTTGAACTGCTTTCTTTCTTTTTGTGCTTCTTCTTCTGATGCTGGTGATATTTGCTCAGATCTGAACAGAAAAGTAAGTCCAAATCAGGAGAAACTGAAGGAATATGAATTGCTCTACGACTTGATATAATTGCAGGATTTCTCTTTAGAGGAGCTGATTTGGGTTTGCGAGGTGCAGGAGGGCACATTGTCATGGAGTGTATCTTGTGTTCCTCAGACTTGGGTGTCACACACCTTTCTTCTTCTTCAAACTTCTTTTCTGTCTCAGATCTGCAAGATGAATTGAATATAATGGGTGCCAAGCCACTGGGGATCTCTGTTGCATTCCCTACTGAATATGTTGTTACCACTTCTAGTTTTGTACTAAAATCACTGACAAAATCATTTCTTTGCTTTCTCTTCCCTAACGATGAGGAAGAACAATTTGCAGAAGCCATCACCTCAACAAACAAATCTATTTTCTGCACCTGTAAACACACGACCATTGATTTTGAGTACTATCAGCAGAACAAATCTGTAAAAATGGTCTAGAGACTTGAAAAATATTCTAAGTTCTAGCTACCCAAATACTGCTGAAAGAATAGAATCAAGAAGCATACATAGTGTGATCCAAAAGGTTGCATAAAAAACACACAATCAAATCTAAGAACGAATGGCCTAGAGACTTTAAAATTGTTCTAAGTTCTAGCCACCCAAATACTGCAGGAAGAATATGATCAAGAAGCATAGATGAAAAAAAAGGAAGAAATAAAACACATACCATATGGTTCAATGAAAAAGCAGCTAATCTTCAGGCTTGCTAAGTAATATACAGCTCCTGCACCCTCCTTTATGGACACTGAAAATACCTTCAACCCCAAGCCTTAAATTCACCAGCCCTACGGTTGTAATTGAATGCTTTACAGGATAACAGCTTGCTTTGACCAACATGAGACCTCCTTGGAACATGCAATTTTCTTTTTGCTGTGAAATACAATGAATTTTTCTAATCCCTGCAAACAAAAATGGCTTCCCGAGGCAAAACAAATCTGATTCTCTTGAACACAAACGCTGTGTGTGAACTGTGAATTGCCTTAGCTGAAAGAAGAATGTAAACCTAGTCAAAGAATTCAAGCTGTTGGAACCTTCAATTCCTCGGCAATGAGCACTAGACTAGAGAAAATTATATCTCTATTGGTCATAATTTCTCCAAAATCTTCCTCAGATTCTGGTGCATGGAAAGATGCAGGTCAACTCCAATAAAAAGCACAGTCATGCACTTTTTCTGTTAACATGGGAGTCAAACGAACACACAGTTATACAATTTGCTTGGTTTTCCAAACACAAAAAATTCATGTGCTAATAAAGCCAAGCAATGGAAGTTGTCTGTATATACAAAGCAGGTAATGGACGGATAAGAAGTTGTATAAATCAATATAAATTATAATGCAAGACACAATTACACAATATTTAGAAAGTTCACTTAATAGAAGTATGGCAAAATAGGGAGAAGAAAAATCAAGGATGTCATATGAGGGTTTTTATCCTTCACAAAGTTAAAAAGGGTGGTTATTAGAGATAAAGAATATGATTTATAATTGGAAGAGAGGGGAATATGCGTAATGCGGATCAAGAATCAAAGTAAAATATGTCATTTTTATAAAATTATAGGAAATGTCTATTTAAGTTTTGCAATGAAAGGAGAAAAAATCTGATCAATTAATTGTCTTGAGAAGAAAAAGTCTACTAGAAACAAGACTATTGGAGATTATAGATTGAAATGCAATTTACAACTTTGCAAGACTATATTAGAGTTTTAAAGTTCCCTAATTTAATCTGAAAAGTAAGGTGAATGCTAACAAAAAAAAATTGTAAGAATTGCACATTTATACCTAAGCATTGTAAGTATGAAATAGAAAGCATTTTGACCTTAAACCATTAAATTTGGAACTTTTATATTTAGATACAAGACAAAGATGGACCCATTGATAAAGGAGAACACAAGAAAAATATTATCAAATGTTGGGACCCATTGAAATAAGTCTTAGAATGATGTCAATGATGGACCAAATACATCATAACAGTTATTAGTGGGTTCTATTGCATTTTCATAATAGTCATTAAAGTCTTTTAGGTTAAATCTATAATTCCATTGGGACTCTATTTTTTTGGTTATGTTTTCCAATTAAATAATCATCTTCCTATATATTAGGCATGAGTGACAACGTAGAACTTGATCTTTTAGATAAAGTAAACCCTATAAATAATGTGAGAGATGAACCATAGGTTGTCAATTTTGTAAAAGTTATTTGTTTTCTCTAAATTTGATAACTCCACAAGTATTTAAGAGAATTTTTGGTGTAATAGATTTATTTAGTAGTTAGTATAGTGAGTATACCTACTCAAGTCAAGGCCCACTTCAAGTAAGTTGCTAAGTTCAGTAGTTCATTTTTGATATTTTTATTATTTAGTTTGATAACTAGTTTAATCAATATTTTTTGTGATTTAGCTTGATAATTATTTTACATGGTTTCATTTTTTCTAATTCCTATAGCAACTAGTTGAGCCGTATCATAGAATAAGTCTAGTATTGATTCATTATTTATGGTTGATATTTGTGATTGTAATTTCATAATTTAGTAGGACTGCATATTCTTTTAGTAAAAGTTGCAAGTTACTTGATTCTTAGATTGTAACATATCTTAGGCATCTCATATGTACACATAATACTAACTCCATCTCATTTTTACAAACCCAGCTGACACATTAATGTACCCTATAATTATTTGATGGTTGCCTAGCATAGGATAACCTCATCTCTAAGTTGCAGAGCCAATCTACTTGGCCTAAATTATTAGTTAATATAGGGAACCATACAATGGGGAAAGGAAGAAGAGAAGAAATACGATAAATTTATTGTCTTTGAGAGGCAAAAATCTATGGTAAAAAAAATGGTGGAGATTATAGATTGAGATGCAATTTACAACTTTGCAAGTTAGACTTTTGAAATTCCCCACAGTATTGTGAGAAGTAAGGTGAAGTCTAACACAAAATAAATTGCAAGAATTGTACATTTCCATCAAAGCTATGTAAGTATGAAATATAATGCATTTTGATCTTGAACTCCCAAATATGAAACTTTCTATATTTGTTTATAAAACAAAAAATTAGAGAAGAAAAACACACAAGATTTTTTTTTATCATTGGATCTCCTTTGAAATAAGTCTTAGAATGATATTCAATGATGGTCCAAATAAGGAGCATGGGTAATAATGGAGGCATAAGGCAAATGCATTTTGGATGGCAAGCGAACACATTAATATCTATGAATGAACAAGGACTAGTGGTATTTGAGAAATACTTTTAGGGACCTATTTATTTGTAAGAGGCTATAAATACTCTTTATTCAAGCCCTAGATATACTAGTTTTACATTCTTAGAAGAATATTAAAGACAACATTCACAAACATACATGTGTCATAGATGTAGATAATGATGTAAGTATGTTTGTTTCAATGCTCATAGGATGATTCTCCTTGTAATTGCTTATTTGGATAGATGATAAAATTAATATCAATTAATTACATGCATTGAATGTCTTTAAATACCAAAACATGACTCAATAAATCACTTAGTTTTTAATTAAATTGGCTCCCAACAACTAGTGAAAAGAGTAAGAATTGGTGAATTTTGAATTTGACTTTTTTAAATCTAGAGGTTTATTACATGTGACTCAAGTTTGAACTCATGTGCCATGTGATTGACCTAGGATAAGAGGGCACAAATCTTAAGGCAAAGAATGAATGGATAGATAAGAGTGTGAAGATAGGTACAATAAGTAGCTAATAATCATGAATACATATGATTAAATATATGAAAAACATGTACAAATATAATTTATACAATTTTTTATTTTTTTTTATCAAAATTAATACGAAATATATGAATTGTGTTGAATCATTCAATCAAAATAAACCCAAAACTAAATAAAATTTTATAGAAATATAAATTTTCTACCATTCCACCTTATCTTATGAATTTAGGCTCAATAATTTTTTTTGTTTTTGAAATAGTATTGACCATAAATGTGTGATGCTCCTGGATGTGATTATGTGAATGCTTTTGCATCAATGTTTCGGGTCGCACTCCATGATCCGTGATTCAAAATGAGATATAGATCATAAGGAGAATCACGGATCACAGAGTGTGATCCAAAATGTTGATGCAAAAACACTCACACAATCAAATCCAAAAGCAGCATACACTCAATCTCATAGATTATGAAAATCTAGTTACATCGAATATTGACCATATTTTCCTATGATCTGACGTCTCGTCTCAATGCTGGCACAAGAGATAGAAAATCCATATGTTATTCATATCAGCTATAAACCGACAAAGAGAACATTATACCAAGCCTCTTATACCCTTAAATATTTCCACTTCAGAATATAATTAAACTCTGAATACAATTGAATTCTTCACAGTAGATTCCAGACAAAATTGATTACGTGTACGTACAATGCTACTGTTGTTTTTTCCCTTCAATAATTTGTTCCATGTATTGGCATCTCTCTTTGTTTTTATATTGCATTAAAAAAAGATATTTTGGCTGGGCCAATGAAATCTATTGGTGAATTTTGCCGTCAATTCAGCAGAAGTGCCTCTGCACACGATTCCATTGATAAGACAAACGTATCCACTTCTTCACACAAGGCTTGAAAACGACAGCATTTCGTGGGTTCAGAAGAAGATAAATTTTCTGTGTTTTAGTTCATTGAATCTTTTCAGACTTCTATGCAGAGAATAAGTATTTATGTCACATATCCTTTCAATCTGAGATCAATATGAAGCGTACGATCTAGTGTAGATTCTTTGCCGATGCAAAGATAGAGACGTGAGACAGAGGAAGAAGAAATCTTTTTTTATGGAGAGAGGAGACTTCTGTAAATGCTTTTAACAATGTCAACATGTGTGTTAGGTGAACGATGTTGATTTGGTAGTTTACTAAACACCTTCAAGTTTGTGTGTAGCAGCTAATCAACTGTTATGTGTACTAAGTCAAGCCAAAAAGTTTAGTTAGTTATTTTTTGAAGTATGCTGATTCATGTGTCTACTAACTTAGGTTATGTTGACAATGTAGTAGGGGTTTTAAGATCAGTTTGTAAGTAATGTGAAATAGAAAACTAGAAGACTATATTCTATTAGAATGGAGTTTCAAAAGGTGAATAGAATCTTAATGGATAAGGCTAGAAATTTATATCAAGAAATTTTTAGAGAAAAACAGTAACAATTATTTGTTATGGTTATCAATAGATCATGCACTTCAATTTTGTTGGATAAGACTTCATTGGGAGCATGGATTGATCAAAATCCTCAATCAAACAATTAAAGGTTTTTAGTTGTGATGCTTATATATAGATCTGATAATAGGTATGATGTAGTATGAAGGATAAGTGGCGAGGGGTTGAGGATTAGTAGGAAGGTGGTAGACTTTCTCCTCCTACTCGACATGTCTATTTAGGTCTTAAATTACATGCTCAAAGGGGTAGTGATATTCATTGTGTTGTATGTTGGTTTGGAAGGGGTGTGATTATTATTAATCTCTTAGGTGTGAAATCATCATGTGAAGTGTTGGTTCAATGTCAAGGTAGGAAATAAAGTATATGAGATCTCCAACTTAGTGAAGAGTTTTTTTGTGTTCTTTGACTCTCTTTTTTTTCTTTTGTTGTGAGTGCCTCCTCCTTCCAATGGTGAAAAAGGCAAAGTGTAGAAACTTAGAATATAAGAGGAAGACCAATATTAGGGGAAAAAAGAGGAAGGGGAGGAAATGTGGTGAAGACGTGACCGATAATATTTCTAAATATTTGGAGAAAGAGATCTTAGGATCTTGAGAAATGGACTTGGGTGTTACACACTTGGGAATTGGAAAAAAAAATGGATGGCACTCCTTGTGCATATATTTAAGGGAAGCCATGAGAAAGCTATTATTATATTCTAACTAGTTCATAAGGAGAAGAAATATGTTTTCATAGCATAACCTCTAAGTTGTGACTCCATCTTGTTTATGGTTATGGATTTCTATCTATTTCATGATGACATATATGGTTTAATATTTGTACACAACAATATTCTTCAACTAACATCTAGAAAATCTCAATGATTTGATGATAACATTTATAGGAGTTTCAAGGCAATTTCAAAGTTACAGACATTCTCAAGGTAAATCTTTATACGAATGTCTATGTCAAATCATTTAGATGCTTTTGAGATCTTGAGATATAAAAGTATAAGGAAATAACCCTTAAGAAAGAGGGAAAATGTGATAGATTTATGTGTATGTCAAGTGACGAGGGTCTATGTAATTTAACCCTCCTCCCTTTTTACTTTTTTATTATCTATGGTTGTGGCATAGACTTGGGTGTAGTAATTTTCCTTCCCATTGTCTATCATAATTATACTACTTATAAATTATGATTAGTCATGGGTGTGCTCCTTTTTTTCTAGATAGTACCCTCTTTGGTGTTCGATTCTAGATTATGAATAACTTATAAATAAAATATTATATATAGTTTTTTTCCTTTTTCTTCTCTTTCTCTAGGCCGGATTGGTGGTTGGAAGAGGGCTAATGTTTTTTAGAAGTTGTTGGTTTGTGAAATGGCTTATAATTTCTCCTTTTTAGAATGTCGAGGAATACATATATATTTTTAGGGATCTAGGTGAGTCTAATGGATACTTAAATCCAATTTTTAGTGCTTTATTTTGCAACCCCTAGATTTCTAGCCTAGGTTACTTAGTAACGTGTGTGAATGCCTATATATATTCACACACATACATACTAATAGAATGGAACTGTAGAAGTGATGAATATAAATCTAATGTTTAAGACCAAGATCATGCATAGTAGTAGAAGTTTAGATAGAAAATAGTAGATATAAGGAATAATAATTAGTTGTTATTTTATCAATAGGACCCCCACCTCTCTTTTATTGGATAAGAATACATAGGAAGAATGGACTAGTTAAAGCCCCTCCCTCAAGAATTTAATGGTTTTCAATTTTACATTTATATATGAAAAAATGACAAGGTAGACTATAAATTAGGAAAGTGGATATATATGAGATATAATACATGCGCTAAATTATATAAGCTATGGAACTCAAACCAAAAACTAATGGAATACAATTGTCATAAAATTATCAATGAAGATTAGAAGATTCAAAAACAATAAATATAACCAAGGGAAAAACTAAACATGTTCATATTGACTGAAGGGGTGTCGATTTGTGTTTAAATTGGAGCAACTATAAAAGGCAGATTCAAGATTGAATTAGAAGAAAAGAATGTGGAACTATAGGTTGTAGAATCAAACAATGCTAACCTAGAGGATGTTGAACTAGAAATTCTAATTTTAAAAACATTAGACCAAGTAAAAGATCAATTTAGTTACGTCATAGTTATCATAATATTGACACTATACATATAGATGTTTTCAAGTTTATTTTAGGTATTTAATATATTGGGAGGAATAGTACATTGGATGGATAAATGGAAATAATGGTTGCATTATCTACAATAGAAACATAGTACATAGTAGTGACTTATGCATAGGAGAAAGTAGTGTGGCTACAAGAATTGTAATCAGTTGCTCCAGTATATTACCAAAGGTGGCAATGATTAACTCTGATAGTTAGAATGCAATAAATTTTCTCAAGTATCCTACTTATAATCAACAATAGAGATGCAATGCATGGCCTCAAGGATGGAAGAAAGTGATATGGCTACAAAAGTTTTATTCAATTGTTGGGCTATTATCAAAAGTGGTAGGATTGAAATAGACAGTCAAAATGCAATATGTTTGACCAAAAATCCTCCTTATCGTGCTTAATCAAAATATATTATGTTTCATTTTGGGAAAGAAATGGATGAATGCAACTAGATACTATTTTAAAAAATTGATACAAAAAATAATGTTGTTGCTTTATTGATAAAAGGAGTGATTAGCGAGAAATTTTCTTGGTGTAGAAAATTAATAGGCATGGTTTCCCTTAACAATTGATAATGCATATGGAAAGTATTCAACAGTGGAAGATTTCCAAAAGTGTATTATGTACTTTCCATCCGTCATAGTTGAAAGGGGTTAACCGCTAGTGATTAGACAAATTATTTGACATGCATTATTTTGAAAAATTATCTAGGTGCATTTCTATTTTCAACTATGTTTTTAAAGTATTTATGAATTTCTTTTGATGTGTCTACCAATAATCATACATGCTTAAGAATTGAGTAAGATCTTTATTACCATGTTGTGAATTCTTTAGTTTTTATACAATAGTGAAAAAGATTATTGTGAAAACACTATGTACAATGAATGTTATTTTTATATGCTTCAATTTCTATAAGCATTGCTCTTATTTTGTATGGATTTATCATACTTGTTTTTCTTATATATCGCACCATGTCAATACAAATAACTTCTAAAGAAATTTATGACTTCAGTATTTCATATCAATCCATCTATAAAATTTCATGTGATGAAATATTTTACATTCCAATTAATCTACATTGATATTTAATTTTAATATCTTGTTTAAAAAACTTTATATTACTAATTTACAATTATCTCTGACAACAAATTTTATAACACGTCAACAAAACAAAAGAAATATAATATAAATCCAAATAAAACATTACAATTTTTTAGATTATTTTTATTATAATAGATTCTGAAAATCTCATATAGATTTCTTTACATATCAATACTGAGTACTCTTAGAAAACAATGAAAACCTCACATACATTTACTTACATTTCAATACTAACTACTCAGTAAATAATGAAAATCTCATATACATTTAGTTACATTTCCATAGTTATTGGATACCAAATATTAATCTTGTGTGAAATACCAGTCAAGACAAAGCAATTATGATACGTTAAATCGAGACAGCTATACAACCATACGTTGTCAACTCTAATTTCAATCTTAGAACACAGCATCACCGACTTTGCAGGCAGGGCTGTTGAATTTGATACAATTTTATTTTTTTTCCAATCTGACTTTCAGAAAGAAGATTTAAATATACAGAGAAGATTGTCAAACATAGTATACAAAAGCATGAGCAATGCATCATACATTTCTAGACTTTGCATTTTAAGATTTGACAAACCTGAATTCCCATTTATGCCATTCTTGCAAACCTGTGTACAAGAACTAGACATGACAAAATGGCCTCATATCACAATTTCAATGAGAATCCAAATCTTTGGAAAAGCAAAAACACTGATAACAAAAAAGATTTGATCCCAATGTGACAGGCACCGAATCTTATATTAGATTGAGCAGTAGACATGCAGACCCCCCTTTTGGAACACAAATCTAGGATATACAGTAGAACGTACAACCAGCAATTGTACAACGAAGCTTAGTTACAGTACTCTCCATGGTAATGCACATTACCCCCCCACCCAAACAAACAAAAAATGTCACCAAGACCATCAGTTCTAATCTTTTTTGGTTACATGGGCAGATACTATCCTAAGATCTATCTAATTTTGGCTTTCTTCTCTGATATTTGAATTGTTTTCTTTCTTTTTATGCTTCTTCTTCTGATGCTGGTGATCTTTGGTCAGATCTGAACCGAAAAGTAAGTCCAAATCAGGTGAATCTGAAGGAATATGAATTGCTCTGCGACGTGATATAATTGCAGGATTTCTCTTTAGAGGAGCTGATTTGGGTTTGCGAGGTGCAGGAGGGCACATTGTCATGGAGGATATCTTGTGTTCCTCAGACTTGGGTGTCACACAACATTCTTCTTCTTCAAACTTCTTTTCTGTCTCAGATCTGCAAGATGAAGATGAATTGGTTCTAATGGGCGCCAAACCACTGGAGATCTCTGTTGCATTCCCTACTGAATCTGTTGTTACCACTTCTAGTTTTGTACTATCACCACTGACAAAATCGTTTCTTTTCTTTCTCTTTCCTAACGATGAGGAAGAACAATTTGCAGAAGCCATCACCTCAACAAACAAATCTAATTTCTGCACCTGCAAACACACAACCATTGATTTTGAGTACTATCAGCAGATCAAATCTGTAAAAATGGCCTAGAGACTTTGAAAAATATTCTAAGTTCTAGCTACCCAAATACTGCTGAAAAGAATATAATCAAGAAGCATATATAGTGTGATCTGAAATGTTGAAAAAAACACACAAAATCGAATCTAAAATATTTTAAGCATGCATAGCTCTATGTTCTAAGAATGGCCTAGAGGCTTTAAAAATGTTCTAAGTCCTAGCCACCCAAATACTGCAGGAAGAATATGATCAATAAACATAGATGAAAAAAAGGAAAGAAAGAAAACCCATACCATATGGCTCAATGAAAAACCAGGCTAATCTTCAGGCTTGCTAGCTGTGTCATATACAGCTCCTGCACCCTCCTTTGTGGACACTGAAAATACCTTCAACCCTAACCCTTAAATTCACCAGCCCTCCGGTTGTAATTGAATGCTTTACAGGATAACAGCTTGCTTTGACCAACATGAGGCCTCCTTGGAACATGCAATTTTCTTTTTTTCTGTGAAATGCAATGAAGTTTTTTCAAACCCTGCAAACAAAAATGGCTTCCCGAGACAAGAAATCTGATTCTCTTGAACCCAAAAGCTGTGTGTGAACTGTGAATTGCCTTAGTTGAGAGAAGAAAAATAAACCTAGTCAAAGAATCCAAGCTTCTGGAAGCTTGAATTCCTCGGCAATGAACACTGGACTAAAGAAAATCAAATCTCAATTGATCATAATTTCTCCAAAATCTTCCTCAGATTCTGGTACATGGAAAAATGCAGCCCTCCTCCAATAAAAAGCACTTTTTCTGTTAACATGGGATTCAAACTACCACACAGTAATACAATTTGCTTGGTTTTCCAAAAACAAAAAATTCATGTACTGATAAAGCCAAGCAATGGAGATACATAAGATCCGGGTGTCTGTATATACAAAGCAGTTAGTAGTTGTATAAATCAAAATAAATTACAATTGTTCACGAACTATTCACCTACTTTTGATTTCACTCACTCAGGTTTAGAGATGACAATGAAAGAGATCACAACTCCAACAACCCTAGCTAACTAAACTGGTGATAGTCATGGATATTGACATTTTTAGGTCATTAAAATAAGGGCAGGATAGTCATGGACTATGACGTTTTTAGGCCATTAGAATAAGGGCAGGAAAAAAGCAGTGAATCTTGTGATCCAACACTGACTCTGATCTAATATGCCAAACTCTTTTCATGGGTCAATTTAAAAATTTTATGTAGATGGAGGTGCTTGAATCTTGGTGCATACGAAGGGTTTCCTATGAAAAAGTTTTTGAAATTTTGTCCAGCTAACAAAACAAAACCAACTCTGAGTGAGTTCACGTGCATTCAAAAGGTCAATCCAAACTGGGTATTTTTCTCTACCTGTGCTGACAATCATGCAAATACACGTTCCCCACTTCCCTCCTGCATGTCTTAATAATATGCCAAACACGTCCATGTTGAGTATAGACGTATGTTTGTCACACACCATTAATATCATTATTATCCTGGGTAATGGAGGAAATGATTTAGGGTTTTATATAGCATAGGATTCTGAGTCTATCACCATCATCTCATCTCTATCCTACTTACTTCCAAGAGCTTCCATTGATTGTCCTTTTGCTTGGTTTTCCACACCACTTGAACAACTCTTGAAACAAACACAACGTCTCCATAGAAGGGGGACATTATTGTCTTGCTTACTTTATTTGCATGCGTGCAATGAAGAGCAATGTTGATGTCTTCCTAAAGCTACAAACACAAATGTGTGGGGACTACACCTCCTAACATAACTTAAAAAAAAACACTTGATTGAACTCCATCACAAAATTTTAAATAAATGCTTAGGATGATGACTAAGAGTTTATCATTATCTATATATATATATATAATCATCATTAAAATAAATTTGAATTCAAGAAATTGCGTTTCTAATAGATCCTTTTATAGTAACATGTTCTTTATCATTCTTTTTTGTTTATAGGTCCTTTAAGAAATGCAAAAGAAAGAAGTTGTACTACAATTGCAAAGAAAGATCGACTTGAAAAAGTTTGTGGAATTTGAATGAAAGATGTTGTACTACAATTGAAAGAAAGAGACAGACTTGAATTTTTTTGTGAAACTTGAATGGATAACGGCTAATTTTTTAATTGATTGATATTATCTTGAATGAAGATATTTTGCATAATTTTTTGTACAATTTGTTTTGGAATATACATGTGGAAACTTATTTATCTTTATTATTTTCTATTTAATTTTATGCTTGTTTTGAAACATGTCCTTTTATGTATAGATATATTGACAAATGATGAGTGTGCAAAGAGACACATCTCCCTAATTATTTACCACTTGTCTCCTTTCATATGTTTACACACCCGTATGCCAAAAGGTGGAAATTAATTACCTCTAGGATGAGAGCACAATTTTTAAGTCTTGTTTTTTATTATTATTAGAACATCAAAATAAATACTTTTTAGGATTCGAAATATCATATATATGGAAGAAATGGTGAAATAAACTAATGAACTGTGTCATTTTCTATATGGATTTAATTTTTAAAAACTCAGAATTTTTAAAGACTCGTCTCCATCATTTTTTAGTTTTTAAAATGATTTTCTATCATATGATATTTGACTCTTAAGATTTTATCTCATAGCATTGATTATAAACAAAATATTTTGATATTTCTTGGAACTTGCATAGCATTGACTATAAACAAAATATTTTCGTATTTCTTGGAACTATCTCATTGAATTCAATATCTAGTGCATATATTTCATTTTGGGTAAACTTTTATTCATTGTTATTTTTAAATTGGCACTAATAAAAATGATTGTTGTTGCTTTGGATTCAACTTTGTGAGTTTTTTTTACCATTGACATTTTAAATCAGAAGATGAAAGAGTGCGTAAAGAGAAGAAAAATGGTTAGTTGCAATCCTAGTAAGACTAAAAGAGACAAGAAAAGGAGGGAGATGGAGGGGAGGTTGCACATCAAACTCAAAGTGAGTGTGGGACACAAAAACAAAAAAAATTGAAATGGACAAATAAATATACTTAGAAAATAATTATTTAGATAATATTTAAAATAATATCTATAAATTAAACTACAAAACTATCATAGTTATAAATATATAGATTTAAAATAGAATTTGAATATGGATAATATATATATAAGTACATTAATAAATATTAGTATGCTAATAAAAGAATATATACACACATAAATATATTAACAAAAACAAATTGGACAAAAACATTCTTATAAAAAGAGATATTTAGGTAGATAAGTAAAGTATTTATACATATATATAAATGATAACAAAATAATATATAAAAATAGATACACTATAAAATAGAAAAAATATAAATTGGACAAAGAAAAAGGCTACTCGAAGAAGCGGCAATTAGGGGGCAATAGATCAAGGAGTAGGGAGATTAAAATGATTGATGTTGGATTATGGAGTCACCAAGATCGACTAAAACTCCACCCTTCATCTCAAATAAGGTTGGAGGGGTGATTCAAGATTTCTATGACTTCCTTGATTTTTCTCTTGAAGAAGTTGTATTCTTTCAAAAAAAATAACATGTTTCTAGACATTTGTGGTTTTTGGTGGATGATGAGTGCTTAAATATATCAATTTAAGAATCTAATCATGATTAAAGTCAGCATTATTCTCTTTGATTTTGGTGTTTAAAGATCAACTCATTTCACCTATATAAGGTATGCCACATGAGCAAACTGTTGGCATTTGATCATTTGAACTAAACCGATAATGTGTGTTTGCTTGATGCAACCAGTATATGTCTGTTGTGCATAGAGATTAGATTTATGTATGATGACTATTTTCTATGTTGTCATTGATGGCAACTATGTTTCTTTAAGTCATCTAAGTCCTATAACCAGCTAGACTTAATCAGTAAACCAGAGACGGTTTTATCAGAACCGGTTATTAGGACTTCAACCAGTAAAAGAGTGACAGTCTTACATTCTAACAACCGGTATGTGAAAATCATGAAGATTGAGATGATGTGGTTTTCCAGCAGCATTGAAGACTATCAGATGAAGATATGTTTGTGACCGCACAAGCAGATTCGATCAGGTGAACGAGATTTGTTTGACAAAATAGATTAGTTGATGGAGACTTAATCGATAGTGATAAAAATCACTCAAATTGGTAAAACAACACAGAATTTGATTTGTTATGTCGGTGACCGACATAACTAAAGCGTACAATGCAAGATTGTCTAGATGCATTGAACTTAGGGAATTGTAACAAGGTTCTAGCTGATCTTATGATGATTTTAAATGTGTGATGAGGTATGAAAGGATATACACACATGAGATTGATAGTGTCATAGATGATGACATAATTTTGTATTTCTGATAGTGCAATGATCAGAGGAGTTGAGAAATAAAGTCTATGTGTTGATGTACTATTCTGAAGCGGATCTTTTCAGACACTAAAGGTGTTATACTAAGATCATGTGTTCTTATTGTCTTCCTAACAGTTGTAGCAAGAAAATCCTCTTACAAGGCCACTCCTGACAAGGTGCAGTCAGATCCTAACAGTTTTGATCATTAAATCCTCTAACCAAGTGACACATTAACTTGTGTTTGCAAATCCCATCAACTTGGGTAGCTCCTAACAAAGAAAGGTCCTCACAGGCCTTTTTGTAAATCTCTTAATCGGGCTTAAATACTTCTAATAGGGTGTGCCCCTAACCGGGTGTTGTAGACCTTAACCGGTCAGATCTCTATACTGCAAATAGTGGATCTTGTGGGTACTAACTCCCACCATGGTTTTTCCCATTTGGGTTTTCCACGTATAAACTCTTGTGTCATGTGGTTTATGCTTTATGTGGTGATTGCATACTTGGTGTTATTTATTACATGTCTATTGATTTTTAAGTTGGTGAAATTGATATTCAGATTTGTATTGTTTTTACTATCACTGATTCACCTCCCCCCTCTCAGTGCCTTATAAGTTCATCAATTCGTATCAGAGCCTAACTTCCTTAAGGCTTAACCGCTTGGAAGGGATCTCTAATCCTAAGGCAAATATGGGGGAAGGAATGAGCTATAGAGAGATAGCTAGAGAACTTGTTGAAACCAAGGATGAGCTAGAAACCCTAAGAGGCAAGTATAAGATATCACTAGCTAAAAGGAAGGAACTAACCGAACAATTGTTGGAGATCTCTGACAGGAGCTCTTCAGATGAAGTGAACATTGATGTACTGGTTGAAGAAGTGGAGAAGTTGAATGGCGAGAAGACTAACCTAAGAAGAGAGCTGGAAGCACTAACAATTTGAATGAGTGAGGAACTTGAAGCTAGAAGAAAGGTTGAGGATCAGATCTGAGATAAAGAGCATGAAATATTTAAGATCAAGCAAGAGAATTCAACTTTGTATGAACATTGGCATGAGGAGAAAGAAGAAAAAGAAGCATTATAGTAAGATCTTGAAATGGCAATGTCTCTTAGAGAGACCCTCATGGAAAGAAATGAAGATCTTACAAAGGAACTTGTTGAGGCTAATCAGAAGCTTGATAAATTCAACAAGAGTTCCTCTATGTTGGATGAATAGATCCAATCTTAGAGGATGAAAGGTGATACATCTGGGTTAGGATACAATACATTTGAGAAAGGTGAACCTTTTGGTACCAAGAGCAACATGCATGAAGGTAAATCTGCTCCTAAGGCTCAGAAGCCTACCGGTAAGAAAGCTTACAAACCTGTTTGTTTTAATTGTCATAAACTAGGACATACTGCTAATATTTGTAGAAGCAGATATGATGCTAATATTGGTTATAGACCTAATGCTAGACATGTGCCTAGGAAATTTGAAGGTTATTGCTGAAAATGCAACATGTATGGGCATAGATTAGTTGAATGCAGATATGGAGCAAACAATCCAGCACCTCATATGAACCCAAGACCTATTGGTGATTGGAGATGGAATTTCAATGATCGGAGGAACACAAATTGGCAAAGACCCTATGTTAACCGATCCAGTCCTTATGAGATGGAGAAGAGAGTCAATGTGATTTGTTCAATCTGCAACAATTTTGGACATGTGGCAATGAAATGCAGAAGAAGAACCAGAAGAGCCAAATTAGGACCTTGGAGAGCATCTGGAATAGCATGTTATCATTGCAACAAATCGGGACACATTGCCAAGTTTTGCAGAACATAGAAGAACCAACGAGTAAATCATCCTGCAGATCGGAAAGGAAAGCAGAAAGTTGATATTGAAGAAACCGGATTTGAGATGAATAGAACCTAGAAGAAGAAGAGTGATGACAAACCATCTGAGGAATCAAATTCTTCACCTAATATGGAGAATCCATCTCTGGCAAACTAAGTTGTTTCTGCAACTTGGGGCGAGCTTATTGTCAAATCTTGAGTTGAACCCTTGGATGATGTACTGTAAGTTAAATCTGCATATTCTGATGCATTTTGCTGCTTTGATATGTTTTTGGATCATAACTGGTAAATATCATTGAGTTTTTTCTACCGGTAATATGCTTTAAAGTATTTTAAGGTGATTTAGGGTTTTGTCAGTAAATGCATTTATTGCAGTAGTTAGAAAGCGAATAAATAGAACTTTTTGAATTTCATTTGTCACTTTGTGATCTTGAGAACATTTGACAAGCGAGAAAAGAAGAGATAAGTTTGTGCTAGCAGCATTCAAACCATTTACCAGCAATCTGAGGTGATCGAAGTAAAGTTTGAATCGGTGATCGAGTATTGAAAGTTTTTGACGGTTGGAAACCCTAGTACCATAGCAGAAGAGGTATTTATCGGAGAAATTCTACTCTTTGCTTAAGGAAATTTTCATATTTGATATGGATACACCTCATCTTGTCGATGTAACTGAGAGGGCAAGACCAAAATTCAAACGACATCCTTACAAGTCAGAGGAAACTAAACCTGTCGGTGCCCTATCTGGTGTATCGAATGGTGTTTTGCATGTAGAAGATGTAAGATCCTTTTATCATTGAAAACTTGAAGACTTGGGAGTTGCAGTTATTCATGAGCAATACAGATCTCTGTGTAATGAACAAATAAGATTGAAAGAACAATTTAGAAGCATAGCTGATAAAGGTTTTCATCATGCGATCAATTTCATTGATGACTTTGATGACGAGTTGATAAGATTTGTTTTGAGCCACATTCATGATCAGTTCATGTGGCTGGATAGACCTCATAAGATAACAAAGGAATCAATCCATGTAGTAACCAATTTCTGCTCAACCGGTGAGGTGCCATTGCTGAGGCCAGTACCTAAAAATGATGTTGAGAAGTTTACTGGATCTAGATGGAATAGAAGAGCCATGATTGTGAATGATACTAATGATCCTACTATTAAATTTGCATCTATGGTGATTGGCTATAGAATCTTCTATTCAAGCAGAATGAACAATATATCAGCAACAACAATTCACACTACATACCGGATGACTAAGGAAAATATGGACTATGACTTGACTGAATCTCTAAGGAGTCAATTAGTGGCAAATTTGGAAGCAGTCAAGAAGAACAAATATATTAGATTCAAGTTTGGACAACTTATAATGGGCTTATTCTTTTATTTTCAAAACTTTTCCCCTGGTATTGGTGATGTACAATAGATAATCAGGACACCTGTCCTATTGTAGATGAAGAACAACATTAGGATGCTCAAAGACAAGCTTGATGATATTCCATGGGGATATTTTAAGAAATTTCAGAAGAAAATGCATGCTAGCGAACGCATATCGGTAGAGGTAGTCAATCGATATGAGGATTCTATTTGTTTTATGGTAGACACAGATACATGCTTGATGGAAGCTGTTATTCCCAGGACCACATGGGTAATGCCCATGGGTTATGAAGTAGATAAAGATCTTTTGTTGCTTATGTTGATCATTTGTTAGCTCAATCGGTCAATACCACTGCTGTGAGGTTTGGAACCTACAAGGAGAAACTACTAAAAGTGCACTCAGAATTATAGCAACCGGTGATAGAAAAGAAAGTAAGGAAATAGGTAGAGGCCTTTGCTGAACATCCCGGATTCACAAAAGAACATATAGCTGTAGCAAGAGCCAAATATGAGGCTCAACAAGGTGGAACTTCCACTATACCAATTGGTACCTCCACCAATAAGACCAGAGCAGCCAAAGCAGCTAAAAAGAAGAAGGCAAAAGAACCTAAGTTGAAGCCTGTTGAATCCCAAAGAGGTAAACCCTCTAAAATACAATTTCAGAGGAAAGGTAAAACTGTTGAACCTCCTGTTGTGCCTACCCAAACCAGAAAAAGAAAGAAGGACAAAGCTCATAAACCGGTGATAGATATAGAGGAGACTGAATCAGAAGAAGATAAGAGAGCACTAAGGGCAAGTGCTAAGAATCGAAAGACTATTGGAAAAAGGTAAAGAAGCTAAAAAAACATTGACACTTGAAGATTCTTTCACTAGAATGGTTAGAATAATTAAGGAGTATGGGATATACAAAGGTTTAAATATATAGTTTACTCACTTGTCCGAACGTCAACAAAGGGAGATTGAAGATGCAGTCATCTTCAGTTAAAACAAGTTTAGTAGAGCCCTCATTGAATTACAAGGGCAAATTCAAGATTCCTTATATAATTTGATTGATGCAAGATGGCAAGGGGCAATTAGCCTAGATAAAGAATTTATTGATTATAAACTTGCAACTTGAAGCAACTGAAGAGGAAATTGAATAGATAAAAGTTAATACAAAAGCATTGTTCAGATCAAAGAAGAGATTAACAAGAATGCTTGTTGGAGAGACCGAATCAGTTCAAAAGGAGACTGAGATTTTGGTGAAAAAGGCTTTAGGTCTCATCCCCAATGAAGAAGAGGAAAAATATGAATAAATTTAGGGTAATACCTCTATATATCCTAAGTCAAAAGGACTTCCTGAAGGTGTAAAGATCACAAATTTTGCACTAGACAAAAAGTATATGTACGATGACCCTGTTGATACTGAACCTATAGATATAACAGATGATGAAACCGGTGATGTTGATAATGTTTCTAACACTACTGACAATGTAGATGTTTTTGAAGTAAATCTACAGATGTTTGAACATCAACAAGAATATATTGAGAACCAAGGAGAAGAGAAAGAAGCAGATAAAAGCTCAACTGAGCAACCGGTGAATGTACAGTCAACAGAGACCCTGACTGCACTAGTCAATGTAAGTGCAAATGTAAATATAAATGTTGCTACTGAGGATAATCAGAAGGATATACTTGATAAGGAAGAGAAAGCATCGGCGAAAGATTAGACTATTGAAAATCCGCAACCGGTCAAAGACATCCCTAATGAAGAGAAGATAGAAAAAGATAAGGAGGAAGAGAAGAAAACAAGGAAGGTGGAAGAGGAGAGGAGAACGGAATAAATAAATCCAACTCCTAAGGTACCTCCTAAAATCAAACTGAAGAAAACAATAGTTGATGATGATGACTTCGTGAGCATTAAAGGTCCTATTAATATGGGCAATTTATGGAGATTTCTATTGCAATGTAATCCCATGCACAAAAGAAAATATTGAAGGAACAACAAAGAGAAGCAGAGACTATAAGGATCGTTGTTGATATTTTGTCAAGTCTCCTATTGGAGACTGATAAAGAACATTTGGCTACCCCTATTGCCAAACTTGGACAGTTAGTTGTTAGTGTCAATGAACAACTTAAAACCCTTGAAGATGCTACATACATTTCTATTGAAAAGGATTACAAGAAGAAAATGGGAGAACAACTAATGATTGAGATAGATAAAGGCAAAGTATCCCTAATGATGAATAAAGACTTGTTGAAGACAGGATTGGAAACCAGTTGTAAGATTTTGGCTAATATTTCCCAATTTTCCCTATTAATTGTGGTGACTTGAGAAAGAAGAGAGCCGATATTGAGATGGAGATACAAAAGTTAAGTGAAACATTCATATCGGTACAGGAATCAGTGATCACTTTTGGTAGAAAGGTTGTTGATATACAACACCAGTTAGAACTTTGTGAACATGAGCAAGTGAAATGGGTCAGATCATTGAAAGAACTCCAGACTCAGCTACTTTCGAAAGTAGATATTCTTCAAAGAGAATTCAAGGAGTCAGAGGAAATTTTGGCTACTCCAGAGATGAGTACAGTTGATGCTATGAAGGAGTCCGTAGCACAGATCTTAACACATGTTGAGATTACCGAGACACTGTTAGAAACATGGGACAATGATCTTAAACGGTTGAAGTTTCATTACAGTGATGTTTTCTTGATAATTTCATTGTAAAGACCTTAACACTTTTATTTCTATATATACATTTAGTTTTCATGAAATTTTTTGATGAAATGTATGTATTTTACTTCTTTATTTGACATTGTTGTCAAAGGAGGAGTAGAAATAGTTAAGAGTCCAGTCAAAATTTTGTATGCACTATTAAGGGGGAGTAATGATTTCATTTTTGTAATGGCATGAAATTGCTAAGGGGGAGTGTATGTCATGAAGTCAATTTTTGTTTTGCACACTTGGTTGACAAAATTTTCCTAAGTGTTGCCATCAATGCCAAAGGGGGAGATTGTTGGCATTTGATCATTTGAACTAAACTGGTAATGTGTGTTTGCTTGATGCAATAGGTATACGTTTGTTGTGCATAGAGATTAGATTTATGTATGATGACTATTTTGTATCTTGTCATTGATGGCAACTATGTTTCTTTAAGTCATCTAAGTCCTACAGTTCAACTGGCTAGCCTTAGCTGGTAAAGCAGAGACAGTTTTATCAGAACCGATTATTAGGACTTCAACCGGTAAAAGACTGGCAGTCTTACATTCTGACAACGGGTACATGAAAATCATGAAGATTGAGATGATGGAGTTTTGCAACAGCATTGAAGACTATCAGATGAAGATATGTTAGTGACCGCACGTGCAGATTCGATTAGGTGAATGATATTTGTTTGACAGAACATATTAGTTGATGGAGACTTAACCGATAGTGATGAAAATCACTTAGATCAGTAAAACAACACAGAATTGGATTTGTTATGTCGGTGGCCAAAATAACTAAAGTGTACAATGCAAGATTTTCTAGGTGCATTGAACCTAGGGAATTGTAACAAGGTTCTAGCCAGCCTTATGATGATTTTAAATGTGTGATGAGGTATGAAAGGATATATACACATGAGCTTGATAGTGTGATAGATGATGAGAGAATTTTGTATTTCTGATAGTGTGATGATCAGAGGAGTTGAGAGATGAATTCTATGTGTTGATGGAATGTTCTGTAGCAAATCTTTGCAGACACTAAAGGTGTTATACTGTGATCATTTGTACTTGTTGTCTCCCTAATAGTTGCAGCAAGAAAATCCTCTTACAAGGTCACTCCTAATAGGGTGTGGTTAGATCCTAACAGTTCTGATCATTAAATCCTCTAACCAGGTGACACATTAACTTGTGTTTGCAAATCCCAACAACTTAGGTGGCTCCTAATAGGGCTGGTCCTCATAGGCCTTTTTGTAAAGCTCTTAATCGGGCTTAAACACTTCTAACAGGTTGTGCCCCTAATCGGGTGTTGTAGACCTTAACCAATCATATATATATACTATAGATAGTGGATCTTGTGGGTACTAACTCCCACCATGGTTTTTCCCATTTGGTTTTTCCACGTATAAACTCTTGTGTCATGCGGTTTATGCTTTATGTGGTGATTGCATACTTGGTGTTATTTCTTACATGTCTATTGAGTTTTAAGTTGGTGAAATTGATATTTAGATGTGTATTGTTTTTACTATCACTGATTCACCCCCCCTCTTAGTGCCTTATAAGTTCATCACAAACAACCTTGTATGTATACCCTTGAGTCTAAAAAGATGTCTCTAGGGTCTTTGAGGGAAGGGATCTAATATTTGAACAACATTAAATAGGGTTTTAAGGCACATTGAAAGCCTTTTTAAAGAAGTATCTTTGGTCATTTTATGGGATATGCCTCCAATATAGGGTAGGGGAGCACAAGGGACATCCAAGAGTTGGATTGATTTATTGTTAGAATAAAAATTGTACTTGTCTTGGTAAAGGGCTCTACTAATTTTCTCTTTTGAGTACTCATGTAATCTAAATACTTTACGAAGATGGATCAACTCTTAGTTTAGGTGACCATCATCATAAATTTGATAGGCTCACGTGGCTATGGTTTTAAGGATACCATTGATTTGGCTAGGGTTGTGAAAAGAAGAGGAGGGGAGGTTAGGTTGGCGTGGGTGGCTTTGTGAAACACCTAGCAAGAAAGGGAGCCATCTAATTTTTATGAGCAAAATATCAAGGAAATAAAGTTGTATATAGAATTTGAGCTCTTAAATAAATCTAAATTTTAAAATATACCTATAAATTTAATTATAAGTTATAGGGTCATAAATTGCACCTAGTGCATTTGTATGTTAGCATTGAGCCCAATGCATTTATGACAGAAATTCATGATTCAAATTTCATCATTTTAACATCATAAATCCTAAAGACAAAGTAGCACTAGCCACCCTTGATCTAGATTTGGGGTTAACTTAGTGAGACAACAGTACAACAAACAAACCTTGTTGGAAGCATGAGCTTGTATGGTTGTCATTGATGTCAAACCTGGTTATCTGAATGGATGTGTTGGAATTGAGGAACACTAAGAGTGGGGGCTAATCAATAATCTACAAATTTTAACTTTGTTAATCTATTCCTTCAACCACTAAATACATTGAACCAAAAGAAAGATGCAAGAACACAAAGCAATCAACCACAACACCATAACACAAAGATTTTATACATGGAAAACCCGGTCAAGGGAAAAACCATGGTGGGGATGAGATCCACAAGATGAGTAAACTCAAATAGAAAGTTTTACAGTGGAATGCACATGCATTCAGGCACGCTACCTAGAGCTCATTTCTCAAACAAAGAAGGGCTACAACCCTAGGAAGACTCACTATCTTACAAATCAATTACAACAGATAACTGAAATACATGAACTAAATAATATCATCTACAAATGCCTGATTGTAGTTATGATTAAGCACATTACTCCAGTTTTTCATACTCCACCTTATACTTCTTTGTTCCATTGTTTTGTTCTAATCCAGAACATAAATATCTAGTCTGCGCATGTGCAACTGCGCACAATCGGTTACATAACACTTTTCATATCCAGCACACACATTGAAAAGATCAAATATATTGCATATATATACCCACAACAAGATATTAGATCATCCACATGTCGGCTTCAAGGCCACTTAGCATTTTATGTAACATGTACATATTGTCATCTCAATCTGAACTCAAATACCAATGTGAACCAAACTAATTGTCTACATGCCACAACAACCTTCAGAATAAACACCTAGACCACAAAAATAATCACCAAAATCGATCCATATAATCCGCATAAGGATTATCCACACAAGACTGATGTATTGCACTTATAGACTGAGAAATAATATACCGGAGCTTCTAACTCACAAACTGAACATTACCAGAGGCTAAAAATATGGAATAAGGCTATCCAGACATCCATCAACCTTTCCTGAAATCTGCATCACAAAATATTAACCTGAAATGAAATGCTACCCAAAATACTGAACTCTGTTGAATACTCTATTCGAGTTTGCTAGACTTGAACCAATTTGCATTTTGACTTCTAGTAGGATTAAATGACATGTTGCAGATGTGATAACTGACTTTGGTTTCCATCAATGACAACATCGGATGATTTGTGCAGTGTCTCTTGCCAACAATCTCCCCTTTTGGTATTGAAGGCAACACTTAGTGAAAAATGACTAAGTGTCAAACCAAATATGAACATTACACTGCAAAACTCTGAAAATTCCAAATTCCAAAATTCCAAAAATCTCCCCCTGAGATGATTAACCATTTTTCACTTCCCTACTCCCCCTTTGACATCAATGACAAAGATAGGGTTTTGCATATCAAAAGTTATACAAAATTCCTATGAACAGACTACGTATATATACAAACTGACTCCTCAGACTTATAGAAACTTAAATAAATTTGCAAAAGTGTTTTTCAATAGGCTCAAATTGCTATCCCAACCTTTCTTAAGATTCTCCAAAATTGATATGTGTTTGCTAAAAAGATAAGTCTGCATCTCATCTATCGAAAGATCTAGGTTGGATCACTGACTACTAAGGCATATTGTTCTTCATTCAAATCATTGAGCATTGTCTCCATCTTTAGATCAATCAGACCTCGCAGCTCACCAACTCTTCCTACAATTTTGTCCTTGTCATTCATTAACTTTTGTAGTGTCGTAAATTGTGCACCCTTGCTAGGGTGGTGCAATTTCACACTTAAGTTAGCACTCGCCTTAGTGTGTCTTGCATCTTGCATCTCTAATTTCCCTTTAAGCATTTAATTAATTAATTTAATTAAATCTAAAGTCATGTTTCATCACTTTACATATTATAAAGTTGGGCCCTTTACCCTAAGTGTGCCCCTTTCCATTTTACTCCTTCAATAAATCATTTAATCATTAACCCTAATTGTGTCTTATTTTGAACTTTAAGGCCCTATTTCTCATATCAAAACATCTTGAAATCAGCGGCAACTTTGGGATGCTCTCTAATATCACCATATTTAACGGTCCTGAAAATTTGGTGAAAAGTTGATCATAACGTGGCAGGAATGCACATGGTCCTCGGTTTTTTTCCCGAAATTTTGGGAGCATAATCCTATGATATAATAATGCTTAACCCAAAAATATTGGTGGGAAATTCAAATCCTAGGTCAGCCTATACATGAATTTAATATCTAGGGTTTCATACTTAAGAGCTCTCTTTCTTCATTTGAAAGGGTCTTCTTCTAAGGATCTAAGAGCGGGTTTTAGGAGCATAAAGAGACTTCTTTGCAAGGAAAGAGTAGATCTTTGGATTCTTCAACAACATTTAAAATTAATCCATCAAGCATTTATCAACCATCATTTCATCAATTGGGGGCTTTTGAAGATATAGGAGAACAATAGGAGATCACTGACTAAAGATTGGCTTGTACCTCTCCCTTGAGGTTGGGTATGGTTTCATGTTGTTTTCATGTCTTTGAATAAGCTTCATTTTGATTCATATTCATGTTTTAGATCACTTTTCATCATGGATTTAGAGCATTTACTTTGTCAATTATAAGCAATTAGGGTTTACTCTTTAGGGTTGCTCTAGATTGTTTGCTTTCATTTTAGGATCTTGCACACACACAGGGTTATTGCACACACATTTTAAGTACATTATCATCTATTTGTGGAGGTGTAAATCACCAACACAAGGATTTGACTAAGGAAAAACCCTATATAGCCACCCAAAACCCTATTTCACTTCTTTAGATATAGGTTCGGATCCGAGCGTTGTTGACAGTTTCAGGACCGGAGGAGCACACAGAGATAGTTTTTGAGTGCAAATTTAATCAGAAACCCCAAGGACGGGAGCGTGGTGCCTTGGTCCTACCTAGGACAAGGGCGTGCCACCCTGGTCTTGCCTAGGACAGGGGCATGGTGCCTTGGTTCTACCCTCTGTCAGCAAGATTTGGCATAACAGAGTCTTGTAGTCTCTAGAACCTATTTTGTTAGTTGCATCTCCAGATTTGCAGAATCGGGATGTATTCCTGGTCTCAGACATTTCTTCTCGGATTTCAGACATAGGTGCACCTTTGATTTTGTCTCCTAATCTGTACTTTTCAGCAGTATATCAATTATCCTTTTATCTGCATTTCCAGATTAGGGTTTGCTTGCTTACTTGCATTCCAAGTTAGATTGCATTTTTGCATCATTCCTCTCTCATTTATAGCAAAGGAATAGAAAACCTAATAGGTAATCCTCAGCTCTTTCTTCCACACAAGAAGTAGCCTGAAGTGTGTCACCTCCCTAGGCTCTTCTGTATTATGTGAGTGTGTATGAGAGTGGGATTAGGGTTTCTATACTCAGTCTCACTTTTTCCCCTACACATCTTTGGTGAACCCGATGTGAACATGATTGCCTTTTCATTATATTACATTGTTAGATCTAGATTTGATATATTTTTTATTTTTCTTTATAAACATAAATTTCCCTAAAAAAGTGATTTCCCTTTATTTTCTTCCATTGTGTGTTTAGATTTCATTTCAATTCTCATTTCAAAATGTCATATTTTTATTTGTAATATGTTCATGCTTTTTATGATGTATGCAATTTTGTTTATTATGAATTTAGTAAGGATGAATTAGATGAAGCTCTAGATGAGTTTTTTAACCCTAAGCCTTCTAAACCCTCATTTTGCCAAAAACTAATCAACCTTGTTATTATGTCATTTCGTGGTGATGAGAAAGATAAGTTGAATGATTCCTCTCACAGGTAAATTCCTTTCAGCTCCTCCACAAAATCTAATGACATGGTTGACCTTCACAATTCCCTTTATGAGGTTATATCTCCTTTTGAGTTCAAAGATAAACCTTTCAATCACTCTAATCATGCTTTATTGGATGATGCCCTTGATGACTTTATTTCTTTTCCTAAACCTTCAAATAAGAATAATGCATCTAAAAGGTTAATCAATATGATCAATGTGAATGAACATAGAAAACCTCTTTTTTTAGTCCAAGGTGCTTGTCCTTCTCCAACTTCACCTCTTCCTAATCAACCTATTTTCATGGTTCAAGGTGGATATAGTCATGATTACTTTAGTACTCCAAATAAATCCATCATTACGGTTCAAGGGAGGAATCCCATTAAGAGTCCTTATAGCTACACTAAACAACTAACTAAGGAGAGTTATAATGCAGTTGCCCATACCTATAATATGAGAAACAATAGTCAACCTAATCCTCCTCTGGTTATTCCAACTTCTCTTCATGATCCTCAACCCATTCTTCCTCAAGTGCCTCGCATTTCACAAACTCTTGGTAAGGACTATGACATAGTGGAACAACTTAAAGCTACTCCTACCAAGATATCCCTCTGGGATTTTATTCAAACTTCTTCAACTCATCATGGAATTCTACAACATGCATTGAAAACATTAAATGTCCCACCTACAGTGACATCTAATAATATGGCTTCCTTGATTAATTCTATCATAGCACCTAAGGTTCAGATTGTATTTACACAAGATGAGCTACCCTCTAGTGAAATTCAACAATAATATGATGCTTTGATGATTGTGGTTATCATAAATGATAGTGCCATAAAGCGAACACTAGTGGACAACAGTTCTGGCCTTAATGCTTGTAGCATTAACTTGTCATATAAGATCAATTTTGATACATCTCTTATTAAGCTCGATTCTCTTACTATCTAAGGCTTTGAAAATGTTGCTAAATCTTCATTAGGTGTCATTACCTTGCCTATTAAGGTAGGTTCTATTACTTTACCCACACCTATCCATGTCATGTATGGAGAATTGAAGTATAACTTATTGCTAGGGCAACCTTGGATTCATAGCATGCAAGGTGTCCCCTCTACATTGCATAGGCAAATTAAATTCATTTACAACAATAAAACATATACCTTGCTAGGTGACACAAGTCTCCATGCCTGTCTGCAAACATCAAGTTCTAAATCCTCTTCAATTGGCTCTTCCCCAATTGTCTTAGATAATTCCTCTAAATTTTATACTCCTACCAATGTGACCACTTCATCAAACTTATCTCCTACATCTGAATCGATTCCCAATGCTTCCTCAAGTGAACCTAAGGTTCTTGAGAGAGAATCTTCTCAGTCTAATTCTGCTACTGAGAACACATTTTCTCTTGAGAAGGTTCTTGTATAAGATGATTAGGGATCCCTTAATTCCAATCCTACTTTCACAGGGGAATACAAAATTCCCCCTAGAGATCCTAAGGTGCAATTTGCTTTGTCTGGCCCATTGAGTAATAACTTTTTGGTGGCTTCCTAGACTTCATCTCTTGTTCCTGACCCGGAGGACTTTGACCCTTCGCTTTATGAAAATCCTCCTTCCGAAAAAATGGCTAATCTTTATGGTACTTGTTTTCACATCCTAGCTAGATGTGGATATAATGGTAATGGATGTGGTGCTCAAGAATAGGGGATCAAGGTTCCCTTGGAAAACAACTTCCATGACATGACATTTGGGCTTGGTTATGATCCTTTTAAGCATACTAAAACCTCTAAGAGATCATTCATTAGTGTTAATGTCATTTTTGCTTCTCTTTTGCTAAAATATCCAGAGTATATTGACTGTGACTCTTCTAGTGTCCTAGCTTTGGATGTTTTTCTTAACGATGATTCCTTAGCCTAATTCTTAGGAGCTTATGACAACTTTCCTCATTATCACCATAATCGTGTCTTTCCCTATTGTCTAAATGCAGAAGCTTACTTTGGGAAAGAAGGAAATAACGATGAGATAGATAAAGAGTTTCCTTAGTTCAAAGATTCTCCTCAACAAAGAAATCTCCTAATAAGTGACACTATTGATATCAGGATAGATCCTTATGTTGAAGATTAAATCATTAAGATAGGGGGATGTCTTGACGAAAAAGAGCAAAAACAATATTCTGAGTTATTACTTGAATTTCCTGAAATATTTGCTTGGATATACTCTGATATATGTGGCATAGATCCTAAGATTGTCACTCATAACATTGTCCTAATTCCTGATGCTAAACCTGTGAAGCAAAAGATTCAAAAAAATCACCCTAAAGTGGCATTACTTGTTAAAGATGAGATTGAAAAATTGTTGGATGCTAGATTCATCTGTCCTATCGATTATTCTCCATGGATTTCAAACATTGTGGTTGTGGCTAAGCCTGATAATAAAATTAGGATGTGTATGGACTTCCATGATCTAAACAAAGACTCTTTAAAAGATGATTTCCTTCTCTTGAATATCAATATGATAGTGGATTCTGTAGCAGGTCATGCCCTCTTATCCTTCATGGATGGTTTCTCAGGATATAATCAAATCTTCATTAATCCTCAAGATCAATACAAAACTGCTTTCAACACCCCTTGGGGCAAGTTTTGTTGGGTTATGATGCCTTTTGGATTGAAAAACGCAGGTGCAACCTATTAGCGTGCTATGACTCTCATCTTTCATGACTATATGCATAAGACTTTAGAAGATTGCATTGATGATATCTTAGCTAAATCCGTTCTTCGTATAGATCATGTTAAGATACTTCACCAAATCTTTGAGAGAATTTGTAAGTATAACATGTGCTTGAATCCTTGAAAGTGTGTGTTTGGTGTGGATAGTGGAAAACTATTAGGGTTAATAGTTTCACATCATGGTATTGAGGTGGATACAAAGAAAATAGATGTTATTGTTAACATGCTACCTCCTAAGAATGTCTCCCAGTTAAAAAGTTTGCAGGGAAATATCCAAGCTATTCGTAGGTTTGTTTCTCAACTTGCAGATCGCACCTTTCCTTTTACTCAATTGCTTAAAAACAATACCATTTTCCAATGGAATGAGGATTGTCATCAAGCATTTGAAGAACAAAAAGCCTATTTGGCCAATCCTCCTATTCTTTGACCTATTGATCCTACTAAGCCTTTCCTAGTATACATAGTTGCTTCCCTTCATGCTCTTGCAGCCTTGTTGGCACAACGTGATAAGGATGGTAGAGAATGTCTGGTTTATAATATAAGTCACACTCTACTAGATTACGAAGTCCGATATTCCATGATAGAAAGGTAGTGCCTTGCTTTGGTCTTTGCAACCCAAAAGTTAAGGCATTACCTTTTAAATGTTGAAGTCCATGTTATCATTAAATTTGATCCCCTCAAGCATCTTTTCTCTAAAACTGACCTCTCTGGACGCTTATCTAAGTGGGTTATGATGTTGACCAATTTTGACCTTAAGTTTGTCCCACATAAGGCAATAGCGGGTCAAGCATTGACTGACCACTTAGTTGAGGCTCCTTCACCCTTCTCCCTACCTAATCCAGAGTCCTTTCCTGATTAATACATTTTCTCTATTGAGATTAATGAGACTTGGGAATTGTATTTTGATGGTTCTAGATTTCGTACAGGATCAGGGTTAGGGGTGGTCTTAATTTCTCCTAAAAAGAAGCCTATCCCTTTATCATATCATCTCAATTTCTTGTGTACCAACAATATTGCTAAATATGAGGCTTGTATAGCTGGAATTAAAGCAGCCTTAGCATTAAATATAAAACATCTACATATATATGGAGATTCTCAACTAATAATAAGACAAGGGACATGAGTTTATCAAGATAAGAAAAACAAATTATCACAATATAGAGATCTAGCTATATCCTTGTTATAAAAAATTGATTCTTATACCATGGAGCTTGTTCCTCGAAAAGATAATCGACATGCTGATGCAATGGCATGTGTAGCCTCTCTTGTATCTTTAGAGGATCCCTTGGTAGATCTTAAATTCACTATTCACAACCTCACTACCTGGGCTATTGTTGATAATCTTAGTGATGTGGCATATTGTTGCATTATAGATTCTGACGAATGGTACTCACATATTGTGAGATATTTGAATGATGGTACCTTTCCTGGCTCTTCGAATAGGAATACTAGGGCTAGGATTTGCAAGTTCATCGCTAGATACATTATCCTTTCTAATGTTCTTTATAAGAGGGGTTATAATGGTCTTCTCCTTCTTTGTCTCAACGAAGCCAAAATCCCTATTGTCCTTGAGGAAGCACATTCAAATGCTTGTGGGGGGCATTTTGGGGGTAGATCCTTTGTTCAGAGGTTACTCCGAATGAGATATTATTGGCAGACCATGGAAAAGGATTCCTTTGCGTTTGTTAAGAAATGTCATCAGTGTCACCATCATAGCATTTGGATCCATGCCCCTGCCCAAGACCTTTGATCTCAAGTAGCATCTTGGCCCTTTTCTACATGGGGTTTGGATCTTGTTGGTAAAATATCTCCTCCTTCATCTCAAGGACATACCTTCATCATAACTGCAACCAATTACTTTACGAAGTGGGTGGAAGTTGTTCCTCTTCGACCCACTATCGCTAAAGTAATTTGTCAATTCATTTTGAAAAACATTATTTCCTGATTTGGAATACCTCCTGCCTTAGTTTTGGATAATGGAACGCCATTTAAAAATAAGGATGTGAATAATTTTCTCGAGAAATATCGTATTCAACATAAATTTTCTACACCTTATTACCCTCAATCAAATGATCAAGTTGAGTCTTTGAATAGGATAATTGAACATATTCTTCTAAAGATGGTGAACAAGCATGGTAAGGATTGGCATACTCAGTTAACCTATGCTCTTTGGGCCTATCGGACAAGTGTACGTGTTGCTACGGGTCATACCCCTTATAATCTTGTTTATGGTGTTGATGCCATTATGCCTTTGGAGTTAGAAATTCCCTCTTTGAGAGTTTCTCTTAGGGGTATAATGTATGATGATTCTTATAGAGAACAATGACTTCAACAACTTGAAATGCTTGATGAATGGCGTATAAAATCCAAGCATATTCAATCATATCATAAAACTTTGCAAAGGAGATACAATGATAAAGTTATTCAACGTTCCTTCTCGGTAGGTGTTCTAGTTCTTTATGAGAATCAACATAACGTGAATGCTTTACCTGAGGAGAAAGGAAAATTCAGCCCTAATTGGCTTGGAGCATACATCGTTGTCAAGGTCTATGGATCAGGTGCTTACAGGATAGCAGATGTGGAAGGTACACCTCTCAAGGAACCTATAAATGCTATGCACCTTCGTAGATACTATGCCTAGCCTCTTTCTCTTTCTTTCTCTCCCTCTTTCTCTATTTCTACTTTATCTTCTCTCTCTTTGTACCTTTTCTTTCTTCAAAATGGGATAATGTGTTAGCATATCTTCATTAAAGTAGGTAGGATTAAATGATGTTATATTGTTTAGTCTACATTACTTCATTCTTGACAAGCATGTTTCTTTACTTTATTGTTTGTCTTGGATCATTTATGTAAATTGTAATAGATTTACATTTTATATGTGCTAGCATGTTATATAATTTCTTATGTGTTAAGTAGGATTATATCATGTTGTGTTTAATTAGAGTTAATTAAATCACATTAGTCATATAGTTCTTAATCTTAACATATTTCTCTTCTACATCATTAAAGTAGTATTTAATTAAATATTTAGTTATTTAATTAAATCACACATGTATCAATTTAATCATGAAGCATTGAGAAATCAATCACATGGAAATTAAATTAGACATACATGATTGAGATATAATATGAGCATAAATCAATACATATCCATGAGTGTCATAACATATACATCAACAAAAATGTCTCATGACATAGTAAGGTCATCTCCTATCCTTGGGCGTAGTAGTTGGAGGATGGTGACTAGATGTCCCCTCCTGATCTAGTCGTGGATGTGGGTCCATGGGTGTGTATCGCGATACGGACCGCGAGTGACTCTGCGAGGAGCTCCTGCGATCCCTCTCCATCATAATCCCACGATATGTGGTTGCCTCTATCTGCGATGCTACTAGATCAATCTCTATCCATTGTAATCTCTCTCACAGGACCTCCATCTCCATCTGAAGGGGGTGAATAGATCCTCATGGTGTCCTACACTAGTCTGTGATCTTGCGTTATCTGCAAGGAATTGGGAATGTGTGCGGTCATGATCAGGTTTGTCATTGTGTTCTGAATGAGAGAGTGTCACTCCTAGATAGTAGTTGCAGGGAACAAGAAGATATTTTCATCGGTAACATTTTATATCATTAAATCTAAACTAATAAGATACATAAATTGAACACCTTACATGGATCTCCCTCAAGCCAGTAGTGATCGTGGACAAAGATTGCCTGAGACTAGGACCCGCTAGGCTCTTCGCACTCATACTGTCTTTGTATAGTGGGCATGGGTTGATGGGGACTAGAATCAGGACCCCTTATAGGGTCCTTCTCTGCCTGCGATGTTATGCTCAGTGGATCTAGTGCTATGGTGTCATCCCTTAAGTGATGAGGAACCACATCTTATTCATCTTCCTCCTCATCCTCCTCATTCTCCTCCTCCTCCTCCTCCTCCTCCTCCTCCTCCTCATCCTCATCCTCCCCGTCCTCATTCTCTTCATCCTTGTCCTCGTCATCATATTCATCCTATTCTCCCTCTCCGATATCAGGATCATCTCTATCTCCACTTGCCTCCTACTCTCCTGCATCATCAGCCTGATCATTTGAGCCCTCCTCGGATGTATCAGGTCCTCCTCCATTTCTCGTTTGTCTCCATGGTCTGGGGTTCCCTCTAGGGAAGTCTACTAGGAAAATGGTTCCCAGATATGTCCCCCCCCACCATGTAATGAACCATCGGTGTGCATCCACATCATCTCTATAGTGTCACAACATCTCGATCTGACCCATTTAAATCCGTGATGTCGATCTCATCACTAGTGGGCCTAGGAATGGCTCTAGGCCTCGACATCACGCAAGAATGATGGATGTACACATGCACATCAGTAGGAACACACTGCTTGAACCCAAATTTCCACTGGACTCGGTTGAAGTAGAAGGGGACAACTATGTGACTGTATCGTCCCTCTAGTAAATGGTTCCTCTGCATGGAGAACATCTGCCTGTGTATCATTGCCCACATGTACATCCTAAGGTAGTGTCTCCATATGACTCCGCCTATTGTCAATCTGCCTAAGCTCAATCTCCAATGGAGGAGATTGCCAAATCTCCACTCATGGATAAGTGGATAAGAAAATACCCTAGGTTGCTCTAGGACTAAGTCTATAGGGACTCTAGTAGGCTTAGTACATGTAATGTGCTAAAAAATCCACACCTATAGTAGTGTGCATGTCATCAGGTTGCATCCCTGTCCAAATACATACTCCCTAAGGTCATGATAGAGATTAAAATAATGCCGAACACAGACGTGATTACGGAGGTCATAGACAGCAAAAAATAAAAAAATGCGGTTCCAGTATGTGTAGACATGGAAATGCCTAAAGTTTGTCGAAAATGTCAGATCTGCAACTTCAAAAACACAAAATCTACAACAAAATATGTTAAATGCAAAATGGACAAGAGTCCCACCTGGTGTGCCAAAATGTTTATGGTAAAAATAGAAACAACAATATTAAAGACTAAATGAATTCAACCACAAAACCCTAGCCTAACAATCAACAAAGATCCACCATAACATATGAAGATTACCTAAGACAATGCAAATCAAATGAAATCACAAAGATTATACCATCACATGTCCAATAGGGTTTGGATATCCATTCTTCCTATTTCCATTGATCTTGCTTGATATATTTGCTCTCAGATTTTATGTGTGCACAAGAGCTCAACAAAGAACAAAAGTGTGGTTACAAGTAGGCTTGATCCATATGAAAGTTTGAATGCTAGAAGGCTTTATTAGGATTGAATAGAATTGATTAGCTTATTAGGGTTGATAATGAGAGAAGTATCCTCTTATATAGAAGACACTGAAGGAAATGGAAGGATAAGATTGAGAGGTGTAAAAGATAAATGGTCAGATAGAATTAGAGGGTAGGTATAGAAAATAAGAAAATAATGAGAGGGTAGGTAGTGTAGGAATTAAGAGATGAATGACATGTGTCATGGGTAGAAAAATCTAATGAATTAATTAAATAAATAAATATTTATTTAATTAACAGAAGAAGTGGGATCAATTAAATAAATAAAATATCTATTTAATTTAGAAAAAAGATAATTTAAATAAATAAAGTATTTATTTAAATGAGAAATAATGCTAGAAGAGGATAAATGAATTAATTAAATAAATAAAGATTTAGTTAATTAATAGAAGAATTAGATTAAAATAATTAAATAAATAAAGATATTTATTTAATTAGACAGGACAATTTTAGGTGTCTACATTTTCCCCCTCTTTGAGACAATGCAGCTTGTTGCGTTGTTTGAAAGAAGATAAAATAAACTGATACAAAGTTTCCCCAAGATGGGAATGATATGCCCCCTCGAGAGATTGGACGAAAATGTTTGAAAAGATCACAGACAATCTCTCGATAAGAAAGAAAGGCTAGAATGGATTGATCGGATAGGATAGAGTGATGGAGTCATGAGATAAAGAAGACTGGCTTAGGAGAGTAGGGTAGTCTATAAGATAGACTATGAGGGAAAACATCCTCATTTTCATCCACACACCTAAGAGATCAGAGTGCAGAGAAAGCAGAGAGCAATCAGTAGCGATGACATTGGTGCATAGATTCGATCGCGTTCGTCAATATCAGAGGCCAGCAGATGTAGGAGAGCCAATGAGTACCACAAAACCTCCTTGTACCTTGTTGCATTAGTTGTTGTCATAAATGCATGTCAGGTATTGCAATAAATGTGCTCTAGGTATGTCTAAAAAAATGTCAAGCGGGGAGAAAAATAGCAAGGCGCGTCTGCATTGGTGCTAGGCACGTCTATGTTTAATGCGAGCATGTCTGTGCATTTCAGACGCATTTATGTAGGAAAGGCACATTTGTGAAGTATGTAAGTGTATTTGTGTCATGAATGTGTGTTTATGTCTTCAAGGTTGAATTGGCAGTTCTGTGATTAACATACATTGTCGGTTGGATAAGTTGCTAAGAGGATACACTCAAGCAGGTCCTCTAGGGAAGACTAAGGTAGCAAATAGGGCTAGGATTGACTTGATTCTATGATAGAACATATGTTGCCAATCAAGAAACTACTCAAGAGGATACACTCAAGCAGAGGCCCTAGGATAGGATAGATCGAGGCACTTTGTGATAAACAGGGAGAGTACCAAAGAAATTGACAATTTTGTGATAGAACGTACGTTGCCAATTGGATTAGGCTGGAATTGACAATTTTGTGATAGAACATATGTTTTTAATTGGATAAGCTACTCAAGAGGATACACTCGAGTAGATTCCCTAAATATAGGATCAAAGCAGCACTTTGTGATGAACAGAGAATGCTACTAGGATAGAAAACAACACTTTGTGATGAACAGGGAGTACTACTAGGATAAAAAGCAGCACTTGGTGATGAACAGGGAATGCCACTAGGATAGAGTGACATATAATAGATATAAGCACTAGGATAAAAATAGCACTTTGTGATGAATAGGGAGTACTACTAGGATTGACACAGTTGATTTTCTTGACTGTAGAAGGACCTACCCATGTTGGAGTCACGGGAGAGATTCCCTTCGACTCAGAGTTTACGACCAGAGTTGACACTCGAGGATAGAGCAACAATTCGGGCTATGGGATTGCGATATATTATGTATGTGCCTGATTTTTGGGCAAACATGGGATTGCTAACTACATTAGTTTAGAGATGGCACTCAGAGACTTGCACGTTTCATTTGTCGATGGGTGAGATGACAATCACCTTGGAAGATGTGTACAGGATACTGTAGATACTGATCGATGGGGAGTTAGTTCCTTATGATCGAGAGGGAGACAGGGATGCACTGAGACAAGTGTTTCAGGATCCAATACTAGAGATGAGGGCTGGACATGTGGCTTGGGATAACATGACAGCGACAGGATTGACACTACCGGTGATGTTGGCAGGACTGATCAGTGGATTCCTCTGTCCAGATAGGGCAACATGAGGGTTGGCTGTGGGATGGGGGAGGATTCTGGAGACATTGGTGATATAGCACACTAGGTTTGCATGGGGGTCGTGTCTGTTGGCACACTTGTATTATGAGTCGCATCAGTTTGTGTATCATGAATCAACAGGATTCGGATGCGAAGTGACACTGCTGCAGGTGTGGGCATATGAGCATGTGTCGGTTACACGACTGATACACTTCAAAGGCAGAGGACATGGGCATAGTTATGTACACTTGTACGATATAATTACTTCTTAGCCACGGATTGGGAGGCTGGAATACTAGTGTCGGGTTATCGATGAGATATACATTGTGATATGGAGGCCTTACTTAGACTGCGAGGAGTGGGAGGATGACACAGTGGAGTTGTCGTATGTGTTCAGGAGTAGGTATCTGATAGGGAGGACACCATATGTGATTGAGAGGCAGTTGATAAATAGAGTATGCAAGCAGTTTGGTAGGATACAATGGATGCCATGGGGTTCAGGGATGTATGCACGAACGGTGAGAGATCAGGTGTATTTGGGGCCATTTCTTTCTTATGATCAGGCAGTGACACAGATGGTAGAGATGATTCCCATGCTTTTGGATATATGGGCAGATATAGAGGATGCAGGGATGCATGTAGAGTACACAACATATTGGGGAGAGCATCCATTTCCATGGCTGATGGATCTAGGGGAGTCGATAGATGGAGACGGTGGAGGTGATGGAGATGATAGTGGAGATGGTGGAGGTAGAGGCCGACGACAGAGGCAGGGCACAGTGGTAGAGAGGAGAGTGGATCCGAGGAGAGAGGGTGGAGAGGAGAGATAGGCTCAGCAAGATCATGTAGTGAGGAGAAGAGGTGGATTGTCCTTACAAATTCCAACAGTACAAGTTCCCAGATAGGTATAGGCTCCTAGACAGGTACAGGGATGGGGACAAAGATAGAAGCAGCCATAGGAGTAGCCATAGGGACAAGGTGAGGGGAGAGAGGATTAAGATGAGCTACTATCCTTGAGGGAGATCTGCTAGGGATAGGTAGATGAGATCCAAGATCTGGAGAGGGAGACAGCTGAGGGACACTAAGCGGGAGATGGATCAGGCTATTCAGTGCTATACAGAGGTTGAGACAGCACTGAGGGTAGGGAGGCAGACAACAGAGGACAAAGGGGCCGGATACACCTATGTTTAGTGGGTAGGGGAGCATATAGCTTACTGGAGAAACCTGTACTATGGAGTGGTACCACCAGATCAGCGGGCGATGAGCTTCCGGAGACCATTGCAGACAACGATGACCACTGGAGGGAGAGACAGGAGACAAGCGTCTAGCAGTGAGGTCATGGGTCATCCACCACCACCACTAGATAGAGGGGGAAGGGGTAGGAGAGATGATCCTGGGGTAGGTCCTTCTAGGACTCAAACTCCATCGAGGCTAGCTGGCTCTGAGGGAGGGAGTTCATCATAGCCTTAGAGGGCTCCCTATGTATCAGTTTTGTACCATTTTGTATGATGAAACCTTTGGGTGATTGTAGCCATATCTATTTTGACATTATTGTATCATGACACTTATGATTTTGATACATATATGAGATGATTCATTCTTGTGATAGCTATATGCATGTGTACCTATGTGATCTTTCTATGTGATGCTTCTATATTTTTTATGATGTTTATGATACGGATGCAAATATGTATTTGATGAAATGCAATATTTGTGTCTTTTTTGTTTTTAAATGTTATGCAAACGCAAATGTGAATGTATGAAATGTAAATGAATATGATAATATATAGGATGAGATGCATGATGTGAATGTGATAGACTAATCAGTGGTGTGTGTAGGATGTGATGCAATTTTGATATCTATATGTATGAAATGCTAATATGTGGTAATGCAGGTGCAAACTACATGGAATGCAAATATTTTTGGCATGTCATTATACTCAGTTGTATGATAGTAGGCTACACAGATTCAAGAAGGATGATGGAGGTCAATCAAGAAAGGGGGATGGAAGATAGAAGATATGGAAGTGAAAGAGTTTCTTGTGTGTTATCATCATTGAGCTTTATTATGGCAAATAAGTTATGACAATCCAGACATAGGTTCGATCTAGAAAGTCTTTGTACTCGTTTGCATGGAGATCAGATAGTTGCAAACAAGGAATGCCCCAGTTCACACTAGACTCGCAGTGTCCTCATATCCTTGGACAAGTTATAGCATTACTAAGAGACAACCCACAGAAAGCAAAGAAAAATAAATAGGTGACGATACCCCATCCTTGCCTTTCTAGTCAAAGACATCCCAGAAAAGCTAAAAGACATGTCACCAAAAGATAGAATCAAAAGAAAACCAAGCCTCAACAACAACATTCACTGTAGTCCTCAAGTTTAGTGTCTCTTGTCACGTGTATAAGTCTATTTGATTGTGGTCACAATGTTTACTTTCACAAAAGGATAGATAGAACTGAACCATAATGTTGTCTGAGTCTGTTGAAAGATTTAATTTGTTGAATCCCATTGCTGTTGTTGTGTCTCATCTGAAACTGATACTTTATTGCGGATAAAATGAAACTTTATTGTGGACTGGAGATGTAAGTGTTGCTTTATTGCGGATTGTGTGCAAATAGACTGAATAAAATTGGAAGAAACTATACTCGGAACGTGTGGTGCTCTCAGTTCCACATCCATCACTAGATGTGGGATTTGCCTTAGCCAAAGATAGGAGCTGATTTATTATGGATGGAAAGGGGTGAAAAGGAGGGTTATTATGAATGGCTAACCAATCTTGGGGAGATCAGTAACAAGCCATGATGGGAATGTGTAAATTTTATTATGGATGAAGAGGTTGTGAGTGTGTGCAAAGTGAAGGATAAAATGGAATCATGAAGAAGGGAGGAGCAATGTCTCTACACATGACGTCGATGACCCAATTTTCACCATGGTACTTGCCCAAGGCGCCACCGAAGTGGTTTTCACCGTTGGACAAATTTATTTCTCTTGACTTTTTTTCTTTTTCTTTTTTTTTTTTGTCACAAGGCGCCTATTTGCCAGGTTTTCACCAAGTAACAATTTTTTATTTTTATGATTTTTTTGTATTTTTGATATTATTTTTTTTATATTTTTGAATTTTTTTTATTTTTTTGTATTTTTGAATTAGGATACTCTGAAGAGCTATGTGTAAAACTTGTGAAGGTGCATGTTGTTGATATGATCCTCCAAAGGTTCGCCATCTGGAGTTGAGAGCTGATATGCACCAGATCCACAGGCTGCTATAATGATGTAAGGACCAAGCCAATTTGGTTCGAACTTGCCCTTCTTCTCTCTATCTTGCTGATTTTTAGGATTTTATTTGAGAAATAAGTCACCTACCTCAAATGTATGAGGCTTCACCTTGTGATTGTAACTGTGACTCATTTGTTGTTGATAAGCCTTGAGATGATTAAAAGCAGTTTGTCTTCGTTCATCCAATAGTTCTAGTTCTTGCAAGTGAGAGACCTTGTAGTTTTCATCACAGATAATGTTTTGCAAAGAGACTCGTAAAGATGGTAACTCGACCTCAATAGGCAAGATAGCTTCAGTGCCATAGACAAGTGAATAAAGTGTGGCTCCTATAGGTGTGTGAACACTTGTGCGATAAGCACAAAGTGTGGGATTAAGTTGGATATGCCAATTGTGGCCAATGTCATCGACTGTCTTTTTAGGATTTTAAGAATGGTTTTATTAGACGCCTCAGCTTGACCGTTACCTTGGGGGTAATAGGGCATGGAGAAACAATGGGTAATATAGAAGTGATCACAAAGTTCATGAACATCTTGATTTTTGAAGGGACGTCCATTATCGGTGATGATGGAAATAGGAATACCGTACCGACAAATGATGTAGTTGAGAATGAATGTAGCAATTTGTTTTCCAGTGACTTGTGTAAGAGGCACATATTCAATCCATTTTGTGAAATACTCTGTGGCAGTGATGATGAATTTGTGGTTATTGGAAGAAGGAGGGTGAATCTTGCCTATGAGATCAAGTCCCCACTGACAAAAGATCCAAGGAGTCGCAATTAGTTGAAGTTATTGTGCTGGTGCATGAATAATGTCTCCATGAATTTGACATTGCTTACATTTCTTGACAAACTGATATGAGTCTTTTTCCATATTGGGCCAGTAATATCCAGTCCTGATGAGTTTCTTGGCTAAGGTAGGACCACTAGAATGTGGACCACATATCCCTTCATGTACTTCGTGTAATGTAATATGAGCTTCATCCCTTTCTAAACATCTAAGAAGAGTGCCATCTAGACCTTAACGGTATAGGATATTGGCTAATGACGTATCAAGAAGATTGGCGAATGAAAGTGCGACGTTGGTTGTTGGATAAGTCAAGAGGAAGGGTATTATTACGAAGGTATATGAAAATGGAACCGTATAAGTGGGAATTAGGACCAACGACACATATCATCTTAGTAGGAGTGATCTCATATAAGGGAACCAAAAGGTTATCCACCAAGAACTCATAGCGGGTTTCATTCTGTGGTAGGTCGATCAGCGAGGCAATAGTAGCCATGGCATCTGCGGCTTGATTTTTCTCTCTTGGTATCTGCTCAAAGGTTAACTTCATGAAATGTTGTTTTAGGTCATCCACCATTTTTTTGTAAGGCATTAATTTTTCATCCTTTGTTTGGTAGTGATCAGTTGCTTGATGAATTAAAAGTTGAGAGTCCCCAAAAACATAAAGTTCTTGGATCTTCCACTGAATTGCAATCCCCAATCCAGTTGTTAATGCCTCATATTCTGTTATGTTATTAGTGCAAGGAAATGATAACCGATATGAATTTAGAATGGAATCCCCTTGAGGCGTGATGAAGAGGATGCCAGCTCCTACACCATGTTGTGTGTATGAGCCGTCAAAGTACAGTTGCCAAGGCTTTATGTGTGATACCGTCAAGACGGATTCATCTAGAAATTCTGAAGTTAGAGGAGCATCATCTATCATGGGAGCATCTACTAACTGATTTGCGATAGCTTGTCCTTTTATTTCTTTTTTGTCCACATATTCAATGTTGAATTCATTCAAGAGCATCACCCATTTGGCTAGTCGACCAATAAGTGTTGCTTTATTGAGAAGGTACTTCAATGGATCTATCCTTGCGACCAACTTAGTTTTATGAGTTAGCATCTAGTGTCATAATTTTTGTGAAGCAAAGACCATAGCGAGACACACATGCTCAATTGTTGTGTAGTTTAGCTCATAGCCTACCAAAGTACGATTAATGTAGTAGACTTCCTTTTCTTTGCCCTCAACATCTTGTTGCGCTAAGAGTGCCCTTAGTGCTATTGATGTAGCTGATATGTAGAGTAATAGGGGTAGTTCTGGAACTGATGGCATCAAGACTGGTGGATTCAGAAGATAATCTTTGAGTATCTGAAAAGCCTATTGACAGTTATCATCCCATTTGAATTTGATGTTTTTGTGTAGCAAGTTCTGAAAAGGATGACATTTATCTGGAAGTTGTGCTATGAATCTTCGTATGGACTGGAGTCTTCCTTGTAAAGATCAAAGTTGACTGATATTTCGTGGTGGTGGCATCTCTAGGATTGCCTTGACTTTTGTTGGATCAGCTTCAATTCCTCTTTTTGAGAAGATGAATCCCAGAAGGTTCCCAGAGGTTACTCCAAAGACACATTTCTTAGGGTTTAATCTTACTTTGTATTTTTCTAACCAATTAAAAATGACTGAAAGTATGTCCAAATGTGTATCTCTGCCTATTGATTTTCCCAAGAGGTCATCAACATAGTCTTCTACATTTATGTGCATGAGATCATGAAAGATAGTAGTCATGGCTCTTTGATATGTAGTGCTTGAATTCTTTAGCTCGAAGGGCATGACATTCCAGCAGGAAGTTCCCGAGGGACAAGTAAATGTTGTTTTGTGTTGATGCTCGGATGTGATTTTTATTTGATTATAGCCAGAGAATCCATCCATCAAAGATAATATCACATGACCTACTGTGAGATCTACGATCAGGTCAATATTTGGCAATCGAAAATCATCCTTAGGACAAGCTTTGTTGATGTCTTTGAAATCTGTGCATATTCCAATGATGCAATCTGGTTTACTGACTGGTACTAAGTTGGAGATCCATTCACAATAATCAATTGGGCTTATGAATCCAACATCCAATAATTTTTCAAGTTCCTCCTTGACTAATAATGCCACTTGTGGATGCATATTTCTTAATTTTTGTTTCATTGGTTTTGCCCCCAGTTTAACTGTCAAATGATGCATTACTAAATCCGAATCCATTCTAGGCATATCAGCATATGACCATGCAAAATTGATTTTTCACTCTGTGAAGAAACTTATGAACTTCGGTCTTTCTATTTCTGTCAGAGATTATGCCAAGAATATGTTATGTGGAATTTCTTTTGTACCAATGTTTGTTTTGATGGTCTCCTCTACTAACATAGATGATTTTTCTTCATATGATGTTGGAAGGATGTCGAGCCTTCCATCTTCGGGTGCCTCAAAGAGGTTTTCACCCTCAGATACGTCCTTTCTTTTTACTTTTTTGGGGTCAGACAGTGTCAGCATGTGGTTTTCACCATAAGACCCATGATTTGTTTTTATTTTTACATTTTTGCAACTAGAAGGCCCAACACCCTCACCAAAATATGTCATGCTATTGATTTCTATAGTGTATCCTTCCTTATGGTCCCCAAGTGGAAGATCATCTCGTATGCCTAGATAGTCAATAAAGGCTTCATCATTTTAGAATGTGTCGAACTATACAGGTCCTTCATGGTCCTAGTCAATAAGTTGGTGGTGAACAAGGAGAAGGCCTTCAATGTTTTTAAAGTCACCGAGACTAAGGATGAAGATGCAGTTATATTCAGGTATGTCGAGGTCATCATTGGCACTCTCCTCATCTATCTCGATCATGAATGAGTCCAAATTGTCATCACTAAAAGCGCATTTGGGGACAGGTGTCCTCATCCTTCGTGATTTCGACCTAGAACCTAGAGGCAAAGACTGTGTGGGATCCTCAGGGGTTGTTTCTTGACCAACTTTGAATTTTCTATAAAATTCCTCTTCTTCTGTGGGTTCGCCTGGTTCTCTAAATGTCTCGGTGAGTTCATAGTCACTGGAGGATTTGTTTGAACCCCATTCCCATTCATTAGAGTCTGTGGAATAGCGGTTCTCTTATTGATCTTTGGACATCATGATTTGTAATGATTCTTCTGATTTGGGAGTGTTTACCTTGGACAAGATGAAACCAAGCCCTTTCGAGCGTTGATTTTTAAATGTTAATCCTAGCTGCAAAGGTTGAGTGATACCTTCTTTTCTTAAGCCGAGAGGACTTTTACCATCATATCCAAACTTTTGTAGGATCTTGAATCCTTTTCCATATTTTTCACATGGTATGTTGATGTGATCTTGTGTACCATCTTTAGGGTCTTTGTAAAGCATTTTGTATAAGTCTTCTTCTTCCATTTCACCCCACTTTTGGAAGATAGTAGGATCCCATTTGAGTGTAATGATAATACTTGTTTAGAAGGATGTGATCGTCCATATTCTTTTGGTGAACTCATAACTTGTCGTAAGCACATGGTTTGATTCAAAGTGTATTCACCCATGCCTTTGTCTTGATATTTCCCTTTAAGCTCACCTTGCTTTGATGTTGAAGGTTTTAATGATTCAAGGTCAATGTATGCAGAAGAAGGGATAGCTTCTCTATTAATTGGAATGATTGTCTCAGCTTTTGGTCTCAAGTTATTGCAATATATAAATGGATTAGGATCACCATTAATTGTTACTTCAACTCCATTGTGAGGAAACTTAATGCATTAGTGGTGTGTATATGGGACTGCCCTCATCTCATGAATCCAAGGATGCCCTAGCAATATGTTGTATGTGAGATCTAGGTCTAGGACTTGATAAACCACATCCTTCGTAACTAGACCAACTCTGAGGGCCAAGGTGATTGTGCCTTTGGATGAACACTCTTCATCATCATATGCCTTGATGGTAATTTTTTTTGTAGCATTCATAGCTTTGTCTGAATATCCCAATTGTATTATTGTGTTCAAAGTACATATATTGAGACCAGCTCCTCCATCTACCAGGACTTGTGTTATTCGATGTTTGTTTAGAAAGGCTTCAATGTGTAAAGGTTCATTATGTGGTTGGCTCACAGAGGCATCATCAGCTTCTATGAATATAAGAGAGTGTGGAAGGGAAAGGTATCCCACCATGGCTTGAAACTGGTCCATGTTCAGATCAATGGGGATAGTAGTGTCTCTCAAAGTTTTCTCAAGAATAGCCTTATGTGCAGGGGATATGCGTAAGAGCTCAAGGATGGAGATAAGCATGGGTGTCTTCCCTAACTATTCTACCAAATCGTACTCAGGATTGGTTGATGAGGAAGTGGTATTTTTAGCAAGAGCGCCTTGCAAAGTGAATTTACCTCGACAAGTTGTAACATTACATTTAGAGGTAGGTTCAGAAGAAGGTCCAATGCCTTTTAGGACAACCTTGGGTCTTTGGGTAGAATTTTCAGGTGTTTTGTCTTTGATGATAATGGTAGAGACATAATTGTCCATCGAAATGTGATTGACAGTTGAATCATAGTTATAGGATGCTCTGGTATAGTTAGTCTTCTCATCTATGGCTTTGGCTTTTCCCTTGTCATGTTTTGGGAATGGTTCTTTAATCATTTCATGTTCTTGGTTAGATGAGTGTCCTTTGATCTCAATGTCACCTCTATCAATAAGATCTTGTATTATGTTCTTCAGCCAATGACAATTTCTCATTTTATGTCCCTTGCTTTTGTGATTTTCATAGTATTCATCATCTTTCGACCAATTTGGTTTGACCTTTGGCTCATATGGAGGCATATCTAGAATTGTTATTATTTTGTTTGCCACTAGCTTATTGAAAGCTGACTCAAGTGGTTCTCCCAATGGGGAGTATTTCCTTCATGGTTTTGAAGTTGTTTGAGTATTCACTTGATTGTTTGTAGAGCTTGATCTAGAAAAAATGATTTTGGGCCATACTATATTGGCATCAACAACACCATCATTGACTGTGTTTTTGTTTTTGTTTCAAAATCTTGGCTTGTCTTTTCCTTTAAAGTCCTCTTTGTTTTCTTTGAATATCTTAATTACTCTGTGTTCAATTAGGACCTTCTTTGTTGCTAAGCTATTTTCAATGACGTCCTTGAAGGTGGACAAACAAGCTTTTCTTAGATCATAACCAATTTCTCTATGGACATTTTGGGTGAACATCTCTACCATTTGTTTTTGTGGAATTTCACAAGAGCATCTGCTGGCTAGTTTTCGCCATCTTTGTAAAAATGATGAAAAAGATTCTCCATCCTTTTGTTTGGTATTGCACAAAGTAGTGACTGATATGTTTGTCTCTATGTTGTGTGAGAAATGTTGGATAAATGCCACTTCTAAGTCACCCCATGACTTAATTCTAGGTGGGAGTTGGGAGAACCATTCCATAGCTTGATCATCTTAGCTCTGTGGGAATAATCTCATCAAATATGTCTCTTCTGCTGCTACCTCAATGCAAGCTATGAAAAACTGTCTTATATGTGCCTTAGGGTCTCCTTTGCCTCTGTACTTATCGAACTTAGGTGTCACAAAATGTGTAGGAAAAGGAGGCATTGGAATGCTTTTGTCAAATGGATAGGGACATATGTCTCTCATTGTGTAAGTTGGCTTCGGGTGTATTTATGTCCTCCATTTTCTTTTGTAAGTCCTTAATTTGCTGCTCCAAACTATTCTTAGGTGGAGACCAACTTCTTGGACCTTACCCCATGCCTGAGGCACCATGTTGCATATATGGATGATATTGATCATACACGTGTTCATATGGAGGAGGTCTATAATGATGTTGTGTATATGGACCACTTGGCATAGAGTCGTGATGACGAATGGAATATTAGTTTTGTCCATGTATACCATACTCTGCAGGTATTTCATGAGTTGGTTCTAGTGTGTTGCCCCCAAATTTGATGTGGGGTTTCCCTGTGTCCAAATTTTGAACATGCCTTTGGATATCCAATCGCTTTGGTGGTTGGTCCTTAGCATTGTCATGTGATTGAGTATATTTTTCTGCATAAGACTTCCATAATGGTTTGCGAAGGTGAGTATCATATGCTTGACCATGTGTATGTGGGACCTCTGGTTTTTGAAACAAAGATGATGGTGATTCAGGAACAATATGTGGTCCTCTATTGCCTCCACTATTAGGCCTCCTTTGATCCATGTTGAGGTGAGGTTGTTGCAAAGGTTGATTTTCCATTATTTGAGACATGTCAAAATCATGAGGGATCTTGGCTCCACTTTGTGCCATCACTTGTAAGAAATATTTTCTATCTCTCCTCATTATTTCCTCAACCAATCTATTAAAATGGGGATCCATAATGGATTCTTCCACTTTTGTTGAATTTACGAAAAACTAATTGGTGCAGGAGCACCTAGTTGAGTAAAAGTCTCTTTTTTGAGTATTTTATGATTTCATGTTTGTAATGTCTTGTGTTAGGTTTATAATGTTGTTTTAGGTTTTTATGTGTCTTTTCTAGTGGTTTTGATCTCATTTTGGGCTAAAGAGGTCAAGTTTTGCCTTTCAGGCTTTGAGTTGACAATTTTTGGCAAAAATGTGCAAAATTGCCTTAGAGGTCTCCAAATGCATTCCAAAGCATTGAAACATGTTTAATAAGTGGTTTTAAGCCTTTTTAAGTTGTTTAGATGAGTTGATGAGGTTGGGTTGTCAAAAATGTCTTTTGGAGCAAGAAATGTTGTCATTTGAGCTTGTAAAAGTTGTCATTTTTTTACTTTTCTTGCAAAATGAAGTTGTGGAAGCCTCATGTCCATACTGGGGCCTGATAACCAACTAGAAAAACTATAAAAGGCCTCCCTTTTCCTTGAGAAAGGTTGGTGATTGTATGAACAAGAGAATCCTAATAGCAATCATGAAATTTTGGCTTTCATCACTATTTTTTACTTCCTTGGAGTAACAATCTGTATTTTAGCTCTCTTGTCCATATTGTACCTTCTGGGAAGTGTTCTTATTGATTTTTCAATTCTCCTCAAGTGATCATTGTACTGGTTTTTCTTTTGCAAGTTGGTGTAATAAAATTTCTTCCATTCTATGTGCTCACTGCCCTGTCAAGGGTTTGGAGTTGGAAAATGCCACAACTTGACTAATCTAGGCCTAGGTTCCCACCAAAATGGATTGGTTCAAGTTGGTTTATGCATGCACATTATGTATATATTTCTTTTTGAGTCAGAGATATGGTTGGAGGATAAATTTGAGTGAAGACTAGACAAGTTCTGGAACTTGACTAATATCCTTCTTGAAAACTCAAATTCTTATAATCAAATGCATCAGAGTGTTAAAGATGCCAAGAAAGGAGTCTGAGAAGTCTTAAAAGTTATCTTGATTCAACTTCAATAGTTGACAAGTTTGTAATTTGCAAGTTTTGTCAAATTTTGTAACTGGCAGCAAGTTCATTGGTTTTGTAATTTGCACTGTCAAACATCTGAAGGAATGCTTCAAGAGCATTAACCAAGCCTTGTAACTTTGAAGGAAATGTAATAGGAAGATTTATTAATGTTTTTTAGACCTCATTGAGGTGTGTTTCCAATTCAAACTCCTCGTTATCCAGGTCCAAAGGTGTGGTAGTAGTTGACTGGTAAAGGGCAACGTTTTGACAGTGACAGTGGCACTTTTCACTTCTTTCTCAGATGTTTGCCAAGTGTTTGGCATAATGTTTGTATGAAAGAGGCAAGGGAAACATGTTGAAGTGATGACAGAGGTTGTTTGAAGATGTAGGCACTTACATTGGTGAACAAAGATGCAAACACAGTGGTATTACTCCAAAACCCTCCAAAACCCTACTTTTAAGCCCAAATTTGTGGACAGTCACTAAACCTAGTTAGTGGAGCCTAAGACCTGAAAAATCATTGAGCGTAGACCTCTAAAACATCATCCAAAATAATTTTGTGAGAGGATTTGGCCAACGTTGAGCAGAATGAGAAAAAAGGTGCCAATTAGGCCTCCACGGGCTACAAGCCTTTTGACTGCATAACACACACTTTTCAAGAACCCAATTGGTTTGGGTTTGGTAGAACTTGAAGAACCTAAGGATAGCTATCTAGGGACATTGAGGGACAACCATCTGCCTTCTTGATAGCATGATAGAAACATTTGTGGTTTGAAGTCTAGCAAAGGGCTTGAGTAAGAAGACTAAAAATGCTTAATTACCCCCAAATTACACAAGGTCAAGGATAATACTTTTGCTTAGGTTCCTACACCATTTGGAGGAGTTTGTAATGACAAAGAACAACAAGAATAATGCCTAAAGGATAGAGGAATGTGTAGGAAAGTTGTAATGGTTGGATTTAGCCAAAAGTGGATGAGCAAGGGGATGAGTTCACTCAAGAAGGGAGTTTGTTTGGAAAGTGATGCATGAGTTGCTTGGCATTGAAACCAAAAGAGTGATTTTGCAAACATATACAATAGCCTCAAACAAGTCTTTGGGAAACAAATTAAACCATTATTCTTAAAACATCCTTGGTGAGCACTTTTTAGCAAACTCCCTATCATAGTGGTATCAGAGCCAACGAAAGATTCAAGAGAAAAGGATCATTAGGAAAACATGGTGACTAATGCTGAGTTAGCCAAGAAGGTCGAAGACCAGGAAGAGGAAAATAGGGCACTTAGAGAAAGATTGGATCAACTAGCAATGAAACTAGCTGAAGTAGAAGTCAAAACTGAAGAGGTCCATGATAAGGTTGGAGATCAGGGTAAAATGGTGGCCATAGAAGATGAGGTTCCCATACCTGACCCTGTTATTGAGCAAGAACCATTCTTGAAAGCCTTGAGAGCTATGAGTTGTAAAACCTTAGAGGGAGTGGCTCTTTTTAGTGGAAAGATGGATCCAGATACTCTTATAGAGTGGATTGAATGTCTAGAAAACCATTTTGAATGTGATGGAATAACTGAAGCACAAAAAGTCAAGGTAGCAAAATCAAGGTTGAGAGGGGCAACCTTAACTTGGTGGAAGTTCATCCAAGAGGAAAGGGCGAAAGAAGGTAGGCAACCAATAGCCACTTGGAAAGCAATGGTAGCCAAAATAAAAGAAACCTACCTTCTTGAAGACTATGAAGTACAACTTCACGGGAAAGACAAAATTTGAGACAAAAAGACTTAGATGTCAGTAGTTACACTGAGGCATTTCAAAAACTATGCATGAGATCCAGAGTAGTAGAGGATGAGAGTATAAAAGTGGCAAGGTACTTGAATGGGTTGAGGTGGAACATCCAGGAAGAGATGAGCTTGTTATGCCCACAAAGAGTACACAAGTGTTATCAACTAGCATTTAAGGTGGAAGAGAAAGGTAGGAGAAAGAAAGAACAAAATAATAGAGGAAGAGGTAGGGGAAGAGATGGTAGAGACCATAGAGAAAGTTTTGGGGGAAGGAGCATAGATCAACGATCCTAGGGAGAGTCTAAACTTATAGAGCAAAGTGGGGATTCTCATAGCAAACCCAACTATAGGGGTAGGGGATCAAGCAACCCGAGTAGGGGTAGATCTAATGGACCAGAGAGAGGGTCCTACTTCTCAAACATGAAGTGCTATAACTGTCAAAAGTTGGACCACCTTGCCTATAGATGCCCAGAGAAGCCTAGTTCATCCTATGGTGGTGAAAAGAGAGTAAATTATGTTCAAGAAGACGGAGGTAATACCAGAACTTCAGCATTGAACCTAGCTTTAGAAGATGGTGATAGTTTAATGATCAAGAGAGCATTAATGAAGAAGCCACATAGTACAATGGTCTCACAGAGAAGAGCATTGTTCAGGATTAAGTGTAAAATCATGGGAAAGGTGTGTAAGGTGATCATAGATTCAGGATCCACAGATAACATCATATCAGAGGAAGCAGTAAGTAAATTGAAACTACCTAGGATACAACACAAGGAGCCATAGAAGGTCACATGGTTAAATAAGGGACAACATGTGTTAGTAAATGAGCAAGCCTAGGTAGATTTCCACATAGGTGGATATACGGATAGGATCCTATGTGACATCCTTACTATGGATGCTTGCCACCTACTATTGGGTAGACCGTGGCAGCTTGACAGAAAAGCACAACATGATGGGGAAAGAAACTCCTACTCATTTTAGAAAGATGGAGTAACCTATCAGATTCAATCCCTCAATGAAGAAGGAGAGAGAAGCAACAAAGTGCCTAACATCTTGTTAGTGAATGAGAAAGAATTCATAAAAACACTAGAAGAAGGCGAAGTAGTGGGATTTGCACTCATAGTGAAACCCAAGGAAGAAAAGGTAGAAAAGAAAGTTGAGATACCATATGAGGTGCAACAAATCCTTGATAACTTCAAAGAAATAATTAATGATGGTACACCTGTAGCCTTACCACCTCCTAGAGCCATTAGAAATCAGATTGATTTCATACCTGGAGCCTCTTTATCCAATAAGGAATCCTATAAGATGACCCCTAAACAAAATAAAGAAGTAGCAAGACAAATACAAGAACTCTTAGAACAAGGGCTGATTAGGAAGAGCATTAGTCCTTGTGCAGTACCTACAATGTTTGCACCTAAGAAGGGTGGAACATGGAGACTTTGCACAAATTCTAGAGCCATAAATAAGATCACCATCAGATATAGATTTCCCATACCAAAGATAGAGGATTTTATGGATTGTTTGGGGGTGCATAATATTTCAGCAAGATTGACTTGAAGAGTGGTTACCATCAGATAAGAATCAAAGAGGGTGATGAATGGAAGACAGCTTTCAAAACAAATGAGGGTATCTATGAGTGGCTTGTCATGCCATTTGGACTCTCTAATGCTCCCAGTACATTCATGAGACTCATGAATGAATTTTTACATGATTTCATTGGCAAGTTTGTTGTTGTGTATTTATATGATATTCTTATTTTCAGTAAAACTAAGGAAGAGCATCTGAAGCATTTAGCTATTGTTTTGAGACAATTATCTGATGAACAACTAACCATTAATCTAGAAAAATGTGATTTTATGAAGAAAGAATTGGTCTATCTTGGTTTTGTTGTATCAGGAGGCAATCTGAAAATGGATCAGCCTAAAGTTGCAACAATAACTAGCTGGCCAACTCCTAAGATAGCCAGTGATGTCAGAAGTTTCCATGGTTTGGCACAATTTTATAGAAAATTCATTAGGGGATTCAGTGAGATTTGTGCTCCTATGTTAGACACCATCAAAGGGGGTGTAAAGGTAACATTTTAGTGGACAGATGCAGCCAATAAGGGGTTTGAATTATTAAAAACTAAAGTAGCTACTCAACCAATGCTCATTTTACCTAGTTTTGATAAGCTTTTTACTATTGAATGTGATGCTAGTAATATTGTTGTAGGAGCTGTTTTAAGTCAGGACAATAGACCACTTGCATTCTTTAGTGAGAACTTGAATGATGCCAAGAAAAAGTACTCTTCCTATGATTTAGAACTCTATGCATTAGTACAAGCACTTAGGAAATGGAGACACTATCTTCTTCCTAAAGAGTTTGTTGTATACATAGATAATCAGGCACTAAGTTTCTTGAACTCACAGGATAAACTGAATCATAGGCATGTTAAATGGGTAGAGTACTTGCAAGCTTACACTTTTACTCTTAAGCATAAGAAGGGTCAGTTGAATAAAGTAGCAGATGCTTTGAGTAGAAGGTTGTTAATTGTTCGTGAGATTCAAGTAGAGAGCATTGGTATTGATAGTTTTAAAGATATGTATCCTACTGACAATGATTTTGCTAAAGCTTATAAAGTTTGTCAAGGTTTTGAGAATCATTTCCATGGTGCATATGTTGATTTTACTTTGCAGGATGGTTTGTTATTCAGGAGTGGACAGTTGTGTGTTCCAAAAGGTTCTATGAGAGAGAACCTCATTCAGGAGAAGCACAATGTGTGCTTAAGTGGGCATTTCAGTCTCAACAAGACCTAGAGTTGGTTCAAAGGTTCTATTATTTGCCTAAGATGCAGAGAGACATCAGGAGATATGTGGAGCAGTGTTTGGTATGTCAGAAAGCAAAAGGTAATTCCTCCAATGCTGGTTTATATCAGCCTCTTCCCATTCCACATAGGCCTTGGGATTGCATTAGTATGGATTTTGTGGTAGGATTACCTAGAACTCAAGCAGGATTTGATAGCATCTTTGTAGTAGTTGACAGATTTAGCAAAATGGCTCATTTTATTCCTTGTAAGACAACACTTGATGCAAGTCATATTGCTTACTTATTTTTCAAAGAAGTTGTTAGAATACATGGTTTGCCTACTAGCATTGTTTCAGATAGGGATGTTAAGTTTCTTGGTCATTTTTGGAAAACATTATGGAATAGATTGGGTACTAAAATCTCTTTTGGTTCAGCTTATCATCCACAAACTGATGGCCAAACCAAATTTGTGAACAAGTCTCTTGGAAACATGCTTAGGTGTTTGACAAAGGAATATGGGCAGAGTTGGGATCAGCTCATTTATCAAGTAGAATATGCCTATAATGATAGTGTCAACCGGTCTACAGGTAAAAGCCCTTTTGAAGTTGTTTATGGTATGCATCCAAGGGGTATAATGGAGTTGAGGGATATCACTAACTTACAACCTAAGAGTGGAATAGCAGATGGCATGGCTCAATCCATGAAGGAGGTTCATGAGCAAGTGAGAAAGGCTCTTCAAGATACCTCCCAAAAAGTCAAGGCAAGAGTGGATGCTACAAAGATAGATGTTTAGTTTTCCATAGGAGATTATGTGATGATTCATTTGAACAAGGAAAGGCTATAAAAGGGAGTTCCAAGCAAACTTCAGATGAGGAGAATAGGCCCTTGCAAAATCTTGGCTAAGTATGGGTCCAATGCTTACAAAGTTGATTTGCCTACTTATGTTTCTTTGTCTCCCATTTTTAATGTTACAGATTTGATTGCTTTCAAAGGGCAGCCACATGAGGAGATTCAAAGAGTTTCAGATATTGCACAATCCCTTTCTGATCTTTCTCTCCCTTCTCTTTCTATTCCCCAAGCAAAAAAGGTTCTAGACTCCAGGATTTTCAAGAAGACAAGGAATCATAGCTATATGGAGCACCTAGTAAAATGGAAGGATAAGCCTATCTAAGAGGCCACATGGTTACCTAAAATTGACTTTCATAATTTTGACATCTCTTCTTCTTTGCTGCCTCAAGGAGTCACATGACTTCTTTGTTTTTGGGGGAGTATGGTGCAGGAGCACCTAGTTGAGTAAAACTCTCTTTTTTGAGTATTTTATGATTTCATGTTTGTAATGTCTTGTGTTAGAATTATAATGTTGTTTTAGGTTGTTATGTGTCTTGTCTAGTGGTTTTGATCTCATTTTGGGCTCAAGAGGTCAAGTTTTTCCTTTCAAGCTTTGAGTTGACAATTTTTGGCAAAAATGTCCAAAATTGCCTTAGAGGTCTCCAAATGATTTCCAAAGCATTGAAACATGTTTACTAAGTTGTTTTAAGCATGTCTAAGGTGTTTAGATGAGTTTATGAGGTTGGGTTGTGAAAAATGTCTTTTGGAGCAAGAAATGTTGTCATTTGGGCTTGTAAAAGTTGTCATTTTTTGACTTTTCTTGCGAAATGAAGTTGTGGAAGCCTCATGTCCATACTGGGGCTTGATAACCAACTAGAAAAACTATAAAAGGCCTCCCTTTTCCTTGAGAAAGGTTGGTGATTGTATGAACAAGAGAATCCTAATAGAAATCATGAAATTTTGGCTTTTATCACTATTTTTTCCTTCCTTGGAGTAACAGTACGTACTATATCTCTCTTGTCTGTATTCTACCTTCTAGGAAGTGTTCTTATTGATTGTTAAATGATCCTCAAGTGATCATTGTACTGGTTTTTCTTTTTCAAGTTGGTGTAATAAAATTTCTTCCATTCTGTGTGCTCACTGCCCTGTCAAGGGTTTGGAGTTGGAAAGTGCCACAAATTGACTAATCCTGGCCTTGGTTCCCACCAAAATGGATTGGATCAAGTTGGTTTATGCATTTACATTATATATTTATTTCTTTTTGAGTCAGAGGTATGGTTGGAGGACAAATTTGAGTGAAGATTAGACAAGTTTTGGAACTTGACTAATATCCTTCTTAAAAACTCAAATTCTTGTGATCAAATGCATCAGAGTGTTAAAGATGCCAAGAAAGGAGTCTAAGAAGTGTTACAAGTTATCTTGATTCAACTTCAATAGTTTACAAGTTTGTAATGTGCAAATTTTGTCAAATTTTGTAACTGGTAGCAAGTTCACTGTTTTTGTAATTTGCATTGTCAAACATCTCAAGGAATGCTTCAAGAGAATTAACCAAGCCTTGTAACTTTGAAGGAAATGTAATAGGAAGATTTATTAATGTTTTGCAGATGTCATTGAGGTGTATTTCTAGTTCAAACTCCTTGTTATGCAGGTCCAAAGGTGTGGCAGCAGTTGACTGGTAAAGGGCAGAGTTTTGATAGTGACAGTGGCATTTTTCACTTCTTTCTCAGATGTTTGCCAAGTGTTTGGCATAATGTTTGTATGGAAGAGGCAGGGGACACATGTTGAAGTGATGACAGAGGTTCTTTGAAGATGTAGGCACTTACATTGGTGAACAAAGATGCAAACATAGTGGTATTATTCCAAAACCCTACTTTTAAGCCCAAATTTGTGGACAGTCACTAAACCTAGTTAGTGGAGCCTAATACTTGAAAAATCATTGAGAATAGACCTCTAAAACATCATCCAAAACAAGTTTGTGGAAGGATTTGGCCAACGTTGAGCAGAATGAGAAAAAAAGGTGCCAATTAGGCCTCCACGGGCTACAAGCCTTTTGACTGCATAACACACACTTTTCAAGAACCCGATTGGTTTGGGTTTGGTAGAACTTGAAGAACCTAAGGATAGCTATATAGGGACATTAAGGGACAACCATCCACCTTCTTGACAACATGATAGAGACATTTTTGGTTTGAAGTCTAGCAAAGGGCTTGAGTAAGAAGACTAAAAATGCTTAATTACTTCCAAATTACACAAGGTTAAGGACAATACTTTTGCTTAGGTTCCTACACCATTTGGAGGAGTTTGTAATGACAAAGAACAATCAAAATAATGCCCAAAGGATAGAGGAATGTGTAGGAAAGTTGTAATGGTTGGATTTAGCCAAAAGTGGATGAGAAAGGGGATGAGTTCACTCAAGAAGGGAGATTGTTTGGAAAGTGATGCATGAGTTGCTTGGCATTGAAACCAAAAGAGTGATTTTGCAAACATATACAATAGCCTCAAACAAGTCTTTGGGAAACAAATTGAACCATTAGTCTTAAAACATCCTTGGTGAGCACTTTTTAGCAAACTCCCTATCACTTATCCATATCTTCATTGTGTGTATCATTGTTGTTTGTAGTGTCCATGTTCTCAACATTTGGAATGTTTCTATAGGCATCCATGTCAGGTAATGTGGTATGATCGAAATTGAAGAAGACATCATTGTCATACTCATAGGCACTCATATTTGTGGACTCTTGAGCTTCTTTAGCTTCTCTCCTAGATTTTGGGAACGGGTTTCAACCATGAACTAGGTATTGAACAATATGTGTGAGACTAGATGAAAATGGAAAAGGGTATGGAAGACCAAGAGTTGGATAGAATGTAAATGAATCTAAAGTTTACTTGCAATTTCCAAAGTGTAAGACCAAGTATGTATGTAGTAGAGTAGGTGTGGCTTCCAAAGAGATGATAGTTTCTCTTGATGAGGTAAGTTGACCTTGACTCTAAGTAAGACCAAATGAGACCCAAAGGTGATAGACCTTGATGAGGGACCACTTAGCAAAATGTTGTTGTATGTATTGTGTTGACAAAGCAAGATGAGTTCAAGCAAGTGACCTTTTGACTCAAGTTTAGACAAATGTGAATGTAATGCAAGATGTAAAGCAATGATGAACTTTGTGAGACCCAGAAATAGGCTCAATTCTAGATGAAAACCTGGAGAGATAACCTAGGAAGCTCAATAAGTCTGAAACTAACTGCTCTTGTTTGTTGGACTGTAAATTTTTCTAATTTTGAATACAGACATGCTTGTATACTTCACAAACGTGGTTGAACACTGCACATACGCATTTATGAGATTTTATGAATGCAATTTTTTTTAGGATGACACAAACGCGTTTTTGTACTTCACAGATATGGTTAAATGACACAGATGTGTTTCTGTCAGACACAGAGCGTTTCTGGAAACTGAGTGCAATTTTTCCAATTTATGAAGTTGTTGTTGTGACCAAATCTGAATTTGTTTGACTATTTTTTCATGACAAGATGACACAATGTTGATGAAGACTCAATGTTTGTAAGTGTTTAGACTCAAAATGACTCAAAAAAAAGTGTGTTGTTTGATGTAAAAATGTTTTGCATACACTTGAAGACAAAAAAGACACAATGTTTTCATGTTTGATCTTGAATGTTTGAATGTTTAAAATAAGACAAGCACAATTCTTATGGTTGGCCAAGACAATAGTTGTTGATCCCACATGGGGTTTCCCCCGAGGCTACGCTATTTAGAGCAGATACTTAGATGCTTGACCCCACTGGCTCCACCCTCAGCACTCACTTCTCCGGGGCAACCAAGCACCTATTCCCATGAAAACTCCCCATGGCAAACTTTGCATCTCTACTAAGAATCATATGTGTGTGGGCCGCTCCAGAGGTGCGACCTCCTGCCCCAACAACTAGAAGGATTTTGGCTTTCTAAAACAAAAAGGTGCTAGTAAGGACATCCGCTCGTGTGGCCATACATGTGGAACTTTTAGCTCTATAAAGACAGTAGGCTCCTATCCGATAGGGGTTACGCCCTACAACTAATCAAATAAATTTGATCAAACAATTTTATGGGGAGGCATAGTGTTGGTATGAACTAATCAGCACATGTTACCCATGGCTTTCACCATGGATACGGTTATTTATAGTGGTTCAGAAGAGGTGGGTTTTCCTTGCTACCACTTGGGTTGTTCTCTCCTCACTAGTACTCCTAATGACCACACAGCAAGACAAGCCCTCTAGAGATTAAACAAAAAGAGCCTATTTCCCAAGACACAAAAGACATTGCTTCAATTTTAGTGTACCAATTGAAGTGTTTGTTAATCTATGAAAACAAGGCACACAATAAAGATCAAAAGAAAACCCTTGTCAAGATCCTGCAACAAATATTTGTTAGTAGTTTGGGTTGTTTCAAATGATTACCCCTTCTTGCAAACAAACGAGTTAGGTAAATTTTAGATCCAAAAGACTTTGTGAAATAGGGGCCTTCGACAAGATGATTCACTTCCAAGACAAGCTGCACCAATTTTGTTAGCTAGATCACAAGGTGTTAGCCCAAAATAAACCAGATCTGAAATCTAAAAGATGAAATAAAACCTCAAAACTAGATCAAAAACTAAAAAAAATGCAAGATCTGAAACACAGACGCAATAGAAAATCACAAATGTGCCTAAATCCTTCGCAGACACGCCTAGATAACACAGACGCGACTCCCGAACACAGACGCATCTGAAAGGTGCGCAGATGCGGTTTGAATACAAAGACGCAACCCTGCAATCTGCAAAATAAGATAAAATAATGTCGAACACAGACATCATTACGGAGGTCACAGACAAAGCAGAAAAGCAAAAAATGTGGTTCTCGGATGTGCAGACACGAAAATGCCGAAAGTTTGTCGAAAATATCAGATCTGCAACTTCAAAAACACAAAATCTGCAACAAAAGATGTTAAATGCAAAAAGGACAAGAGTCCCACCGGGCGTGCCAAAATATTTATGGTAAAAATAAAAACAACAATATTGAAAGACTAAATGAATTCAATCACAAAAACCTAGCCTAACAATCAACAAAGTTCCACCATAACATATGAAGATTACCTAAGATAATGCAAATCAAATGAAATCACAAAGATTATGCCATCACATGTCCAATAGGGTTTGGATCTCTATTCTTCCTATCTCCATTGATCTTGCTTGATATATTTGCTCTCAGATTTTTTGTGTGCACAAGAGCTCAACAAAGAACGAAAGTGTGGTTGCAAGTAGGCTTGATCGCATATGAAAGTTTGAATGCTAGAAGGCTTGATTAGGATTGAATAGAATTGATTAGCTTATTAGGGTTGATAATGAGAGAAATATCGTCTTATATAGAAGACATTGTAGGAAATGGTGGGATAAGATTGAGAGGTGTAAAAGATAAATGGTCGGCTAGGATTAGAAATGTAGGTAGAGAAAATAAGAAAATAATGAGAGGGTAGGTAGTGTAGGAATTAAGAGATGAATGACATGTGTCATGGGTAGAAAAAGCTAATGAATTAATTAAATAAATAAAGATTTATTTAATTAATAGAAGAAGTGGGATCAATTAAATAAATAAAATATTTATTTAATTTAGAAAAAGGATAATTTAAATAAAAATGAGAAATAAGGCTAGAAGAGGATAAATGAATTAATTAAGTAAATAAAGTTTTGTTTAATTAATAGAAGAATTAGGCTAAAATAATTAAATAAATAAAGATATTTATTTAATTAAACAGGACAATTTTAGGTGTCTATAGAATGTATTCACGAACTAGGAGTCAATTGAGTTGTGTTTAGGTCTTGTAAGGTGTTTGAGGACCTTCAAGAGTCTTAGAGTGCAGTAGAATGCAAAATTGCATCGTGGAGCAAAAGTTGTCAAAAGTTGCTGAGCAACATTTTGCAATTTCTTGCAAAAGTTGAATTTTTGGTTATGAGCATTAGGTAATTGGTTGAACAGACAAAACTAGTGGATATAAGCCAAATTTTACTTCATTGTATGGGTTGGAGGATTGGAAATGCAAGAGCAAGTTTTTGATTTGTGAAGAAATCTTGTTTCCACCGGTTTTTGATAGTTTTGTCTTGTTTTCATTGCTTGTACAGTCCAGTACAGACTAGATGGTGTAAACTCATTGCCATCTTGTATGTTCATTGTATTTGCTTTCAATTAGGTTGATTTGTAGGTTTGATTGTTCCAGGTTGTAAATATTTCTCTCATTCTTTGCAACTACGAGCAAAACCCTTGCAAGTAGGGTTTAAGAGCAAGAAATGGCTCTAGCCTAGGCATTCTTTGATGGCACTTGTTGAAATCATTAAGAATGATAGGTTAGGGTCTGTACATAGTTTTGGAATAGGGTGTGTGATGTTGCAGGTCCAGGAGGAGGAAATAATGAAGACTTAGGCTCACCGCTGGGAGTAGGTGAGTTAGGACAATAAGCAAAGTGTGATTTGTGAGCACTTGGAGATTGATGCAGGCCCAAGTGGCATATGTATGGAAATATCTCAATATGTCCTTGAAGGTTCCCAAGGTGTTTAGAGAAGTATTTTTGACTGGTGAAAGGTTCTAGACCAATTTTGTCAATCCATCGGTTAAGCCTAAAACCCCACAAATTAGTGCAGCACTAGAAACCACATCTGTAAAGATAACCCAGATGCACTTTTCTAGTATTATCTATAACTTCCAAAAGGGTATCCGAATCCATGATTTATTTCTAGGCTTGTTTGAGACTTTTGCAAATTAAACCCCAAAAACCACTTAAGGAGGGCTAATGCAATTAGGCCTCTTTAGGTGCCGGTAGAGACCTAGAAGGCTTGAGAAACCAAGGCGATGGATTTGGTGAGTCTTAAAATTCAAAACACAATGAAGACACCTTATTAATGCATTGGGAAACCAAAGAAGAGTTGGTGTGTTAAGATCCTAGTAGGAGTGGTTGGAGCCTAGGAGAGGTGAGTGTGAGTAACTAAGGTGACAACCTCAAGTGGAGGAGTTGATTGTCCAGAAACTATTGGCTATACCTAGGAGGAAAGTCAAGAAGGTTCAAACCTTGGAGGTCTCATTGTCATAACCCTTACCAAGTGCCATAGGAAGTACTTGAGTAGTAGTAGAGTTGAGTAGGACAAGTCACTCAAGAAGTTGAAACAAACAAGGCTCCAAGACTCTCTGCATCAGAGTGGTATCATAGACATTCTTTGAAAGATTTGGTGTACGTTAGATTATGAAGAATCATAAGCAAGTTCAATGCCTCCAAAGGCAATGACTCTAGAAGCCATCCAGCAGATGGTGGCAGAGATGATAGAAGGATTGAAGGATGCAGAAGGAAGCAGAAGAACCTGAGAGGTAAAGAAGGAGAAGGGAAAGGTTAAGACAGAATGGGGTGATGAGATTGATGAGGAAGTGGAAGATGGAGAGGAACTAGAAGTAGTAGCTATGCCTCAAGACCAAAAGTTATTCCTAGATGCAGTCAAATCCATTTCTAAGGACAATCTGGATGGATTACCCTCATATGGAGGAAACCTCAATGGAGAAGAGTTGCTAGATTGGACAAAAGCCCTCAATAATCATTTTGATTACAAAGAGGTAGTAGAAGAGAAAAGAGTTAATGTGGCCAAATCAAGAATGGGAGGATCAACATTGGTTTGGTGGAATATGATGCAAGAAGAAAGGATACAAGAGGGCAAAAAGAAGATAACTTCATGGGAGTGTATGAAGATCAGGCTTAAGGCACGATTCCTTCCAGGAGATTATGAAGTTCAAATTCATAAGAGACTACAAAATCTGAAACAAAGGGAGTTAGATGTCAATGCATACACTGAAGAGTTCCATAAGCTCAGTTTGAGGGCTAGAAAGCATGAGAATGAGGTGGAGAAGTTGGCCAGGTATATGAATGGCCTTAGACAAAATATACAAGTTGAAATAAGTATCCTCACACTAGACACTATCCATAAGTGTTTTCAGTTGGCCCTAAGGATAGAAGAGAAGATCAAAAGGAGGAGTGAGAAAAATCAGAAACATAGGATTTCAGAGGTAGAGGGAACTATGGTAGAGGGTAGTAATCATCAAGAAGTGAAGAGCAACAAGGCCAAGAAGGTAGTGGAGACTCTCAGAGAGCAGCATTTAGAGGATCCTATAGAGGAAGGAGCAATTTTAGGGGCAGGTTTGGAAACTCAGGTAGAGGAAATACAGTTTTCACCGGTAGGTGTTATCATTGCAATCAAGTTGGGCATACCATGAGTAAGTGCCCGGGAAAAGCCTCAAGCTCCACAAGTTCATACACGGGGGAAAGAAGAACTCAATTGTTGCAAGAGGAGGACACTCATAGTGTAACTTCTTTAATCAACAAAGTAGGCCCAGTGACAGAGGGAGAAAATTTGATGATGAGGAGAACAATGCTCAAGATATCCCAAGCTCAAGAGCCACCACAAAGGAAAAGCTTGTTTAGGACCACTTGTAGGTCACATGGAAAGATTTTTAAAGTGATTGTAGATTCAAGTTCCACTGAGAATATTGTCTCATCTGAAATGGTGGACAAACTCAAACTAAAAATATTACCTCACCTCACACACTACAAGGTGGCATGGCTCAACCGGGGTCAACATGTATTGGTTGATGAACAAGCATGGGTGGATTTTGAAATTGGTGAGTTCAAGGATAGGTTATTATGTGACATATTGCCTATGGATGCTTATCATTTTCTGTTTGGCCATCCATGGCAGTATGATGTGAAAGTTACTCATGATGGGAAGAAGAACAACTATCTTATCACCAAGAATGGGAATAAGTATCAAATAGATCCACTACCTGAACCAAAGGAAGAAAAAAAAATAGGCTCAAGTGTGATGTTGATGAGTGGAAAAGAGTTTCTGAAAGTGTTGAAACAAGAAGGACATCAAGGCCATGCTATAGTGTTGAAACTTAGTGAAGAAGCTAAGGCAGATCCAATGAGTGAAGTGCCTCAAGAGGTGCAAGAACTACTCAAAAATTATGCAAAAATGATAGGGGATGACTTCACTGATTCTTTGCCTCCAATGAGAGATGTAAATCATCAAATAGACTTAATACCAGGGGCCAATCTACCAAACAAAGCTGCCTACAAAATGAAACCTAGTCAAAATGAAGAGATCAGAAAACAAGTGCAATAACTCTTACACAAAGGGTTTATTAAGAAGACTTTAAGTCCACGTGTTGTTCCTACTATGTTAGTGCCTAAGAAGGGAGGAAAATGGAGACTATACACGGACTCTAGAGAAATCAATAAGATTACTATAAGGTACCGGTTTCCCATGCCAAGGATTGAAGACCTATTAGACAATTTAGGAGGTGCAAGCTACTTCACCAAGGTGGACTTAAAGTTTAGTTACCATCATATCAGAATTAGACCTGGAGATGAATGGAAGATAACCTTTAGAACTAATGCAAGCCTATATGAGTGGTTGGTAATGCCATTTGGCCTCACCAATGCACCTAGTACCTTCCAAAGTCTCATGAATGAAGTCTTAGTTGAGTTTATTGGTAGATTTGTAATTATATATCTTGATGACATTCTGATCTACAGCAGGTTCAAGGATGAACACCTCAAGCATTTGGAGATGGTTTTGAAGAAGTTGAAGGAGGCTCAACTCAAGATTAACCTTGAAAAATGTGAGTTTTTGAAAACAGAGCTGTTATACCTTGGTTTTGTTATTTCTCATGGATGTTTAAAAATGGATCCAAGTAAGGTAGAAGCAATACTTAATTGGCCTATCCCTAGGGGCATAAGTGAAGTTAGAAGCTTTCATGGAATGGCATCTTTTTATAGGAAGTTTATGAGAAACTTTAGCTATGTTTGTGCTCCTATTCTCAATACTATTAATGGAGGGATTAAATGTCACTTTAAGTGGATAGAGGAAGCCAATAAGGGGTTTGAGATGTTGAAAACCAAGATAGCAGAGTTGCCAACCCTTAGGTTGCCTGATTTCAATCAGTTGTTTATAGTAGAATGTGATGCAAGCCAAAGGGAAATAGGGGCAGTTTTAAGCCAAGAGGGACATCCTATAGCTTTCTTCTCAGAAAATTTAAATGAAGCTAAGAAAAGGTACTCCACATATGACTTGGAGTTGTATGCAATGGTCCAAGAATTGAAAAAATGGCATCACTACTTGCTGCCCAAAGAATTTGTAGTCTTCACTGACAACCATGCTCTTAGTTTTCTCAATGGGCAAGAGAAGTTGAAACAAAGACACCTAAAGTGGGTTGAGTACCTACAATCTTATACATTCACTATTAAACACAAGAAAGGGACAACCAACAAAGTTTTTGATGCACTAAGTAGGAGAATCATGACCATGCAGGAGATTCAATTGCAAAGTGTGGGTTTGAGTGAGTTAAAAGACGAGACAAAGATGATAAGAATTTTGTAGAGATATATAATGTTTGTACTGATTTTTCTAATACCTCACATGTCTCTTATTCAGAATACATGGTACAGGAGGGTTTATTATTCAAAGGTCATCTTCTTTGCATACCTCAATGTTCTATGAGACAAAATATTATTCAAGAGAATCATCAAGGGGGTCTAGGAGGTCATTTTGGCATTGATAAGACTTTGGAGCAGGTTGGTAGGATTTTTTATTGGCCCAAGTTGCAATCAGAAGTGAGAAGTTTTGTAGAGAAATGTACCATCTACCAAAGAGAAAAAGGAACCTCAAGTAATGCAGGTCTATATCAGCCCTTGGTCATACCTCAAAGGCCTTGGGAATGTTTGAGCATGGATTTTGTGTTAGGCTTTCCTATGACACCAAGAGTATTTGATAGTGTGTATGTGGTAGTAGATAGGCTCAGCAAAATGTCACATTTCATACCTTTCAAGAGTACCAATAATGCCACCTAAATTGCAGGCCTCTTCTTCAAGGAGATAGTCAGAATTCATGGTCTTCCAATTAGCATTGTGAGTGATAGAGATGTGAAGTTTTTGAGACACTTTTGGAGGACACTATGGAGGAAGTTGGGCACCAAATTATCTTTTTCATCTGCCTATCACCCTCAATCAGATGGTTAGACAGAGGTAGTTAACCAATCATTGGGTAATTTGCTAAGATGTCTTACCAAGCAATGTGGGCAGACTTGGGATCTAGTACTTGGACGGGTAGAATATGCATATAATGACTCAGTGAACCGTAGCATTGATAAAATTCCTTTTGAGATAGTGTATGGATTCCATCCTAGGGGAATATTAGAGCTCAAATATCTCAATTCAATGGCACCCAAGAGTGCACAAGGGGAGAACTTTGCAGAAAGCATTAAAGAGGTGCATGATAAGGTAAAGCATTCCTTACAATAAAAATCCGAGCAGTACAAGGTTCAAGCTGATAAAACAAGGAGGTAGCTATAATTTCAAGTAGGATACTTAGTGTTGGCATACCTCAGCAAGGAGAGACTTCCAAAAGGGTAGCCTATCAAGCTCATGATGAAGATAATTAGACCTCTCAAGGTGGTGCACAAGTATGGGAAGAATTCCTATGAGGTTGAACTTCCACCTACCTTGGGAATATCTCCTATCTTTAATGTATGTGATCTCTATCCATACAAGGGAGAGTCGCCAATAAATCAGAAAGACATACCATCATCGGTTCATGAAGATTGGGTAGAGTATTTGCCACCTAGTCAACCGGTTGAGTTAGAGAGTATCTTGGATACCAAGATAGTATAAAAGACAAGGAAAGGAGTTTACAAGCACTATCTTGTTAAGTGGAAAGTGTTACCAAATTCAGATGCCATGTGGATGTAAGAGGCAAATATACTTTAGCATGGAGTGGAGATTTCAGACCTTATAACTCAAGGGACGAGTTCTTTGACCCAAAGGAGTATGGTGCAGGGCACCTAGCACTCCAAGAATGTAAGCTTTGTTTTTATTTTAGTTTTATGTGTAATGTGTGATGTAATAATGGACCAACCATTGAGGACTCAGTAGAGCCATGGTTGAGTTGTCCAACTTTTGGTTTGAGTCAATTGTGCTCAGGATGTTGTTAACCTGAGAAGTGAGATGCTTAGGTAGTTCACAGGCAAAATACTCTAGATGAATGTATTCTTGAACTAGGAGTCAATTGAGTTGTGTTTAGGTCTTGTAAGTTGTTTGAGGACCTTCAAGAGTCTTAGAGTGTAGTAGAATGCAAAATTACATCCTGGAGCAAAAGTTGTCAAAAGTTGTTGAGTAACATTTTGCAATTTCTTGCAAAAGTTGCATTTTTTGTTATGGGCATTAGGTAATTGGTTGAACCAATAAAACTAGTGGATATAAGCCAAATTTCACTTCACTGTATGAGTTGGAGGATTGGAAATGCAAGAGCAAGTTTTTGGTTTTTGAAGCAATCTTGTTTCCACTGGTTTTTGATAGTTTTATCTTGTTTTCATTGCTTGTACGATCTAATATGGACTAGATGGTGTAAAATCATTTCCAACTTGTATGTTCATTGTATTTTCTTTCAATAAGGTTGATTTGCAGGTTTGATTGTTCCAGGTTGTAAAGATTTCTCTCATTCTTCGCAACTATGAGCAAAACCCTTGCAAGTAGGGTTTAAGAGCAAGAAATGGCTCTAGCATAGGCATTCTTTGATGGCACTTGTTGAAATAATTAAGAATTTTAGGTTAGGGTCTGTACATAGTTTTGGAATAGGGTGTGTGATGTTGCAGGTCTAGGAGGAGGAGAAACAATGAAGACCTAGGCTCACCGTTGGGAGTAGGTGAGTTAGGACAGTAAGAAAAGTGCGATTTGTGAGCACTTAGAGATTGTTGCAGGCCCTAGTGGCATATGTATGTAAATCCCTTAGAGTGTACTTGAAGGTTACCAATGTGTTTAGATTAGGATTTTTGACTGGTGAAAGGTTCTAGACCAATTTTGTCAATCCACTGGTTAAGCCTAAAACCCCACAAATTAGTGCATCATTGGAAACCACACTTGTACGAATAACCCATATGCACTTTTCCATTATTATCTATAACTTCCAAAAGGGTATCCAAATCCATGATTTATTCCTAGACTTGTTTGGGACTTTTTCAAATTAAACCCCAAAAACCGCTTAAGGAGGGCTAATGCAATTAGGCCTATTTAGGTGCCGATAGAGACCTAGAAGGCTTGAGAAACCATGGCGATGGAGTTGGTGAGTATTAAACTTTAAAACATAATGAATACACCTTATTAATACATTGGGAAACCAAAGAAGAGTTGGTGTGTTAAGATCCTAGCAAGAGTGATTGGAGCCCAGGAGAGGTGAGTGTGAGTAACTAAGGTGACAACCTCAAGTGGAGGAGTTGATTGTCCAGAAACCATTGGTTATACCTAGGAGGCAAGTCAAGAAGGTTCAAACCTTGGAGGTCTCATTTTCATAACCCTTACCAAGTTCCATAGGAAGGGCTTGAGTAGTAGTAGGGTTGAATAGGACAAGTCACTCAAGAAGGTGAAACAAACAAGGCTCCAAGACTCTCTGTATCACATATACTTGCTTTCTCCTATAATCCTCCTTAATTTGGTTGGATCGATATCTCATGGTCTCCCCCCTTATGGGAAGGTGAAATATATGGTATACATCTTCGAGGGTGACCGTCATCTCCCCCATAGGAAATAGAAACGTCGAGGTATCTACATTCCACCTCTCCATCAATGCCATAAGCATCGCAGAATGGAATCTGATGGTCAGCATACTCATCGCATACTACAAGCTGACCATGCACAACAACTCCCTCTCCCCCTATGTCAGCCTTGGGATCTTCTCCTAAAGGCTTCGGAAGGTGAGCTCGATAGTATGCTCCCAAATGTACGATGGTGTCTACAAAAGAGAATTATTCTATCATTAGTAATCAATCATCATCATCATCATCATCTAATCAAAGCATTAATTTTATCTTTTCCAACATTCAATCGCCTGATCCTGTGTCACCACTGGTTTCCCTAGACAAGGACCAAGGCGCCCTACTGGGACTAGAGCATCCTAGGAGGACCAAGGAGCCCCATTGGGACCAAGGTGCCCATAAAGGACCAGGGCACCCTAGGACCCCAAGGTGCCCGAACAGGGGGCATGAACCGAGTTTCGGTGATGACATCAAAATCTTGAAATCACTGAAAGCATGAAAAAGTCAAAAGGGATTCAATGGAAGGTCAACTCACCTCATTGAGTGGTCGACCGACGAGTATAGACTGGCGTAGGATCTCCATCCGCATAGGTCGCTTAGGTCGGCATCGAGGCATTTTGACTAATAGGTAGGCTCCTCTATAGTGAATAGTGTTGAATAGTCAAAAAGTGACAAATGAAGGTGTCACTTTCATATTTATGAGTTATGCACGTTTTTCATTTTATGAGTTTAAGTTAAAAACCCTAATTTCTACACTTTTTCTTCAATCTCTCATATCTTGAGCTAGGGACCTCTGATTCTCGCACCATTGTTGGTGTTGGAATTGTGAGTTTGCCCCCTCGCTCAACATTAGTTCCATAACGTTCTTGAATGAACAATCAAGCTTTATTTTGAACTTGCTTCATCAAAATCTTTATCACAATTTGTTGTGGTAAACATGATACCATGTTTCCCATCACTAATTAGCAAGCCAAAACAAGGGGAGCATATAGCTACCCATGAATTTCATCGCCTTCCTTTAGTTAGCATTAGTTGATTTTGTGATCTAACATGTGGTTTTGCTGGTGCGGTTCCTAATTATGTACTATAGATATCGCTGGGGGCTTCATCCGACAACTTATGGATATGCATTTGCTAAAATGATAAGTCTGCATCTTAGTTGTCAGAAGATCTGCTGGATCACTAACTACCAAGGCATCTTGTTCTTCAGTCAAAGAACTGAGCATTGTCTCCATCTTCATACCAATCAGACCTCGCAGCTCACCAACTCTTCTTACTATTTTTTCCTTTTCATGCATTAACTTTTGTAGTGTTGTAAATTGTACACCCTTTCTAGGTTGGTACAATTTCACACTTAGGTTAGCACTCACCTAAGTGTGTCTTGCATCTTGCATCTCTAATTTCCCTTTAAGCATTTAATTAATTAATTTAATTAAATCTAAAGTCATGTTTCATCACTTTACATATTATAAAGTTGGGCCATTTACCCTAAGCATGCCCCTTTCTATTTTAATCCTTCAATAAATCATTTAATCATTAACCCTAATTGTGTCTTATTTTGACCTTTAAGGCCCAATTTCGCATATCAAAACATCTCGAAATCAGTTGTAACTTTGGGATGCTCTCTAATATCATCATATCTAATGGCCTCACAAATTGGTGAAAATTTAATCAGACCGTGGCAGGAATACACATGGTCCTCGGCTTGTTTTCCAAAATTTCGGGAGTATAATCCTATGATATAATAATGCTTAACCCAAAAATATTGGCGGGCAATTCAAATCCTAGGTCAGCCTAAACATGAAATTAAGATCTAGGGTTTCATACTTAAGAGCTCTCTTTCTTCATTTGAAGGGGTCTTCTTCTAAGGATCTAAGAGGAGGTTTTAGGAGCATAAAGAGCCTTATTTGTAGTGAATGAGTAGATCTTTGGATTCTTCAACAACATCCAACATTCAACCATCAAACATTCATCAATCATCATTTCATCAATTGGGGGTTTTGAAGATATAGGAGAACAATAGGAGATCACCGACTAAAGATTGTCTTGTACCTCTCCCTTAGGGTTGGTATGGTTTTATGTTATTTTCATGTCTTTTCATAATCTTCATTTTGATTCATATTAATTCTCTAGATCACTTTGCATCATGGATTTAGAGCATTTACTTTGTCAATTATAAGCAGTTAGGGTTTACTCTTTAAGGTTGCTCTAGATTGTTTGCTTTCATTTTATAATCTTGCACACACATTTTCAATACTTTATCATCTATTTGTGGAGATGGAAATCACCAACATAGGGGTTTGACTAAGGAAACACCCTATATAGCCACCCAAAACCCTATTTTGCAAATTAGATACAGGTTCGGATCCGAGCGTCGCTGGAAGTTTCAGAACCGGTGGAGTGCACAAAGATAGTTTTTTAGTGCAAATTTCATCAGAAACCCCAAGGACAGAGGCATGGTGCCCTTTTCCTACCTAGGACAGGGGCGGGGTGCCTTGGTTCTTCTCTCTGTCAGCAGGATTTGGCAAAATAGAGTCTTGCAGTCTCTAGAACCTATTTTGTCAGTTGCAGCTCCATACTTGCAGAATCAGGATAGTGGCATGGCACCCTAGTCCCAAACATTTCTACTCAGATTTCAGACATAGGTGCACCTCTAATTTGGTCTCCTAATCTATACTTTTCAGCAATATATGAGTTGTCCTTTGATCTTCATTTCCAAACTAGGGTTTGGTTGCTTACTTGCATTCTAGGTTAGATTGCATTTTTGCATCATTCCTCTCTCTCATTTACAGCAAAGGAATAGAAAACCTAAGAGGTGATCCTCATCACTTTTCCACACAATTAGTCCAAAGTGTTTCACCTCCCTAGGCTCTTTTGTATTACGTGAGTGTGTATGAGAGTGGGATCAGGGTTTCCATACTCAGTCTCACTTTTTCCCCTACACAACTTAATCTTGTCAAGCAAGGAAATGAATTGACCTTCCTAACTACCCACCAAGATAGTCAAAGGATCAATGGATTGAGATAAATCTGCTAATTTCTTCTCATGCTCCTTAATCTACTTCTCTATATTGTCAGTAAACTTTGAAAATGATAAACATGCTTTGTAGACATTTCCACCTTCAGATAATGCATCTTGAATTATCTTCACATAGGTGTCAAACAAAACTCTATCACTAGAAATCATATTCTTTAATTTACTGAATCTATTGGCATCAAATTCCTTTTGGACCTTGACCTCTGTGGACTTCTCAAGTTACTCAAAATGAGTACTTACCAAATTGATAAGACTGTTCAACTGGCCAGAGGGATTATCTAATGTGTCTTTGGTATGAGTAGGCATGATCTTTTCTAAGACACTGGATGCTAGAGTAAGCAACTCATTGTCCTCAAAGTGAGACTTCAACATCTTCTCCCTTGCTTTCGCCTGAGCAATTGATGCTAGTTGCAATTTCTAGATAGGGGATAGAGAGGCTAGGTTGATAGGCCATGGACTAATTTTGGATTAAATCATTCTTGTTGGTCCTTCTCCAAGAACGCCTTCACTGCCCCTACAGTGTCCCTTGCTTCTGAAATAGGTTCCTTGACCTCAATCTTCTCCTCTTCCATTTTTTGGCTTCCTTGATAGCTTATGTAGTGATCCCAATACTCTATGCATAGTGTTCTACTTCCTCACCTTTCTCACAATTTCTCACAATTTTCCTTCTCAAAAAATGTGCCAAATCTCTTTTCAGAGATATCAACTATCTTGCTCAACAAGTGTTGAGCATACATCTCCAAAATTTTCTCTTCAACTTCATACCCCATGGGCATGATCCATACTATTCTAGGTTCAAGTGCCTCCATCAAACATTGGTCAATCTCAACCATGAAGAAAATGGTATCCTGATATTTCTCCACAACTGATTTAGGGATTCTTTCCCTAGCTTGCATCATGTCTTGGAAGTTCTTAAAGTAACCCCAATGTGTAGTTCTTCAGGCCTTGTTGTCTCTAATGCTATATAAGAGATCTATGATCTGGACTACCACCGGTCTATCACTATCCCATGGAATGTTATTAATACCCAAAACTTCATTCATAAAGTAGGAAAATGTACATAAGATTAAGGTGCCAAATTTGAAATTATTCATCTCGTCTTTCTTGGTTGTGGTGAGATTCTCCATCAACTAGTTCTAGAGCAATTCACATAGGTCATAATCCATGTTCTCCTTCACCATCTGATATGTAGCATATATGGTTGTACCAGATACTAAATTTTCTCTGTTGGAGTGGTAAACCTTGTATCCAAATATCATAAAAACAAACTTCACATCTAGTTCAACAATATTATTTATTGTCATATCACTTTTATCAAACTTGGAGCTAGTTGCATCTGTGACCATCTGATTTTTCATAGACCGAAGCATGAGAAAACCACCGAATGATCTCAAACCTGTCACAATTCTAATTACATCCTTTGTGATTTTGAATGGCTGGTTCAACCACATGAATTCATCATGAGTTTGGCTTAGAATATATCAGACCCACTCATTTTCATCGAACACTAGAAACCTAACAACCTGTAAAAATTATTTTCCCTCAATGCATTGTATTCAACCTTTATCATGAAATCCTCTCCTAATATATGATTGGTGTACATATTCAATAACTAGGGACCTCCTATTTCTTCGATATTCACATGAATGTATGCACTAATATGTTCCACATGAAGAACACTGTATGGAACTGATGAAAATGCACCTTGTGGATCATCTTCCACCAATTTGTAAGTGTGCTTCTTGAACTTGGGTCGAGATCTCTCAGTTATATCAACTACCAGAGGTGTATCCATTGTAGAGATATGAAATTTGCAAATTTCACAAATAAATACCATGCTTCACCGAATTAGGGTTTTCATGACAAATCGCCTTCACTCTTCGATTACTTGAAAATATTCTCACAGAGCTCGCTTCTACTCTCTCTTACAGAATCCAAAGTGATAAATTAAAGGTAAAGGTTGCCTTTTATCATTCACACTTATAACCTCTTAATGCAATAAATGCACTTGCCCTAACTCTTTTGGACACCTTGTTATCACAGATTGCTCACAATAATTATCCTATGGATCTCCAATTTTGCTCAAACACTTCTGAAAATCCTTCCAAATGATCTGCAATACACCAATGCAACTGCTAACAATCTACCGCATTCTGGTATCAACTTCTAGCATGGGAGGAAAATATTTTCTTGAAAACTCCCCCTAGGCCAGACGCCTTAGACTAATTCCCAGAGGAATTTCCAAAACCGGATTCAAATGCGGACCCACTTCCTACATTGTCATCACTCTTCTTTACCCATGTCTTCTTGATTTGATTTTGGAGCTCATCCACTTTCTCTTTCCCTTTATCATTTGTTTACACATTCTTGTTCTTGTCTGTTGGACCCTTCATGTCCATATTCTTGCTTCTAAAAAATTTTGCAATGTGATCGAATTTGTTGCAATTATAGAACACAACATTTCTCTGTCTAGGCCTTTAATTCACTTGATTTCCCCTTGATTTGCATTGATAGCAATGTGACCAAACCTACCACAAGCATAATATCTAACATTCCTTCTACTGAAAGAGTTATTTGTCATACTTATGCATTCACTTGATCTATGAGAATACTTATTACAATTAAAACATTGACCAGAGAAAGATGGACCATTTTGATTCATCCTATTTCTACATTGACTAGCTTTATGACCAATTTTATTGCAAACAAAATAGTTACCATTGAACTTTTCAGCATTAGGTTGTCTTATCGAAGACCTTTTAGTTTTGTTCTTCTGATGTTCTAACTTAGGATTGCTTTGACCAAATCTGAAGCTTTCTCCTTTCTCATATCCAAGACCTCGCTTGTCATCTTCACTCTTCAGGGCTCCAAGAATTTCATCCAGATTAAATGAGCTAGTCTTGAACTTCTCCTTGTACTAATTTGTAGTAGTAATCTCATCCCTAAGAATGATAATCTATCTTTCAAGATCTTGCTCATTATTCTTGGATTTTTGTAGTTCAAGTTGCATCTAATCATTCTCACAGTTAAGTCTGTGGCATTCATCAGATCGATCTTTTAAGGACTAAACAATATTCTCCTCTTTCTTCTTCCTATCTTCAATCTCCTTTGTTAACCTCATTACTATAGCCTACATCTCAGTTTTCTAGACTACATTATCTCTAGCAAGCTTCTCACATTCGTTTGTTTTCTCCTTCAAGGCTCGATTCAAGGGACCATCATCTATGCTTTGGCTTTCTTTTTTCTTTAGTTGATCAACAAGTTCCTAACTCTTCTCCCTAGACTTATTCAGTTGCTCCTTCAATGACTGAATGAAATTCTCAGCATCTGTAAGGTTTGCTTGCAAGTTCTAGACTTTAGCTTTGGACTAATCAATATCATCAAGTGCAACAAGAAGCCGATGTTGAAGACCAGCATAATCCATTGCACCACCTTCTTGGATCCTCCTCAAGTTGTTAGACTTCTTTGGAGGAACTAGGCTCTGATACCAATTGTTGGAATCAAGGATCACTGAGAGGGAGGTGAATCAGTGTTCTGCAAATTTTAACTTTGTTAATTTGTTCCTTCAACCACTTAATACATTGAACCAAAAGAAAGATGCAAGAACACAAAGAAATCAACCACATCACTATAACACAAAGATTGTATACATGCAGAACCCAATCAAGGGAAAAACCACGGTGGGGATGAGAGCCACAAGATGAGTATACTCAAATATAAAGTTGCACATGTTGGCAATATTGCATTATAACAGACAATGAAAGATTGTTGGCATTTCTTAAGCATATTGAGAAGGTTGTTGATGATTATGGATATAACTGACTAAAGATGTTTTACTATCTTGATATTATTATTTTGTCATTGATGTCAAGAAATTGATTTTCTAATTCAGTATGATGTTGCCATATCTTGAGAAGTATGATATGAAGATTATAAAGATGTCGGTAAAAGACACAGGAAAGAATATGATGAATAAGGTATTCAATGGGCAACTACTACTGAGTTAGACAATGATGAGATCATGATGTTTTAGATTGTTTTAACATCATACATATGTTGTAAATTGTAAAGGTTAATACTATACTATGTTATCCAGTAAAGAACCTAGTCGGTAAAACCCTAAGGAACCTAGTCGGTAAACCCTAAGGTTATCGCTATCGGTTAATGAAGGCGAAATGTCTACCGAGTGGAGTTTAGTATTCACCGAGTTGTTACCGAGTTGTAACCGAGCTATAACAGAATGCATTAAATGTTTACATGCGGTATTTAATGAAGGAAGTTGATGAGCTAGAGTAGATTAAATGATTGGTAAGTCGTGGAAGAAGTTTGTTAACGAATCTAAGGCAAAGGAAAGTCGGCATGAAGATCTACAGCTCAGATTAAACTGCAATACCCTGGCACAAGTTCCAAGGCAGGGTAAAACATTTTCAAATCGAAAGATGCATTGAACCTGGACAAGATAAAAGATCTGATGGCTATGATTGATCATGGGAAATGTGATCAAGGAGAATAAGTGGTTACCTAATTGTTTATAAATAGGAAACTGTTGATAAACAATGTATGCGGGCAAGTGTATGCACAGGGATGCTACATAGTGATTACCAAGCACAGAAGCTTGAAGACCTGTTAGAATAACAGAGTATAGAAGCCTAGCAGATAGACAAGATTAGTTCTATGTCTAGATTGTATTGAACAAATAGGAATCTACTTTAGCATTTTAGATGTGAAGTTGCAGATAGATTTTTATTACTGTTATTTTGTGAAAGTGACAGAAAATCTCTTAACCGAGTGGACTTAACAGTCTTATATGTAAACCCTCTGCAAGGTGACATTATGATTGAATGTTTGAAATCCTTTAACAAGGTCACTTCTAACAAAGTGAAGATCCTAACAGATCTAAGGGAAATCCCTTAACCGGGTCACATCTAGCAATGTGTTTGTAATCTTTAACAGGATTTGCTTTTAACCGAGCATACTCTAGAAGAGTATATTTCTTAGTGGGTCCGAAATCCCACAGTGGTTTTTCCCTATTTGGGTTTCCACATTAAATCTAGTGTTATGAGGTTTATATTGTTCATATGCTTTTGAGTTTGCATGTTTAATAGTTTTGGTTATATTACTGATATATATGTTACCGAGGTTAAATCTGATATTTTTATGGATGATTAAGTTTGTATGATTCAACCCCCCCCCCCCTCTCATCTTGTTGGCTATTGGATCTGTACTTATATTAAGTATCAGAACTATCAATCGGTATCAGAGCTTTGGACTCTAGAAGGAAAGTTTAAAGGCACTTGAGTTAAAGATCCAAAGATGTATAAGAGGGATGCACCAAAGCTGAACAAGTCAAGTTTCTCTACATGGCAGAAAAGGATGAAGCTACATCTATTAGGAGTAGGAGAATATGTTGTATACTATCTGGAGAATGATTTTGTTACACCAAGCACCTATCCATTGACTATGGAATAGATAAAGGCAAAGAAAGAACATATTCAAGCAATGATTGAAATAACATCTGCATTGATTGATTCAGAGTTTAATGATCTAGAAGGCTGCAATGATGTAAAGGCAATGTGGGATAAGCTCATATCAGTATATGGAGGAGATGAAGATGTTCAAAGAGAAAAAGTAGACAGTCTGAGAGGACAACTTGAATCTATGAGGATGAATGAAGGTGAGAACATAACTCAGTACAGTACAAGACTAAAGGAGATTGCCAATCAAATCAAAGGAGCAGGTGGAACTATTGAAGAAAAGGATATAACAAGTAAGTTATTAAGAACCCTTCTGCCAGCTTATGCAATCCGAGTCTCTTCAATCAATGAATTGAGGTATGTACCTAATATGCCAGTTTCTTTGGATGCTACTATTGGTAAGCTACATGCATTTGAGTTAAGTAATTTTGATAACAGTGGGTCTTCGGTAAATAAAGTTGAATCTCCATTTAGTTCTTTTCATCTTGATGAATCTAATGTTTACAATGAAAGAAAGTATAAGTACTCTGAAGGAGATCATAGTGGAGCAAGTGAAAGATTTCAGAAGAACATGGAAGAAGTACACAAACTGTATGAAGAAATTAGAAAGCAAGAAGAGTTTGAAGCACTATTAGCCAAAAGGTTACCGAGAGGCAAAGGTAAGTATAAAGGAAAACTACCTTTGAAATGTTTCAATTGTGATAAGATAGGACATATGGCTTCTAACTATCCTGACAAAAATTTTATTGAAAAGAGAGATTACCGAGATGACAGAAAGAAAGACAACCATTACAGAGGACACTGAGACTTCAGAAGAAGAGATAGAAAGACATGCTTAATAGTTGATGAGGAATCTAATGATGATAAATTAGATGAGACTAATACAGAGGAAGTTGTTTATGTGGCTATCAAGGATGGCTCAGATGAAGAAAGGTATGAAGAAAAAGCCCTAATATCTCACATAAACACTAATGATTCTTGGATTATAGATAGTGGATGCTCACATCATATGGCAGGAGATAAACACAAGTTTGTTATGTTAGAAGATTATGATGGAGGCTATGTTAGATTTGGTAATGATGCACCATGTCCGATAAGAGGTAAAGGATCTTTAACACTTTTTGATAATGCAAGATGTAATGATGTTTATTGGGTTGAAGGTTTGAAATACAATTTGTTGAGTGTAGCATAGCTAAACAACACAGGTTACCGAATAGAATTTCAGAAAGGAATTGTCAAAGTTCATGACAAGAATGCAAAGTTAGCTGCTATTAGGACACAAACAAAAGGTAATACATTTCACCTTGACTCAACTCGGAATAAGTGTTTGCATGCAAAGATTGATGATACCTGGTTATGGCATAAAAGGTTTTGTCATGGAATAAGTGTTTGCATGCACAGAGTAAGAGGTCTACCGAGTCTTGAAAAACCTGAGAATGCTATGTGTCAAGGATGCCAGATGGGTAAGATGACAAGATCAAGCTTTACAAGTAAGTCTTACACTTCTAAGGGAATTTTAGATCTAGTGCACATTGATCTTTGTGGTCCTATGAAAGTTCAAAGTTATTATGGTGATAAGTATTTCATATTATTTGTGGATGACTATTCAAGGATGATGTCAGTAATGTTTTTAAAGGAAAAATTAGAAGCTTTTCAAATGTTTAAATGGTACAAGGCAGGAGTTGAAAATGAAACAAGAAGACAACTGAAATGTCTTAGATCAGATAGAGGAGGAGAGTTCACATCTAATGAATTCAACTTATTCTGCAATGATCATGGTATTAAAAGACAAGTCTCTGCACCGAGAACTCCACAACATAATGGAATAGCTGAAAGAAGAAATAGATCTATTGTGGATTGTGCTAGAATACTGATGGTTGAAAAGAAGGTGCCACAAACATTTTGGAGAGAAGCAATAAGCATAGTTGTTTACACCTTGAACCGAGTTCAATTGAAGAAAGGTACTTTGAAGACACCATATGAAATTTGGTATGATAAGAAACCTAATGTTAGTTATTTTAAAATCTTTGGAAGTAGATGCTATGTTCATAAAGATGATAGAAATGGCAAGTTTGATCAGAAAAGTGAAGAAGGAACATTTCTAGGTTATTCTTCCAGAAGCAAAGCATTTAAATGTATGATCAAATCATCTAACAAAATAGTAGAAAGTGAAAATGTGAAAATTGATGAATTTGTAGAAAGAAATGATGAAGGAAATTCCAAGGAACCAGAAGACTATGATGAATTTGTCTATGTTCAACCGAAAAGTCCTACCGAGAAGACTGTTGAAGAAAATGAAGAGAATATCCAGTTACCGAGTGATGAAGAAGATCATACAGAGCCTACCAAGCCTGTATTAGCCAAATATGTCGGAAGACATCATGCACCAAGTCAGATTATAGGAGATAAGGATGATCTAGTGATGACAAGGAACAAACTGAGACAGAACACATGTTTGATATCTGAATTTGAACCGAGAATAGTGAAAGAGGCATTTAACAGTGAAGATTGGGTAAATTATATGATAGAAGAGATTGATCAAATCAAAAAGAATGACACATGGACACTACTCCCAAGATTGAAGGACAAAAATGTAATCGGTACAAAGTGGATTTTTAGAAACAAGCTAAATGAAAAAGGAGAAGTAATTCGGAACAAAGCAAGATTAGTTTGCAAAGGTTATGCTAAGAAGGAATTGATTATGGTGAAACCTTTGCACCTGTTGCTAGACTTGAAGGAGTAAGAACATTGTTGGCCTATGCTTCTTTCAAGAACTTCAAGGTATATCAAATGGATGTCAAATTTGCATTTCTGAATGGAATATTAGAAGAAGAATTTTTCATTGAACAACTTGAAGGATTTGTTGAAGACAATAATAAAGATCAGGGATGTAAATTGAACAAAGCTTTATATGGTTTGAAACAAGCACCAAGAGCATAGTATGAAAGATTGCACTCTTATTTGATTAAGATTGGTTTTATAAGGACAAGTGAGAACAACAACATGTACATGAAGAATGATGAAAATGGAATACTGATCTCAGCCATATTTGTTGATGATATTATATTTTGTGGAAATGACTCTTTATGCAAGAACTTTGGAAATGAAATGAGCAAAGCATTTGAGATGTCATTAATCGGTGAGATAAAGTATTTTATAGGTTTATAGATACTACAAATGAAAAATGATATTTTCATTACTCAATCCAAGTACATAAAGAAAATCTTGAAGAAATTTGGAATGGATGATTCAAAACCAGTAAGTACTCCTATGACTACCAACTGTAAATTATCTAAGAATGATGAATCTGCATATGTTGATGAGACACTCTACCGATCCATGATTGGAAAACTAAAATATGTTGTTCACAGCAGACTAGACATAGCACATGCAATAGGTACAGTTACAAGATTCTCTGTAGATCCTAAGGAAACACACATGACAACAATCAAAAGAATTTTCAGATACTTGAAAGGCACAAAGGATTATGGCTTAGTATATTAGAAAGGAAATAATTTTGATTTAAAAGTTTATATTGATGCTGATTGAGCAGGCAACATTGATGACAAAAAAAGCACAAGTGGAGGAACTTTCTTTTTGGGAGAAAGACTAGTGAGTTGGCTTAGCAAGAAACAAGGATGTGTTTCACAGTCAACAACAGAAGCTGAATACGTTGCTGCAGCATTGAATTGTACCAACATTGCATGGATCAAACAACTGTTGGAAGGTATAAATGAGAAAGTTACCGTGCTAGTAACTATATTCTGTGACAATACTAGTGCCATTAATATTTCAAAGAATCCTGTTATGCACTCTAAGACAAAACAAATAGCTATCAAATATCATTATCTTAGAGAAGAAGCTCAAGAGAAGAAAGTGGTGTTGGAATATGTTAGCACAAAGGAGCGAATAGCAGATATCTTCACCAAGCCACTACCAAAGGACACTTTTGAATATCTCATAAGCAAGTTAGGGGTCCTACCCCTATCTTCTACTCACTGACCGAGTTCGGTGAAAGCATCAATCCGATGACTCTAATAAATATCTTTTGGGAGTTGATGTTGAGTTATACACTTTAGGATGTTTTCTAGAAGTGTACTGGAATTAATACAAGAAATATTACAGGGAACAGGAATTGAAGACAAATGCTCTGACCAAGACTCAGTTGATACACAACAGCAGGAAATCACTTCTTACAGAAAGAAATTATGTTTTAGTTCTTTATTTTCTTTTTGGCATTGTTGTCAAAGGGGGAGAAGACCTACAAAGGGGGAGAAGACTACTATAAAGGGGAGAAGACTAAGAGAAAACTAAGCAGACTACGGATTGGGAAGAAGACTGAAGAAATGAGGAGAAGTCTCATGTATGGGGAAGAGCATTTCAGCATTTCAGAATCACAGCAATCCGAATCTATTAAGGTCAAATCAATTGGTTTTGCCATCAATGCCAAAGGGGGAGATTGCTGGCAATATTGCATTATAACAGACAATGAAAGATTGTTGGCATTTCTTAAGGATATTGAGAAGGTTGTTGATGATTATGGATATAACTGACTAAAGATGTTTTACTGTCTTGATATTATTATTTTGTCATTGATGTCAAGAAATTGATTTTCTAATTTAGTATGATATTGCCATATCTTGAGAAGTGTGATATGAAGATTATATAGATGTTGGTAAAAGACACAGGAAAGAATATGATGAATAAGGTATTCAATGGACAACTACTACCGAGTCAGACAATGATGAGATAATGATGTTTTAGATTGTTTTAACATCATACATATATTGTAAATTGTAAAGGTTAATACTATACTATGTTATCCAGTAAAGAACCTAGTCGGTAAAACCCTAAGGAACCTAGTCGGTAAACCCTAAGGTTATCGCTATCGATTAATGAAGGCAGAATGTCTACCAAGTGGAGTTTAGTATTCACCGAGTTGTTACTGAGTTGTAACCGAGCTATAACAGAATGCATTAAATGTTTACATGCGGTATTTAATGAAGGAAGCTAATGAGCTAGAGCAGATTAAATGATTGGTAAGCCGTGGAAGAAGTTCGTTAATGAATCTAAGGCAAAGGAAAGTCGACATGAAGATCTACAGCTCAGATTGAACTGCAATACCCTGGCACAAGTTCCAAGACTATTATGCAAGTTCCAAGGTGGGGGAAAACATTTTCAGATTGAAAGATGCATTGAACCTAGACAAGATCGAAGATCTGATGGCTATGGTTGATCATGGGAAATGTGATCAAGGAGATTAAGCGGTTACCTAATTGTTTATAAATAGGAAACTGTTGATAAACAATGTATGCAGGCAAGTGTATGCACAGGGATGCTACATAGTGATTACCGAGCACAGAGGCTCTTAGACCTATTAGAATAATAGAGTATAGAAGCCCAGTAGATAGACAAGATTAGTTCTATGTCTAGATTGTATTGAACAAATAGGAATCTGCTTTAGCATTTTAGATGTGAAGTTGCAGATAGATTTTTATTATTGTTATTTTGTGAAAGTGACAGAAAATCTCTTAATTGAGTGGACTTAACAGTCTTATATGTAAACCCTCTAGCAAGGTGACATTCTGATTGAATGTTTGAAATCCTTTAACAAGGTCACTTCTAACAAAGTGAAGATCCTAACAGATCTGAGGGAAATCCCTTAACCGGGTCACATCTAGCAATGTGTTTGTAATCTTTAACAGGATTTGCTTTTAACCGAGCATACTCTAGAAGAGTATATTTCTTAGTGGGTCCTAAATCCCACAATGGCTTTTCCCTATTTGGGTTTCCACGTTAAATCTGGCATTATGAGGTTTATATTGTTCATATGCTTTTGAGTTTGCATTTTTAACAGTTTTGGTTATATTACTGATGTATATGTTATCGAGGTTGAATCTGATGTTTTTATGGATGATTAAGTTTGTATGATTCACCCCCCCCCCCCCCCTCTCATCTTGTTGGCTATTGGATCTGTACTCATATTAAGTATCAGAACTATCAGCACATGCATTCATGCACACTGCCTAGAGCTCACTAATTAGAACATTCACATATCAGTCAGATCTAGGTTTGTGACTTTGTTTGATGACTATAGCTCATTGTCTATGCATGATTGCTTCAATTTACATACATCTACCCTAATTTCAACATTATTAATCAATTCAATTTAAAGGGAAAGAAGAGGGACATCTAAAACCCCTAGAATCTGATCAAAATTTTGGTCTTTTAGGCTTAGATCTATCAAATTTCATCTTTCCCTAATGCGAAGGTCCCTAAAAAATTTAAATTAGCAGTTTAACTACATTAATGGGTGAAATCCTAATTGTTCACCTTTACATTTTGGTTAATCCGACATCTTACACCTTAATTTTTGATTTATGATCTTAGATTTGATTATTCATGCATTTGCAAGTTAAAATTTACATTTACAAGTTTAATTTTCAATTGAATTACATAAATTTAGAGGTTAAAGTCACAAAAAACCTAATGTTTAATTATAAAATTGAACTTGTGGGTTGCTTAATTCGGGTTAATTATTTTAGATCTGATTATTCATGCAATTTAAAATTCAAATTATCCCTCCTAGATGTTATTTTTAATTGAATTACATAAATTTAGTGGTTGAATTCACAAAAACCCTAATTTATAATTCTAAAATTTACTTGTGGCTTGCATATTTTTTCAAATCTTATCTTTATTTTTCAAATTCATCAATCAAATTATTCAATTGATTCGTTAATCAATCATTTTTACAAAATTTTGCATTGTTTAGTCATAATTTTCAATTTCAAATTCAAATTTCCCTCCTTTGTGCATGAGTTTTGTTACCATTATCCCTACCTACAATATTCCCATGACAAGAAGTTATAGAATTAAGGCTCCCCAAGGTTTAATTACTGAGGATATGGAGCCTAATTTGGATAACTTATTTTATGAGAATGTATGTGGTTCCTCTAATCCAACAAATGATGTCATTTATCCCTATTGGCATTGCATGAAGATTGCATTGATGAAGTATAGTGTTGTCGTTGATGTCAATAGTAACTGGTAATGGAGTTGTATCGCAACTGGTAGTGATGCAATAATCCAACGGATAGTAAAGTAGTGATGGAAACTAGTATTGGTATTTCAAGAAGAGTGATCAACAGGTAACCCTAACCAGTTGATATGCAGAACCCTAATCGATGGAGCTTGGTGAATCGGTTGTGATTATCTATGACGGAATGATGATCAGAGATGAAGATGCCACGTAAGCATGATGCACATGATGAGTTTCAAAGTGGTTTTGGAGCATGAAGATAACTATTTATCTTGGGAATGAGAAAATGCATATCATGAAGTGCAAAACGCATGATGTGCTACAGGATCCAATGTGTGGTGATCTAGGAGCGGTTGAAGTTGTCTAGAACATTGTGTAGTTGATTGCTATATAATCCAACGGTCATGATTGAACTGATATGTTTATAATCTCTATGAGATTTGTAGGTTTTGTGTTGTGTTACCGACCTATTGTATTTTCTTTTAAATTTGATGAATTGTTTGTAATTGTGTTGGAAATTTGGTTAAGTGTGGTAGTGTGATTGTTTCTAACCAGAAGGAGTGTTTGTAGAATGTTGTGAAGGCGGATAGGAGCAGAAAAGGATTTGACTAAGAAAGATAGTATTATTATTAGATCAGCAAAGACTTTGTTGTTCTCTAACCATTATAATAGTTAAATCCCTTAACTGGGTAAGCTTTAATAGGCTTGATGTTGCTTAAATCCTCTAGCCATGTGATCCATTAGCTTGGATTTGAAATCCTCTACCGAGGTTACCCCTAACAGGGTATTACCTTTAATAGGGTATTCTAGTCAATCCCTTAATCGGGTTGTCCCTAACTGGATCTATTCTTAATGGGACATTATTGTATAAGCTTCTAACAATGCTTGGCTCCTAACAAGGAAAACTTCATAAGAGTTCAAAATACTTGTGGGTATTCATCTCCACCATGGTTTTTCCCATTTGGGTTTCCACGTAAAAAATCATTGTGTCAAGTGGTGAATGATTTTGTGGATATGTTTTGATATGGTTGATATGATTAACAAGGAAAGCCACTTAGATATGTTTAGATGACTAGAAGCGATTTGAAATGAGCTATTACTAATGTTAGTAAAGTGATTTAATGTTTTCATTAAATGGTATGTAAGTTTCAGATCTTTTACATTGTATCATTAATGTTTTGGTCAACCGGTAAATTTTGACAGTGCAGTTGCAGTTTCTGATACAGTGACTAAACCAGTTAGTTTAGCAAGTTGTTTCTAAGTTGGGATTAAGTTTGGTGAAAGTTTAGTTTTTTTTCTATCTACTGATTCCCCCCCCCCTCAGTAGTTGACCAAATCCTTATTGTTTCATCATATTATTAATTGGTATCAGAGCATTTTAGGTCCTCTTATGTTTAAGCCTAATAGCTTGAGGAAAAGATCTAGGAGAAAATGATGGAGAAAGAAGGTCTTAAGTTCAATAAGGAAAACTATAGAATCTGGAGTGATAGGATGAAGATCTATATCAAGAGCATAGGAAATCAATATTGGAAACATGGTGTTACTAAATATAACTTGCCTAGTGGGATTTTTTTAGATGATCAAAAGAAGGAGCAACAAGAGAACAATCAAGCATTGGAGGCCATTATCAGTTCCTTGTCCGATTCAAAGTATGTTGATGTTCATGGATTGGAGACTGCTTACGAAGTGTGGACGAAACTGGAAGATATCTATAGCGGTGATGAGCATGTTAAGATTGCCAAAGAAGAGAGTCTGAGAGGTAAATTTGATTATATGCATATGGTTGAAGGAGAAAACATTCAACAATATGGTCAAAGGATCAAGGAGATATTTAGAGAGATGAAAAGTATTGGAGGTACAGTGGAGGATACCGTAGTGCTTAGCAAGGTGTTGAGAACCCTTCTACTGGTCTATGCTATTTGAGTTGCAGCCATTCAGGAACTCAAGTCTATTGATAAAACAAAGGTAACTCTTGACTCCATCATTGGTAAATTAACTGCATTTGAACTAAATGGTTTTGATGAAGTGTTCAAAGATTGAAATCTTCATTTAGAGCCTTGGTTTCAAACCCACTGGTAAGGAAAAGCAGAGAAGTCATCTACAGTCACGAGTCTAGATTCAGCGGAGAGGTTGATGATGAAGATAGTCTGATTGAGCTTGAAGCATTGTTGCCCAAGCGGTTACCCAGAGGTATTGGTAAGTATAGAGGTAAATTACCTTTGAAGTGTTTTGCATGTAACCGGATTGGACATATTGTTGCTAACTGTCCTAATGGAGATAATGAACAAAAATGAGAGAAGTATAAAAAGTATAAAGGCTAAGGTAAAAGAGATTGTCTCATTGTAGTGGATGGAGGAATTACATATGAGGAATATGAAGAAGATGAAAATGAGGATATTGTCTTTATTAATATTAAAGAAGAGACATCAGATCAGAAGGCATTAGTCTCTCGCATGGATAGTTCTGATGACTGGATTATAGACAATGATTGTTCACACCACATGACTGTTGACTAGAGTAAGTTTCTTACTTTGAGAGAGTTTAATGGAGGTGTTATGATATTTGGGAATGACTCACCCTGCATGGTGAAAGGAAAGGGGTCGATCTCTTTGAATGAAAAAAGTAGTGCAAATGATATCTACTAGGTTGAAGGACTGAAACACAATCTTTTGAGTGTTGCTTAGCTCAATGACAAAGGTTACCCACTAAAATTCAAGAATGGAGTCTGCAAGATTTATGGAAGCAAAGATGAACTGATTCCAACTGACAAACAAAATAGAGGTAACTTGTTTCATTTAAATTCTAAAGTCAACAGTTGTTTAATTGCAAAAGTAGAAGATAGTTGGCTTTGGCATCAAATATTATGTCATGTAAATTTTGATAGCATTGTAAAAGTCAGTAAGTCCAAATCAGTAAGAGGTTTGCCACAGTTGGACAAACCAGTGAATGCTTTGTGCAAGGAATGTCAGTTAGGGAAGATGACATCCTCAAACTTCAAGAGAAAATCTTTCTCAGCAAAGCATTTGCTAGATTTGGTTCATACCAACCTATGTGGACCAATGAGGACTAGGAGTATTCAAGGTGATTGGTATTTCATAATTTTTATAGATGATTGCTAAAGGATGATGTGGGTCACATTCTTGAAAGATAAGGCAGAAGCATTTAGCAAGTTTAAGGCATTCATAGCCTTAATTAAAAATGAAAGTGTAAAGAAGATAAAGTGCTTAAGAATTGATCAAGGTGGTGAATTTACTTCAGAGGAATTCACTAGATACTATGAAGACAATGGAATTAAGAGGCATCTTTCTGTACCTAGGACACCACAACAAAATGGTATTACAAAAAGGAACAATCGATCAGTTGTTGAAGCTACTAAGACTATGCTAATTCAAGGAGGTGTAGCTAAGACATTCTAGAGAGAAGTTGTTGGCATAGTTGTTTACACAATGAATCAGATACTAGTTAAAAGAGGTAAGGATAAAACTCCCTATGAGTACTGGTATGGTAGATCACCTAATGTCAGTTACTTTAAGATTTTTGGTAGCAGATATTTTATCAAGAGAGGCCATTATGTTGGTAATTTTGATGCCAAGAGTGATGAAGGCATATTTCTTGGTTACTCCACCAAGAGCAAAGCTTACAAGTGTTACGACAATCGGACCAAGAAGATCATTGAAAGTGTTAATGTTTGAGTTGATGAGTTTCTTGAGAAATTAGGAGAAAGTAGTGAGGAGAAGGAGGAAGAACCTTACACACTATTTTTGGAACTGGAATCGGTGAAGCTAGAAGTTGAAGAACACATTAGAGAATCCCCAATTCAACCAGAACAGGGAGGTCTAGTAGAGGAAGAAGAACCTGGAAATCAAGATCATGTTATTCCAAGGTATGTTAGACTTAATCATAGCCCTGATCATATTATTGGAGACATGAATGAAGGATTACTAACAAGAACAAGGTTTAGAGAGAACTCTTGTATGATTTCCACCATTGAGCCTAGAACTGCAAAAGAAGCATTTGCAAATGAAGACTGGATCAAGGCAATGGAAGAAGAACTTGACCAGATAGAGAAGAACAATATATGGTCATTGGTACCCAGACCGGAGAACAAGAATGTAATAATTACAAAATGGGTATTCAAGAATAAATTAAATGAAGATGGAGTAGTGGTTAGAAATAAAGCTAGACCGGTATGCAAAGGATATGCACAAGAAGAAGATGAAGACTATGGTGAGACATTTGCACCAGTTTCTAGATTGGAAGGAGTAAGGACTCTACTTGTATTTGCAGCATATAGAGGATTCAAATTATATAATATGGATTTGAAGTCAACATTCCTAAATGGAATATTGGAAGAGGAAGTCTACATTGAACAGCCAGATGGTTATGCTTTAATTGTAGAAAAGGACATGGTGTGCAAATTACATAAGGCATTATATGGACTGAAGAAAGCACCTAGAGTATGGTATGAAATATTTCACTCTCACTTGGTGAAGATAGGTTTTTAGAGAACCAGTGAAGACATTAACATATATCTCAAGTCAGAAGGAGACAAGATACTAGTAAGTGAGGTATTTGTTGATGATATCATTTTTGGAGTAAATGATGATATGTGTCATGACTTTTCCAGTGAAATGAAGAATGAGTTTGAGATGTCACTGGTAGGTGAAGTAAAAAAATTCGTAGGTCTACAAATCCAACAAATGAAGGATGGTATTTTCATCACACAGTCCAAATATGTGAAAGAAGTTTTGAAGACTTTTGGAATGGGAGACTATAAACCAGTTGCAACACCAATGGTTACAGGCTGTAAATTGTCTAAGGAGGATGATTCTACATCAATGCATGAAAAGGAGTACAGGTCAATGATAGGTAAACTACATTATGTTGTCCATAGCAGACCGGACATTGCTCATGCAATGGGATTGGTTGTCAGATTTCAGAAGAGCCTGAAGGAGACACACATGGTAGCAACCAAACAAATTTTTAGGTATCTGAAAAGAAAAATTGATTATGGATTATGGTATCCATATGCAAGAGACTTTGATTTAAAAGTCTATACAGATGCAGACTGGGTAGGCAATGTTGATGATAGGAAGAGTATAACCGGAGGAGCATTCTTTCTTGGAGGAAGACTAGTGTCTTGGAGCAGCAAGAAACAAAGTTGTATATCTCAATCAACTGCAGAAGCTGAATATGTTGCAGCATATATGAATTGTACCCAAGCAATCTGGATGAAACACATTTTGGAAGGTTTCAAATTGAAGATTTCAAAACCAGTAAGGATTTTCTGTGATAACACTAGGCAATAAACATTTCTAAGAACCCGATGTTGCATGCTAGGACAAAGCATATTGAGATGAAGTATCATTTGTTGGGAGAGAAAGTGAAAAGTAAAGATGTGTCACTGGAGCATGTATCTACTAAAGAACAGGTAGCAAATATCTTTACTAAACCTCTACCTAAGGCTACTTTTGAGTATCTTAGAGCTAAGCTAGGGGTTGTACCCCTACATGAAGTCAATTAAGAAAATGTGGAAGACATCAGTCCCGAAGCTTATTGAAAATCTTGAAGTAGGATTAGTGTAGAGTGGAGCTACTCCACAGGGGCAGCAACTTGTTGCAGATCAGTGAAGCATGGAATGGTTATCCTTCACTTTGGTATTGTTGTCAAAGGGGGAGAAGAAATGTATATGACTAATAGCCAGTTACCAGCTAAAGACATGGAGATATAGTTGAAGGAGAGTACATGAAAAAATGTAAACTAGGATTCCTATACCTATGTATGTGCATTACTCCCAATCATCACAATCAAAGGGTATTGATATTTGTATTGTAATCAATGCTAAAGGGGGAGATTGTTGGCATTGCATGAAGATTGCATTGATGAATTATAGTGTTGTCATTGATGCCAATAGTAACCGGTAATGGAGTTGTATTGCAACCAGTAGTGATGCAGTAATGCAACCGGTAGTAAAGCAATGATGGAAACTAGTATTGGCATTTCAGGCAGAGTGATCAACTGGTAACCCTAACCAGTTGATATGCAGAACCCTAACCGATGGAGCTTGGTGAATTGGTTGTGACGATCTATGACCGAATGATGATCAAAGATGAGGATTCCAGGTAAGCATGATGCACATGATGAGTTTCAAAGTGGTTTTAGCATGTGAAGATAACCATTTATCTTGGGAATGAGAAAATGCATAGCATGAAGTGGAAAACACGTGATGTGCTACAGGATCCAAAGTGTGGTGATCCAAGAGCGGTTGAAGTTGTTTAGAACAATGTGTAGTTGATTTCTATGTAATCCAATGATCATGATTGAACTGATATGTTTGTAATCTCTATGAGATTTGTAGATTTTGTGCTATGTTACCGACCTATTGTATTTGCTTTTAAGGTTGATGAATTGTTTGTAATTGTGTTGGCTATTTGGTTAAGTGTGATAGTGTGATTGTTGTCGAACCAAAAGGAGTGTCTGCAGAATTTTGTGAAGGTGGATAGGAGCAGAAAAGAAAGATAGTGCTATTACCTGATCAACAAAGACCCTGTTATTCTCCAACCATTGCAACAATTAAATCCCTTAACTGGGTAAGCTTTAATAGGCTTGGTGTTGCTTAAATCCTCTTACCAGGTGATCCATTATCTTGGATTTGAAATCCTCTACCGAGGTTACTCCTAATAGGGTATTGCCTTTAACAGGGTATTGTAGTCAATCCCTTAACCGGGTGGTCCCTAACCAGATCTGTTCTTAACAGGACTTTATTGTATAAGCTTCTAACCAGGCTTGGCTCCTAACAAGGCGAACTTCAGAAGAGTTCAAAATACTTGTGGGTATTCATCCCCACCGTGGTTTTTCCCATTTGGGTTTCCACGTGAAAAATCATTATGTCAAGTGGTGAATGATTTTGTGGATATGTTTTGATATGGTTGATATGATTAACTGGTAAAGCCACTTAGATATGTTTAGATGACCAGAAGTGATCTGAAATGAGCTATGACTCATGTTAGTAAAGTGATTTAATGTTTTGGTTAAATGGTATGTAAGTTTCAGATATGTTCCATTGTATCATTGATGTTCTAGTCAATTGGTAAAGTTTGACAGTGAAGATGTAGTTTTTGATATAGTGAGTAAACCAGTTAGTATAGCAAGTTGTTTCTAAGTTAGGATTAAGTTTGGTGAAAGTTTAGTTTGTTTTCTATCTACTGATTCACCCCCCCTCTCAATAGTTCACTGGATCCTTATTGTTTCATCATATTATCAATCCCCACTTTTCATAATTTGATGTGGATGAATCACTAGCTAGGGTTTCAATTGACCAATTGGATAAGATTGCCAGTGAATTTTAAAATCTTCAACAATGGATGAGTCAACAATACCCAAAAAGTGAGGCAATCCCATTGATTAAAGGATTAAAAAGAATGGTTCAAAGTGATAAAACTGATGTTGATTTGTTGTGTGACCTTGCTCATATTGTTGACACTAATATCATGTCTATTGAAAGTTGTTATGAATTCTTTGGTTACGCTCAAGCTTCTAGTAAAGTCAGCTAATCTATTCATATGCCTACATCCTTGCCTAGTGTTCCTACATTTACATCTTCTATCATGACTACTTCCACACAAAATGTTAATTAGACACATGTTGGTCAAGGGGGTGACCTTGTTAATCAAAATCTGTTTATACCTTCTTCCACGAGTCTTCCATTAATGACTCAATCACCTCCTATACCCACATATAATAGTGTTCCACCTTGTTACTCTCAACCTCAACCTGTATACAAAAATGTTACTCCTCCATCTCAATTCAATATGTCTAATTTCAATCCATCCACCGAAGCAACCATTAATAACTTAGCCCAAACTATTTCATCCCTACAACAATAATTAGCTTCCATTACCCAATCCAAGTTTAATGTGCCCACATTTGATGTATTGAGCCCATTATCCGATGAAATTGTCCATGTTGTCCCTCCTAAACTTATGGAAATCCCTCAATTGGATATTTACAATAGAAAAAGTGATCCCTTGACTCATGTGAAAACACTTCAAACTTTGTGTAGTGACTTTGCTCATGATCAAAGACTAATGGTTAAATTGTTTACTCAAACCTTTAGGGATAAAGCCTTGCAATTGTATTTTTCTTTTCCTCCTTATTCTATTACATCATTTCAACAATTATCTAATGCTTTCATTCAGCAATTTCATAATAATATTAGTCCTAAGATTACTTTGACTAATTTAATTCATTGTAAGCAAGGTGTTAAAGAGAAAGTGACTGATTTTATTGGTAGATATAAATATTTGCATTCTAAAATTGCTTATCCTATACCTGATCGAGATGTTCAAAGAATTTTTATTGCTAATTTACAAAAAGACATTAGGAATAACCTTCTCTTTTATGAGTTTACTTCCTTTATGCAGTTGTGTGTAGTGCTTCATAATTATCAACTTCAAGTGAGTCAATTTGAACCATCTCCTTCAATGGCTTTGGTTGATAAGAATGAGAGTGCTCAAAAATATTTTGTGAAGTTTAAACTAAACAAGGGATACATCAAGATCAATGATAACATAAATACTCAAGTGGTAGCCATGACATCAGGTGTGGCTCCTTTATCCAAATACTTTAGAAAATAATTTACTCCTCTTTCTGAATCATTGCATAGCATAATGACACAATTGATAAATAAAAATATGTTGAAACTTCCTCCCATCAAGTCAATTGATACCTTCAAACTTTTCCACCTTATCATGATCCCAAAGCCTTTTGCCAATTTTGTCGTCAACCTAGTCATGATACTGAGAAGAGTTATACCTTAAGGAGTAGAATTCAATACTTTATAGATAACAATTCCATATCTGTGGCTAGTGTGAATGACAAAGGAAACAAATCTATAGATCCTCCTAATCAAAACCTCCAAATATTTACTAATTCTTTTCCTTCCCATTCTACTAATGTGGTTAAATCTGAACCTCTTGATTTTTCTCCTAATGACCTTGGTATTGAGTCTAATAATATGGTGAATCTTGTTGATAAACCTACATCTCCTAAGGACCTCTGCATTACCTTTGACCCTATAGAGACTATGGTTGCACCTAATGGCCCACTATATATCACTGCAATGGTCAAAGATAGACTCTCATGAGGGGTGCTCATTGATCCAGTGTGTATGGTGAATGTGATCATTCAAGAATATCTTTATACTTTGCAATTGCATCAAGTAACATATGATAAATATAATGTAGTGGTTAAGGTGTATGATGGTTTCTATTTCTCTACTATTGGTTCTATTACTCTTCTTTTTGAGGTTGGTACTAAGTGTTTAGCTGTCATTTTTTCTATTATTCCTACATCAAATCAATTTCATGTGAAGTTGGGACATCCTTGGCTCTCTTCCATGAAAGCGATCCCTTCTACTATTCATAAATATTTAAAATTGCCTCATAATAACAAAATCATAGCAATTAATCATAGCATGTACCAACCTATGGTGAGGGGTAGATATATGAACCTTGACTACTTTTGGCCTAAAAAATTTGAGCCTCTTAAGCCTCAAAGTGATGCTCTTTTTCAATCTTATCAAAAGTGAAAAAATGAGACGATCTTATCTTTGAGTAAGCCGAGAGATCCGAGACCTCTTCCTCCTCTTCATGACTGACCTAGTATCCTTCCTACACCTTTTATTCCTCTCGTATATGTTGCAGTCTCACCTCCTACATCTTACAAAGGGAAGCACCCAACATCTCCTTTTTTCAACCTAGTAGACCTTCTCCCATTCCTCCTCCTTTAAAGGAAGAGACAAAACCTATTCCAATTGATCCTAAACCTTCAAAACCCTTGGCTAAAACTAAAAGAAACCATTTTTCAAGAGAACATTGATGGAGACGTTGTGCTAAGGCTTGTGAAGTTGCTTCTCAACCCATTTCTTCCTCAAAGACACCAAATATTGACTTGGTCCCATTTGTCCAACCTTCACCTAACCCTAGGGAAGAATTTCAACCTAAATTAACAAGATTTAAAATGCTTAAGAAAGATGATGGTTCATTTTATATTCATATTAGAGAACCTATTTTTTATTAATCTTGATGAAGAAATAAATGAAAATGATGTTCATGATAACAATGTTGATGATAATGATTATGATGATATGTATGAGCTTATTGATGTTGATAATGATTTATCTAAACAATTTTCAAAAGTATTAATCCTAACTCCTAGTGACAGACAAATTGAATTGTCATTAGAGCATGGTCCTTGTTTGGAACTTGCAGTAGCTCCATCTACTGTGCTTAAATTTGCTCCTTTTGCATCTTGTCCACCTTCCCCAAACAATGTTCAGCAAGATTGGGAGGTGGATGATTTTCTTGATTAGCTTCATTCATGTTGTAGATTATTTGTCCTCTCTTTCATGTTCATAATGTGTTCCCCCATGATGTGTTTTTCTATTATGCTAGGTTCTCTTTAAATGACCCTTGTCACACTGTTTGTGCAAGGTAATAAATAGGTTGAATATGTTGTGACATTCTTCTATTCATATCTCAATTCTTCTATTTGTCATCCCTTGTGTTGTCTACTTGGGGATGATGCAAAGCGTTGAGATGTCTTTTGGGCTCTTCCATGTTGACTCAAAAGACACATGTTCTCTTCTTCCATTGTGCTTGTGGTTCCACTAACTTTAGGGGATGAGATTAATTCAATATAAATATTTCATGATATACATTATTTATCATAAGAGCATATTGACCCCAGAGTTAATGGATCCCTTGTGTATTTTATGTTTTGTGACCATTATCCTTTGATTTGTCCTTTCTTGGGGACATTTAATTGTGGTAACATTCTTGTCTTTTGGATGCATGCTACCTTAAAGCAATTTCTCTCAATAAGGAGTATGCAATCTCTTTAACATGGGGGCATACACTCTGCTCAATGTTTCACTTTATGCACACACTATCACATTTCTCGATACTCAAGTTACTTTGCAAACTAAGCCTTTTTGCTTTGTAATTTGGTATTTTTCTTTTTCTTGACTCATAGTAAGTGAATATTACTAGGCTAGTAGTCATAATTCCCTCTCTCTTATGATGTCCATTTTATCTTTATGTTGAAGTAGTAAGATCCTAAAGTCCCTTGGGGGCATAGCATGTCTTGTCTCTTTGATGTCTTAACGAAATTTTTCAATGCAAACCTTTGTACTTTAACAAGAGTGTGCTTAGTATCATACTCCCACTAAAGGGGGTGCTAAATTTAGGGTCCTAAATTGTACTCTCTTACAATTTTGTCCTTACTTGGGCCCTCACCTTTGTGTTCATCCCCTAAGGCTTGATTGAAGCCCTGATCTCCACACAATATGCATTTTCACTCAAATTTTCATGTTCTGCACTTCCTTCCCCAAGATCCTAGGCCTTTATGTCCAGGACTAGGGTTCTAGTGCCCTAGTCCTCTTCAAAAGGGCCCATTTTGGGGCCTCTCAATGGTATATGATTTGAGTGGTAACCTAGATCTCATGTAGGCTCATGTCAAAAAATTAATTTGTTTTGACTAGCATGTATAAAAGGAGGTCTACCCCTGTCATTTTGACAATCAAGAGCGAATTCATAATCCACTCTTGAGATCCATAAAATTCAAGTGAGAAAGCAATCATTCTTCTTTCAAGCATTGGAGTAGACGTAAAGTCAAGATTCAAGAATTTGAGATGGCATTTATGTTCTATGTTTTATGAAGACTATCTACATGAAACCCTAATTCCTTGTGAAGACAAACAAAACTTCATAAAGAGGTATAACATTAATTTTTCAGACATTTTCAGCCCTTTCCCTAAAAAATAAAGCATTTCCATTACAATAATTCATTTACATTTCAATTCTATTTCATGGTTAGTTCCAAAACCAAGGTTTGACCTAAGGCAAACCCCTATTCCTAACCATTTTCCTTTCTATATTGTGTGCAAGAATAGGTGCATAGCTATAATTTTTAGGATCGACATTATTCGCAAAGACGAATAGGTTTCCCTTTCAACAGGGAAAATCTCAGAGGACCAGAGTGACAAGTATTTTGGTCCCAACAATTTAGGATGACCATCTAGGAATAGATCAAAATATTCACATATTGCTCAAATTTAGGTTCATGGCCTCGTTTGATGACTATAACTCACTATTTATGCATAATTGCTTCAATTTACACACATTTACCCTAATTTCAGCATTATTAATCAAATTAATTCAATTTAAAAGGAAAGAAGAGGGAGATATAAAACCCCTAGAATCTAATCACAATCTTGGTCTTTTAGGCTTAGATCTATCAAATTCCATATTTCCCTAATGTGAAGGTCCCTAAGCAAAAATGAGTGATGTTACTACATTAATGGGTGAAACCCTAATTGTTCACATTTAGAATAAGAGATCTCCCCCTTCTTCTAAGGGACATACTTTCATCATAATTGTTACTACTTATCAAATTGCCATTAGTTTTTATATTCAAAGTCATACTATATACTCTAGTCGGTTAACACTACTGAATCATGCAGTCGGTACACATAGAGAAGTTGGTATGCACAGTCTAGTCGGTTATAGAGGAAAGCAGTCACAGAACGTAGTATACACCGAGCTGTCTACCGAGTATCTTTTTATGACTACCAAGCAGCAAAGATGACATACCGAGTTGATATACACCAAGTGAAACATGTTACCAGATACATTGAATCTGGACATGCATATGAAAACATGTTACAAGATTGAGGCACATCTAACCGTTATTACATTGGAAATTGTACTAGAAGATTGTGTATGATTTTGAGATCAATCTAACCAATGAAATATTTTGTATAGTTATTCATTCGAGGAATCTTGTTTGTAAGATCGAAGCAATGAATTGGATCACCGTCTTAAGAGATCTATTTATACAATATTAGTTAAGGGTGTATGCATGTGTGTAAGAAGATGGTTATAGAGACACAGAGGTCACCGAGAAGGTTTTCAGAGAACAGTCGAAGAACAGAGTAAATAGAAGGGTTTACTGAGATACTATATGAGTTACCGAGGTATTCTATAAGCAAGGTAATCTTATTCTGAGCACATAGAATCTGCTATAACATTTCAGATGTAAAGTTGCAAATATTTGTAATGATTTTATTGTAATATTGTGAAGTTGAAAGAGAAACCTTTAATAGGGTAAAAGACTCTAATCAAGTCTATAAATTGTAAAGCCTCTAACCAGGTGCAACATTCAGAATAAATGTTGTAAATCCTTTTGCAAGGTAGATCTAATAGATCTTGTTACTCCTAACAGGGTAAGCTATCAAAAATATCTAAAATGTAGCTCTAACCAAGCACTCTTTATTATTGCAGTAGTGAAGTTGTGGGTGCCATACCCACTGCAGTTTTTCTCTCTAACCAAGACTTTCTGCGTAACCAAAATATATGTGTTATGGAGTGAATCATGTATGAGTGTTATCTATTTGTTTTAACTTTATTTTATGTTACTGCACTATTTTGTTTATGCATAGCAGTAAAGTTATTATTCAAGAAAAGTTTTGGAGTACTGATTCACCCCTCCCCTCTCAATACATTAGCTTTCCATATTGGGCCTAACAATTGGTATCAGAGCTTCAATCTTGGAAAAGGGTTTAACTGCCTAAAGAGAAAGATCTTATCAATGGAAGGCTACAAACAATCTTGGAGGATTGTATATCTGCAAGAAGAGTTGGATCATGCTAATCAAGTGATTGCAAACATGCAAAGGCAAATGCAAAAATCTCTGAAAGTAAGAAGAAGATTATCTGATGACTTGTAGGATTCTCAAGAGTTAGTGGAACAAATTGAGACATCATCTAAGAATAGTATATCTAAAGAAACTGAAGAAATGATTGGAGTATTGAGAGAAAAGATCAAAGCACTGGTTGATCAACTAAAAGCAATGAAAAAAGAACATGAACATTTCAGCACACAAATGACTGAAAATCTAGATGCATTAAGGACAACTGAGGATAAAGCAAGAGATCTACAAAGAGAGAAACAACAACTTCAAGTCGTGGTATCTGATAAAAATGATGAAATCATAAGATTGACTGGGATTCAACAAAATATGACAGATCAACTAGGTTATGCACATCATGAAGCAATTCTGAAGAATGATGAAAATCAAGCATTGAAACTTGAAGTATCAAGGTTGACCGATGAACTTGAAACAGAGAAGAAATCCAAAGAAACACTGAAGAAGAGTTATGAAGCATCAAAGATGTTGGATGAGAAACTGCATACAAGAAGACCCAACAAAGATGCAGGGCTCGGTTACAAAGGAAAAGACTCTACCAAGAAAGAAATTCATACTACCGAGAAAGGAGAATCATCAAAGCAAGCTGGAAAAAGGAATAACATAAAAAGAAAGAAGCCTATTTGCTACTACTATGGAAATCAAGGTCACACTACCAACATATGCCAAATCAAAAAAGGTAAGCAACCGAATATCACTAAGTCCAATGATTATTGTTACAATTGTAACAAATATGGTCACACATCTAATCAATGTAGGACAAAGTCTATTAACAACTATCAGAAGGCAAAATTCAAATGGTTTTGTAGAAACTGCAATAGATATGGACATAGTACTGAGAAGTGTTGGCTTAAGCAAAATAACTACTTGAGGTCTGCACACCGTGCAAACACTAGAGGTTACCGAACTCACACAAATCCTTACCGACAATATGCAGCAGTACCATGGGATTACAATACAAGGATATGGTGTGAATGTTGTTGAAGATATGGACATATTAGTGCCAATTGTTTTATAAGGTTTGGAATGAACAACCGAAGATCATGGAGAAATCCTGGTATGGCATGTTTTCATTGTCACAAAGTTGGACATTTAGCTGGAGATTGCAGAGATCAACCTAGAGGAGACACTGAAGAATTAAAAGAAAAATTAAAGATGATTTGGAAAAAGAAGGAAATTGTGTCAAATGAAGAAAGCACCTTACCTACCGAGTTAGGTGCACCTATTCCAAATTAATCAGCAAATGTATGAAGGGACTGCATTCTCTAAAGGTTAAAATCATAACAGTTCCTATTCTATTATGTACAAAATTCAAAATCTGCATAGTTAAGATGCTTCAATAAGTCTGAAATTCTATCAAAAGTACTTTACAAGAAACCTGTCAAGTCGGTGAATACAAGAAGCCTATCATGTCGGTAAATGAAGAAAATTTGGCTACTCGATTAAAACAAAAAAAAAAAGAGTAAATTGGTTAAAGGTGAACCGAGTGCATTTAATGTTTTGACCTAACCCGCACGGAGCCTGATAACGTATTTTGTGTACTTAAAAGCATTTTCGTGATCATTTACATTCACCAATTTTTTGAAAGTGCAGAGCAGAGCGAATCAAGGTGATCAAACCTCATTCAAAGCGAATCCAAGGTATTTACATCAAATCTCATCGCATTGTTAAGCTAGTTTACCGATCTTATCAAATTGTTATTATCTGCTAAGTGTGAAGTGTCTGTCGTTTGTAAACCGTCAAACCCTAAGGATAGTTTGCTAAGTTTTACTTGAAATCAACAATGGCACCCAAGATCCAAGATCCCATTATTGTCAAGAATGTAGAGAAGCCCTCACTAAAATACACTTTGACTCCTAAATTCGCCTTTGAACCGGATGACAAAACCGCCTTTTCACTCATCCCGGATCGAGTCTTGTTAGTTGAAGATGTTATATTCTTCACCAAATGTCATGTTGAAGAACTCGGTCATGTTGAGATAAGAGAGACCTATGATGAATTGTGCACAGATGGTAAATTGAATAGCAAGTATGAACACATCAAGATCACAGGATTGACTAAAGCCCTAACCTACCCTCATGCGTTCAAGCCCCAATGGGTCAAGTTTGTTTTTGAGCAGAGTTCATGATGATTTCATGTGGCTAGAAGAGAAACCATTCAAAATCACCAAAGAAATCATTCATGTGATCACTGGTTATCCTATCTATGATCATGCACGAGCACAAAAGATGATATCACAGAAGGAATTAATCAGTTTAACTGGAGTTGAATCTGATTACAGAGGACTAAAACTGAACAATGTCACTGATGTAGAACTTAAGTTTGCCATTAGAGTAATTGGTTACTGTTTCCTGCAATTTGCAAGGGAAAACAGTGTACCCTGTGCAGCAGTTGACATAGCTTATAAAATTGTGAAAAAGGGAATGAAGATTGACTTATGTGAAGTATTACTAAAGAACCTGTTTGAGAACCTGAACACAATAAGGAAGCCGAAGAAGAACAACTCGGCAAATACACTAAAGTTTGGTTCACTTCTTGTATGCATATTTTTCTACTTTGAAAAATTCTTTCCATCAGCTGGTAAAGTAGTTTGGGAGCTACACCGACCAATCACCCATCAGATTAATGACTTTATCAAGATGCTAGGTGATAATTTCAATGACATAATGCATGATTATTTCAGGAAATTTCAAGAGAAGATGCACAACAGGTACCAGATTCCACCCCAACTAGTGGAGAAATATAAAGATGATATATGCTTTGAGGTAGATACTGATTACTATTATGTGAATGTCGTGGAACCGAGGACTCAATCTTTGCCACCCATGGGTTATAAGATTGACTTTGACATCACACAACAGCAAATTGATGCCTATCTTTCATTACCAAGGCATGCTACCGAACTGAGGTATGGAACCTATGAAGAGGTGAAGGCAAAAGTAAAAATGAGCATTGTAGTACCCAAAGCTACAAGGAAAGCAACAAAGATGATAAAGGTTTTAATAGAGAAATTTGGAGAAGATTCTTCCTCCACACCTGTCAAAGGTACTCTTGCCATCACCGAATAGGAATCAGAAGCTCAAGAGGCAGCAATAACACTAAGCACTAAACTGCCTAAGGGTAAAGTATTGAAAAGAAAGAAACAAGACATTTCAAAGGCCCTACCGACTCCTCCAACAAAGAGACCCAATACAAGAGCATCAGGTGCATCACCGAGTAAGAAACAAAAGAGTGTTACTGCACCCAAGGTAACCAAGACATACAAGAAATCTACTCGAAGACTCAATCTGGCAAAAGAGTCTAGTGATACAGAATCTGAGGATGCCAACAAATTCCAAATTGTCAAAAGAAAGAAGGTAAATATACATAGTGTTGAAAACTTCTGTGCCAATCTAAAAGAATATGGTGGATTTGGTTCTTTTAGATATGTCAAGTATGAAACAAGAAATAATGATGAGAAGAGACAAATTGAAGAAGTTGTCATCTGTACACTTCTAAAGTTTCGGCTAGCTCCATTGGAACTAGTAAAGTCACTTCCGAATGAACTTTACTTGCATATTGATAACAGGTGGAAGTATGCAATGGACTCAGAAAAACAAATCAGAGAAAGAAGTCTAGTCCATCTATTTCCTGATATGTCTGTAGCAGAAATAAAGGAACACTTGACAACCTACAATTCAAAATTTCTTGTCAAACAGAGAGCCTTAAAATTGATGAATGGGCTATATATTGATGTAGAGAATAACACAAAAGCAAAATGGCAAGAAATCTTCAAAATAAAAGATGCCAATGAACAATCTAAAGTTGAAATCGTTAATGTCACCGAGCAAGATCCTGATGTCACCAAGCACAGTCCGGATGCTATCGAGCAAGACCCAACTGACACTATTCAAATTGATGAAGATGTCATGGATACAAAGGAACAGGAGCAGGAGATGATAGAAGGCACTACATATGAAAAACTTGTATCTAGTCAATCTGCTTTAGAACAAGTTCAGCCTTATCCACCAATCACTCAACCTGTCTCTACCTTAGCTCCTCAGGATACAACACAAGGCACTGAAGGTCACAAGTCTACAACAGGAGAAGAGACTACTCAAGACTAGACCTCTGAAGCACCCTCGAGCACCGAAAATGTAGCAGTTGAGACACCCAGTACCAAGACACCAAAAGACACCATAGCAACTACAGGAACCGACCAAAGTGTTTCCTCTACCGAGCAACCTACCAAGGGTCAGCAAGCCTCTCAAGATATTGTCTTGGTCCAACTGACCAAAGGTAAAGAGAAGAAGGTGAAAAAGCATAGTTTCAAAGTTGACTTATCTAAACCAATAGCGTTGCCCAATGTGGATATATCAAAATTAAAGGGGCAAGCACTCATTGATTTTGGTGAACTATGCAAATCAAAGGCCGAACAAGAAAAACAGATGGCCATACAAAACAAGAATAAAGTACTTCAGAAGGTGAAGACACTGCTATCTGATATGCTACCTACAACTACAGTGTCAACCGATGCAGCCATCCACATTCAACTGGATGAACTCCTAAATCAAATAGAAACATCCAGAGTTGATGCATCTGAGTACTTGAGCAAGCTCAAAGATAAGGAGCTTACTGCAAAAATGATAGAAGAGGTACAAAAAGCTCTAGCTATTGGGAAAGTCAAACTTGTCAAATTCATTGCTGAGTTGTCCCCTCAACTCAAGCATATTCTTTATTTATTTCAGAAACTTTGTACATTTTCTATATTCATTAAAGATATCAAGAATAAAACTGATGCAATTGAAAAACAAATCACTGATCTCTCAAATAAGTTGACCCCTGAGCCCAATTCAGTTCAGAATTTTTATACCAAGCTTCAACAGCTCATGGCTCAACAACTGGAACTCTAAAATGAAGAACATAAGACCCGGATGGATATAATGACACTCCAGACATTATTCCTTCCTCGTCTTTCATCAGTTCAAGAACAAATTAATCGAGCCACATGCCTATCTACTACACAAGAGGGAAGCACTCTTGATGGCTTAATATCACTATTGGTTGATATTCAAGCACAAAATTCTTTAATGGAAAGTGTAAAAGATGCACCCTCTGTCGCTCTCACCGACGCCCAGAAGAAGTATAAATCTATTTTTGATCAGTTACCACCCCCGGATGGGAATTAAGTTTTTGATGTTTGTCAAAAGGGGGGAGTAATACAATATATTAAGTGATACTATATATCTGGGGAGTAATACAATTTTGTAATACAGTTTTGTGATACAGTTTTGATACAGTATTCGGAGTATTGTATACAGGGGGAGTATACCGAGCAGAGTATGCAGAGTATCCAAGGACAGTAAGCATAGCACACAAGCACAGAACCGAGCATGCAAAAATCAGAGTTATGTACAGATAATGATAAGGGGAGTATATCTAAATATACTATTTCATTGACTATTGTATTTACTGTTAAGTATAGTCATTTTGCAAAGTATATAGATTTTTGAGTTATGACTTTAAAAGTAGTTTTTGTCAAACATCTCAACTAATGTCAAAAGGGGAGATTGTTACTACTTATCAAATTGCCATTAGGCTTTATATTCAAAGTCATACTATATACTCTAGTTAGTTAACACTACTGAATCATGCAGTCAGTACACATAGAGAAGTCGGTATGCACAGTCTAGTCAGTTACAGAGGAAAGCAGTCACAGAACGCAGTATACATCGAGTTGTCTACTGAGTATCTTTTTATGACTACCGAGCAGCAAAGATGACACACCGAGTTGATATACACCAAGTGAAACATGTTACCAGATACATTGAACCTGGACATGCATATGAATACGTGTTACAAGATCGAGGCACATCTAATCGTTATTACATTGGAAATTGCACCAAAAGATTGTGTATGATTTTGAGATCAATCTAACCAATGAAATATTTTGTATAGTTATTCATTCGAGGAATCTTGTTTGTAAGATCGAAGCAATGAATTGGATCACCATCTTAAGAGATCTATTTATACAACATTAGTTAAGGGTGTATGCATGTGTGTAAGAAGACTGTTACAAAGACAAAGAGGTCACCAAGAAGGTTTTCAGAGAACAGTCGAAGAACAGAGTAAACAAAAGGGTTTATCGAGTTACTATATGGGTTACCAAGGTATGCTATAAGAAAGTTAATCTTATTCTGAGCACATATAATCTGCTATAACATTTCAGATGTAAAGTTGCAGATATTTGTAATGATTTTATTATAATATTGTGAAGTTGAAAGAGAAACCTTTAACAAGGTAGAAGACTCTAATCAAGTCTATAAATTGTAAAGCCTCTAACCAGGTGCAACATCCAGAATAAATGTTGTAAAATCCTTTTGCAAAGTAGATCTAACAGATCTTGTTACTCCTAACAGGGTAAGCTATTAGAAATAGCTAAAATGTAGCTCTAACCAAGCACTCTTTATTAATGCAGTAGTGAAGTTGTGGGTGCCATCCCCACCGTAGTTTTTCTCTCTAACCAAGAGTTTCTGCATAGCCAAAATATATGTGTTATGGAGTGAATCATGTATGAGTGTTATCTATTTGTTTTAACTTTATTTTATGTTACTGCACTATTTTGTTTATGCATAACAGTAAAGTTATTATTCAAGAAAAGTTTTGGAGTACTGATTCACCCCTCCCCTCTCAGTACATTAGCTTTCCATACTGGGCCTAACACATAATAGCTACCAACTACTTTACGAAGTGGATTGAAGCTATCCCACTAATATCCACCACAACTAAAGCAATTTGTAGTTGTCTCCTCAATAACATCATTTCTTATTTTGGATTACCTTGCACCCTTATTTTTGAAAATTGTACTTCATTCAAGGACAAGGAGGTGAAACAATTCCTTGAAAAATTAAATATTCAACATCAATTTTCTACACCTTACTATCCTCAATCCAATGGCCAAGTTGAAGCATCAAATAAGACCATTGATAAAATCCTTCGTAAGATGGTTAACATGTTGAACACCTATGAGGACTAAGGGGGGGTGAATCGGTTTGTAACTTCTAAAATAACTATTAATCAACTTATTTAACATCAACACTTTAATCTTCAGCACATCAAGTAGAAATACATATAAACACATGAACACCAGAGTTACATAGAAAACCCAAATAGGGAAAAACCATGGTGAGAATATAACTCACAATATGAATAACAATATTTACAACATTTTAGGCTTGCATTCAAGGAGCACCAACTCCTAAAGGACTTGCAGAACTAGGGCGCGGTACCTTAGGCAAGAAATAAGGACTTGTACAATTAAAGAACACTTCTTTAGGACAAGATACAAACTGCTACCGAAGGACACACTATGAATCAACAACAAATGAAATAGTGGAAATAAAATTGAGAAGGATTATCCTGATCATAAAATTGTCCTTGTAAAATAATCAAGAAACCAATAACATGGAAAACATCTCTAATAATCTCCATTGTCACAACACACTGTCTTGTAGAATATATCAGCTTCAAAGCTCTTCTCAAACTAACTTTCACATCACCACAAACTCAAATTTGTTTGCAAATCATTCACATACACTTCTCTTCCATACTCAATTCATCCATCTGCACATCTTATATATGAGATACAACATTGAAATCATAATCAAGGGTTGTCCAAAACAAAATAAGCAATTTTACACAAAATAAGGCACCTGGCCCTAAAATACTTAGATTGGTCTACTCCATGAGAAAGAGAGAACCAAAATATATCATAATATATTATTCCATGAATTAACTGATAATCCGCATATGCGAACTGATGGTATGATGAATCAATAAGGATCCGGACAACTACTGAGATGGGGGGTGAATTAGTAGATAGAAAAATGACTTACTTTCACCAAACTCAAAAACAATCTCACAAGCCAATCTCTTAACTAACTAGTTCAAACACTGAACTAAAAACTTCAATCGTAGTGATAGTTTACCAGTTTGACTGGTATATCAAAATAACAGTATAACAGCTCTAAAACTCTCAAACCATTTAACTCAAACATCAAAATACTTTACTGACAATAGTAAAAGCCCATTTCAGATTACTATCAGTCATCTTATCATATCTAAGTAGATTTAACAGTTAAGCAAATTAACCATTGAAAACATAACCACAAAAACCATTCACCACTTGACACAATGATTTTTGAGGTGGAAAACCAAATGGGAAAAAGCACGATGGGGATGAATACCCACAAGTATTATGAACTATTTTGAAGTTTGCCCTGTTAGGAGCCAAGCATGTTAAAGCTTTACAAAATGTCCTGTTAGGAATAAATCCTATTAGGGACCACCTGGTTAAGGGATTGACTATAATGCCCTATTAGAAGCAATACCCTGTTAGGAGTTACCTCAATAGAGGATTTGAAATCAAAGCTAATGGATCACCTAGTTAGAGGATTTAGATAGAACTAAGCCTATTAAAGCTTACCTGGTTAAGGAATTTGACTATTGTCATTGTTAGAGAATAACAGGGGTTTGTTGATCTGGTAAATAGAACTACTATGCTTGATCAGATCCTTTTCATGCTCCTATCTTCCTTCACACATACTGTAGATACACCTTTTGGTTCAACAATCAATCACACTAACACTTAACCAAAATTTCCAACACTACAACAAAACAACTCATCGACCTTATAAGTAAAACAATAGGTCGGTAACACATCACAAACCTAAGATCTCATAGAGATTGCAAAGAAATCGGTTCAAGTATGACTATTAGATTACATAGAAATCATTTCACATTGTTCAAGGCAACCTCGACCACTCCTTGATCACCACTTCATCGATTCTTGTAACTCATCATGCGGTTTCCTCTTCATGCAATGTAATCGCTCATTCCCAAGATAAAATTATTATCTCTATGCACCAAAAACCATTTGAAACTCTTCACATACAATATGCATACGTGGCATAATAATTACCGCTCATCATTTGATCATAAACCAATACAACTGATTCACCAAGCTTCATCGGTTAGGGTTTGGCACATCAACAGGTATGGTTATCGGTTGATCTCACTGCTTCTAAAGTAATATCGGAATCCTTCACTAGCTCACCTACCAGCTGCAAAACAACATCATTACCAATTATAATTGACATCAATGACAACATAATAGTTCATCAATGCAATCTACAAGCAAATGCCAACACTAACCCATATTTCAAAGGACATTACAAAGCATAACGTGTAGATATAATAAACCAAAAAAAACATTTCCTTTTTAGTTTGTTTTTTGTTTTGTAGTTTCAACATTTCTTTTTGCATTTTCTTTCTTTGTCTCACCGGATCTTGCAGAGATGGATTTTTCTTAAGGAAATGATCATCTTCCTTATTCCTAAAGCACGGAGCATTTGGATCATTTTCGGCAAGTTATTAATTCCATATTTCAAGACAATTTTTTTGACTTTGGACACCAGAACCACTTGGACCTATTTTCTAGTAGAGAATCTTGTGGGCCCTTTCATAGCTTACGGAGCCCCAATTCATGGATTCCAATGTTCCTTGGCATGTGGCTAACCTTCCCTTTGATCCACACTTCATCCTTTGGATTTTTCAGAGGAATCTCTTTGGCAGAGGCTGACCTATTGGTTTTACACGTTTGATCTTGTTCTTTGGCATTTGATCCCTTTTTGGCCGATCGGATCCTTTTAGACCATATAAATCAATGTAATTGAGCATCATAATTCAGTCAGATAAACATAGAAGATAGATCTTAAGATTTAGAGTTCCAGAGTTGACCAATTTTGTAGTTGAGCATGTATGTGGTAGGCCAGTGAGCTGAATCTTGTAACTCGAATGTTACCAATTATATGTAAGCAATTTTCATGATCTAATTCATTCAGTTTTGCATTGCCTACATCATATCCTCTTGTTTCTATTGTGTTTACTCTTTCTACCCAGTTCGTATTGATATGTTTGAGGTCCATCCTAATCAATGATTGCACCAAGTGGTATCAGGGCGAGATTTTGTTCTGGAGATTGCATTGTTCTGAGAATTTTGTTGTAGGGTCATGGACTGTGGATTAGACCTACAGCCACAAAGGACTGGTGTGAAGATGGCACGAAGAGGAAATAGGAATGGTGGAGCATGTGGGAATTTAGACCTTGCTATGATGGAAATGTTGAGAAGAATTGCAGCCCGATTGGAAGTCGTTGAGATAGCCCAGAGAAGAGGTTGACATATTGAAGATGTGAGCAAAGATGAAGATGAAGAAGAAGAAGCACCATCAGAACAAGTAGAAAATCCACCAACGATCGATCCAGAAGAAGAAATGTTCTTGAGGGTTTTGAGTAGGGAAAATACTAAATTACATTTTTTCCCACCAGAGTATGATGGAAAGTTGGATACAGATGAATTGATGGATTGGATCTCGGAGATGGAGAAGTATTTTGATTTTGAGAACACCGCAGAAGAAAGAAAGGTGAAATATGCTTGTACCTGGTTGAAAGGTCATGCATCTCTTTGGTGGGAACATTTTCTAGTTGATAGACAGAGAAGAGGTAAAGAGAAGATAAAATGATGGGAGCGGATGGTTGCCAAGTTAAAATTGAAGTTTATGTTAGCTGATTACTAAGTAAATATGTTCTTAAGTTGAAGAACTTGAAGCAAAAAGAACCTAGTGCGAAGGAGTATAGCGAAGCATTCTACAAGTTGAATATTAGATCTGGACATGTCGATGATGAGTTTGAATAAGTTGTGAGATATTTGAATGGATTGTGGATGTCTATACAAGATGAACTCAGTTTGATTAAATTGTAGTGTTAAAGAAGCTTACCAATATGCTCTAAAAGCATAAGAGAAGTTGAACAAAAGACATGAGCAGAGACAAAGAGGTAGGGGTGGAAGGTTTTCCAAAGGAATATTTCAAGGAGGGAGAGGAACCTGTATGGATCAGAACAAAGACAAGGAAGTAAGTAAAGATGGTATTTCATACCAGAAGGATGACAAAAATTTCTACCAGAGAAGAGAACCTGATGGCTACCGGAATTAAAGTTTTGGAAAAGATGACAAAAGACAAGATAAGAGAGTGTTTAGAGGAAATTTTTTTAAGTGTGGAGGAGAAGGACATCATTCTTTGGAATTTAAGAAGACAGAGAACACTGGGAGAACAACATTGGTAGAAGAAAGCCCAACAGTATCAGCTAACAAACCGGAGGATGGAGAATAGTTGATGATGAGGAGAGCTTTGTGTCATACTGAAGAAGATGAACAACCCTTGCAGAGGAGAAATTTGTTCAAGACCAGATGTAAGGTATCCAGTAAGTGTTGTAAAGTTGTTATTAATAGTGCTAGTTTGGATAATATTGTTTCAGAAGAAATGGTGAATAAATTGAAGTTGGAAAGATTGAAATACCCTAAGCCTTATCAGATAACATGGATTAAGGATGATCATAAGTTGTTAGTAAGTGAGAAATGTTGGTGAAATTGAAAATTGGGAATTATCATGATGAAGTTTTGTTTGATATTATGAGAATGGATATTTGTCACCTTTTGTTGGGTAGGCCTTGGCAGTTCGATAGATAGGAAATACATGATGGAAGAAAGAACATATACACTATTGTAGCAAATGGGATGAAACAAACCTTGTTACCCTTGGAGGAGCCTTTGAAGAGTGAAGTCTGTATGAATGCTAGAATCTGTTTGGTGGATGGAAGGAAATTCCTAGATGGAATGAGACATGAGAATGTGTGTTTTTGCCTTAGTTCCTAAAAAGACTGAGAACCTGGAGCATAAAGAAGAACAACCAAAGGAGATAAAAGTAGTTGCTGATAGAGTATGAAGACATCATTTTAGATAATGTGCCTGATGATTACCACCCGTAAGGAGCATTAGTCATTGCATGGACCTAATACCCAAAGCTAGTTTTCCTAACAAAACTGCACACAGGTTGACACCGACAAAGAATGAAGAACTGAATAGGAAAGTGCAAGACTTGTTGAAGAAATGTTTGATCAGAGAAATTTTTGAGTCCTTCTGCAGTGGTAGCAGTATTAGCACCTAAGAAGAATGGAGAATGGAGGATGTGTACCAATTCCAGAGCAATAAACAAGATCATAGTGAAGTACCGATTTCCTTTACCTAGGATAGATGCATAATGGAATGTTTAAGTGGAGCCAAATACTACACAAAGATAGACTTGAAGAGTGGATATCATCATATCAGAATCAAAGAAGGAGATGAGTGGAAGACAACATTCAAGACAAATGAAGGATTGTATGAATGGTTGGTGATGCCTTTTGGGTTGACTAATGCACCGAGTACTTTCATGAGGTTGATGAATGAGGTATTGAAGAAATTACTGGGCAAGTTTGTTATTGTATATTTGGATGACATTCTGATTTTCAGTAAGACAAAAGAGGAGCATTTGTTACATTTAAGACAAGTTTTGAAGATATTGAGGGAAGAAAAGTTGTTGATAAACCTTAAGAAGTGCACTTTCATGAAAGAAGAGTTAGTCTATTGGAGATTTCTGATATCTGTGGATTGATTGAAGATGGATCCTGAGAAGGTGAAAGCAATTGTTGAATGGCCTACACCAGAAAGAATTGGAGAGGTTAGATCAATTCATGGATTAGCTACTTTCTACCAGAAGTTTATCAAAACTTTCAGTTCAGTTTGTAGTCCTATGACTGAGACAATGAGAGGAGATAGGAAGAAATTCAAGTGGACAACAGGAGTAAATAAAATTTTTGAATTACTAAATAGAAGGTCACTGAACAACCTGTGTTAGCTTTACCATATTTCAACAAACTATTTCAACTGGATTGTGATGCAAGTGGGAATGCAATTGTAGCAATATTTAGTCAAGAAGGGAGAGCAGTAGCTTATTTCAGTGAGAGGTTGAATGATGCCAGGAGGAGATATTTAGTGTATGATTAGGAATTTTATGCCATAATTCAAGCCTTGAAGAAATGAAGATATTACATATTTCCTAAGGAATTTGTGTTGCATATTGATCATCAAGCCCTGCAGTATTTGAATAGTCAGAGAAAGTTGAATCAGAGACACATTATATGGGTAGAGTTCTTAAAGAGTTACACCTTTGTGTTAAATCATAGGAGTGGGAGGTCAAACAAAGTTGCTAATGTATTGAGTAGAAGGAGAAATTTTCTAACAGAGATGAGAGTGAGAGTATAAGGATTTGAGGAGTTGAAGACCTTGTATGATGATGACCCGGATTTCACAGAACCTTGGAAAGCATGTAGAGAACTGATTGTGGTAGATAGAAGTAAGTGGTTGGATTATTTCATTCAGGATGGGATATTATTCAAAGGAGTTCAATTGTGTATACCTAAGAGCTCTATGTGGGAGAATCTGATAAAGGAGAAGCATAGTGGAGGATTAGCTGGACACTTTGGTATTGACAAAACCGTAGCATTGGTGAGTGAACATTACTTTTGGCCTCAAATTCATAAGGAGGTTAGGAAATTTGTGCAGAGTTGTAGAGTTTGTCAAGTTGTAAAAGGAAGTAGTTAGAACATGGGATTGTATACACCTTTGACGATACCAGAGAGACCTTGGGAGGACATAAGCATGGATTTCATACTTGGATTGCCTAAGACACAGAGAGGGAATGATTCTATATTTGTGGTGGTGGATAGATTCACAAAGGTAGATCATTTCATAATTTGTAAGAAGACATCAGATGCAGTGCATGTAGTTGACTTATTTTTCAAGGGGGTAGTAAGATTGCATGGATTACCTAAGAGCATAATTTCAAACAGAGATAGTAAATTTGTTGGTTATTTTTTTAGAACACTTTGGAAGAAGATGAAGATAGATTTGAAGTTCAGTTCTACTTTTCACCCACAAACTAATGGACAGACAGAGGTAGTAAATCGGACTTTGGGAAATTTGTTGAGATGCTTAGTTGGAGAGAAAACCGGAAGTTGGGATTTGATTCTTGCACAAGTAGAGTTTTCCTATAATAATTCAATAAACAGGAGTACCCAAAGAACACCTTTTGAGATTGTTACCAGACCACACCCTAGAGGTATATCAGAATTGCGAGATATCAGTAATGAAGACAAGCGGAGTGCAGAGGTAGAAGAATTTGTAGATCACATGAAGGTCTTACATATTCAGGTTAAACAACATTTGGAGGATATGAACAACAAGTATAAGGAGAAATCATATTAGAAGAGAAGACATAAGGGAATTGAAGTTGGTGATGAAGTGATGGTGTATCTGAGAAAAGAAATATTTCTAGTTGCAACCTATAACAAGTTGCAGATGAGAAAGTTTGGACCTTGTAAGACCTTGAGGAAGTTCAGTTATAAAAATGCATATGAAGTGGAGCTACCAGATAGTTTGAGTATTTCACCTGTATTCAACATTGTAGATCTACATCAGTATGAATCAGAATTCAGTGAAGAGAGTATTGCAGACTTGGAGAAATAGTTGCCCCGGAAGGAACCAGAGCAAATTGAAGATATTTTGGACAGTAGGATTGGGCAAAGTACCTAGAGAAATCAGTATAAGGAGTATCTTGTGAAATGGAAGGACATACCAGTTGAAGATTCATCTTGGATTTCTCAAGTAGAGATGGACCGCCTTGGTTTTCCTCTAACCCCAGCAAAGTGAGAGATTCACTTTTTTTCAACAACCTTGGATGTCTGATGCAAGAGCATCCCTAGTTCTCGACAATCTTGCATCAACCAAAAAAAGAATTTCCTTTTTAGTTTGTTTTCTGTTTTGCAATTTCAACATTTCTTTCTGCATTTTCTTGCTTTGGCTCACTGGATCTTGTGGAGCTGGATTTTTCTTAAGGACATTATCATCCTCCTTATTCCTAAACCATAGAGTATTTGGATCATTTTTCGACAAGTTATTGATTCCAAATTCTGAGACAGTTTTCTAACTTTGGATGTCGGAACCGCCTGGACCTATTTTTCTATTGGATAATCTTGCGAACACTTTTCGTAGCTTGTAGAGACTCATTTCATGGATTCCAATGTTCCTTGGCATGTGGCCGACCTTCCCTATGATCTACACTTCATCCTTTGGATTTTTTCGAGGAATCTCTTTGGTGGAGGCCGACTTGTTGGTTTAACATGTTTGATCTTGTTCTTCGACATTTGATCCCTTTTTGGCTATCTGGATCCCTCTAGACCATATAAATCAATTTAATTGACCATTATAATTCAGTCAGATAGAGCATAGAAGATAGATCTTAGGATTTAGATGTTTGGAGTTGACCAATTCTGTAATTGAGCATGTATGTGGTAGGCCAGTGAGCCGAATCTTGTAACCTGGATGTTATCGGTTATCTGTAATCATTTTTCATTATCTAATTCATTCAGTTATGAATTGCCTCCATCATATCATCTTGTTTCCATTGTGTTTACTCTTGTTGCCCAATCTAGATTAATCTCTTTTAGGTCTCTCCTAACCAGTGACTACACCAAACATCCATCAAGATAACCAAGGTCTAAAAACGGATCCAGACCAATATCCATCTAGATAACTAGGTTTGACATTAATGACAACCATACAAGCTTACGCTAACAACAATCTCCAACATAACAATCATGGTAAGGACTAGCACATTCAACTGACAAATGCATTATGAGCCCACCACACAAGTATTTTTTACAACTACTGGAATGACACCCTATAACCTTGTGTATGGTGTTGATGTTATTATGCCTCTAGAGATGCAAATTCCCTCTTTGTGAGTTTCTCTTAAAGTTTTAATTGATGATGACACCTATCATGCATATCGTCTCATTTAATTTGACTCATTTTATGAGTGTCAATTAAAGGCCTTCAACATCTTCAAGCTTATTGTAGAGGAGGGGATTTGTCACCTCCAAGATGATGAATCTCAGAGGAAAAATTGATCTCTCACTACCTCACTTAAACTGACACTAAGGTGAGCCAGGGGATAAAATTAACAGAGTTAAGTAATTAATCGTAATCCGAGGCTCTTGGATGACCATGCAAGCCTCTGTCCAAAAGAGAAGCATGCATGTCTAGGATGCCAGCATGATGCGCTATCATCCTGTACGAATGAGGTATAGAGTTCATATAGGAAGCTCCCAGTGCTATTATAATATAATAAACCACAAAAACTAATGAAGCTAAACTAGTAAATGCGATGTATGAAATAACTAAGATAAAATGGAAGGAGAAAAGGAAAGAAAATAGACAAACAATAGTTCCACACTATGAAGCCTCCATCCAAATAAATCTTCTCTAATGCAACCTGCACACAAGCCAGAAAGGAAAATGTTAGGGGTTGTTTTTCGGATTTTGCCTCAATCAGACCCCCGTTTTGGTGTTTCCACCTCCACAGACAACCCTGATAGATTGATATAATAAAGGATAAATGCAAGATAAAATAAATCATAAATGATAGAAGAGGGATGTGATAAATCCCAAGATGCTCAAAGATAGGATAAATAGATAGATATTACCAAAGAGGCTTGATAAATCCAAGAGAGTTAGCAAAGAATATTGTGAGAGCTTGAGAGTGTTGTAGCAAAATAAATATTGTTGTAGCAGGAGCCAAGAGAGGTTGCATAACCAAGAACCAAGAGCTAAGATAAATTGCTTGGAGAATCTAGAGAGCTCAAATGAGGAGAGAAGATAGATTTAAAATGAGAGAAGAGGAGGGAAAGAGAGGGTCATGAGCCGTTTATAAGATTTCGAGCCATTTCCACCGACACGTAAGTGACAAGTGGAAAGGTGAATTTAGAACTGATATTCGAATGTTGAGACGTCGTGGGACTAATGCGTAGCATGCAGACATCTATATGGCATGCTAGTGTTCAAATGAATCACAATTGAAAATGATAGGAAACAAGGGAGACATATGGCTAACATGAAACAGAAGCCAAAGGATAGTTGTTGAAAGGTGTCTTGAGTATCCTAAGAGGGAAAAGGCTGATGTAAGGGCTGAAATGAGCCTACTTAGGTGCTAGGGGAATAGACACCAAAGTGGTTACAAAATATGTAGGTCGAATTACTAAGGGGTATGCAATTTTCAACACTACACTTATCAAAAGTCTTTATTGAAGAAATATAATCAGAATGTTCTTTCTCAAACTTTCAAAATAGGTGACCTCATTCTTTATGAGAATCAAAGAAATGTGAATATGTCACCCAACCAGAAGGGAAATTTTAGTCCTAATTGGTTAGGTATGTACATAGTCACCTTATTCTATAGTTTTGGAACCTACGATCTATCTGAGATGGATGGTATGCTAGTTAAATAACCTATGCACTTGTATTGTTATTATGCATAGAAGTTCCTATGTGTCATGTGCACAATGCTTAGCTTATTGAGATCATCTTGCTTTGGTATTCCTTCATTAACACGTTCTTTCATTTCATGTGTTATGATGTATACATGTGTATGTGTAGATACCTAAAAATTAATTAAATTTTATTTAATTAATTATTCATGTAACATAATTAATTTTATTAATTTTGTTAGCCCCATGCACTTGCGTCGATATTATGCATAGAAGTTCCTATGTGTCATGTGCACAATGCTTAGCTTATTGAGATCATCTTGCTTTGGTATTCCTTCATTAATTAATTAGATTTTATTTAATTAAATTATGCCCCTATTTAATATAATTAATTTATTAATTAAATCCCCCCTTCTTCCCAAAGTTTGATTTATTTGAATAAATTGAACCCCACTTTAGCCCATTAGCCAAATATTTCTATAAATCAAATTAGTTAATTAATTAACTAGTATCCTAGATTCCTAAAAATCTTCCCACTAAGCCCTCAAATTAAAGTTAATTTAGTGCCTAATCCTCATTATCATTTTCCTCCAATTTTAAATTCATTCCATCTACCCAATTTTACATGTGACACCCTTCTTAAATGACTTGCATGCATAATTCACTTTCAAGCCTCCACCTCACTCTTTGACCAAGGGTGCTCACACATGTGTGAGGATTCTCTTCTTAATAGAGTCACCCTACACTTCCCCCTTTCATCCATTTGTCACTTCCCTCTTCCTACACCTCTTCCACTTTGTCATTTGTGTGTCCACTTGTCATTCTCTTATTCTTCCCAATATGTGCTCACACATGTGTGAGCACACCTTTCCCTCTTCCCCATGCCAAGTGTTCTTCCCAATATTCTCACTCTTGTGACACTTGCCACAAGGCTAAGCCTTCAATCCAAATCATCTCCTCTCCTTCAATCTTATCCCTTCATCAACTTTTCATCTCAATTGTCCATTTGTACCAAAAAAATCTATAAATTAGAGCCTCCTCCCTCATATCTATAACACAATTTTCATCCTAAACTTATGCTGCCATTTTTACTCCAAGATCCCTACTCTGTTGTGTAAATTGGAGAGCGATCCACATATCTAATCATCAAGAACAAATCAACTGGCTAAGAGTGCACCACTTCTAGTTTAATCCATGAAGTAAAAGGTATAATGCTTGCTTGAACTCTTATTTTTATGTTTAAACATTTACTTAGTATCATAATTTTATTGCTTTTAGTATGGTTAATTTTCTTAATTATATTTTAGACATATGTATGGTGTCAATTTGGAGTTCTAGGAACTCTAGAAAGACCAGTGGGTTGAAGAAACTTAGATAAGGAATTAATATATTCTTGTAGACTCTATAAGACGTACATATAAGGTAAACCTAAAATGAGCTTATGATGGACTAAGGGTGGTGACTCTATATTCTAAGTTGTAGTTGCAAAGGGGAAGTACATACTATTAAGTGTTTGTGATTGCAAGTTCTCTTTATGCTTTTGGTCTTGATATTTATTCTTACCAAACCCTAGGAATAGAGTAGTCTCCAAGTCAAGTAAGGGGTGAGTGAAAAATTCCTTATGAAAAATAAAACTTTGCAAAAGTGTTGTATTTTTCACTACATGCGACTAGTCAGTTCACAAGTGTCGCCAAAACATAGATCATCCAAATTGGTCATACTTAGTTGGAAGATAGTCTAAAGTAGTATAGTTGGAATGAGATATGTGGCACACAACACTAGTACTCAGATGGAACCACATAGATTCCCTTCGTCTATGCTCTTTGTGAAGGGTAGGGCCACTTCTAGTAGGAAGGTGTGTGGGGGACCATTGGTTTGTTGTTGGAGGAAAAGCACTTTAATTATGTTTTCCCTCTTGCAGTTGACTAGTCGAGGTTTGTGAGGCAAATATAGTACTTTCCTAATGGGTAGATCTGGGAAATTTTATTTATACCATGTTTGGTAACATGATTGTCAATGAAATTGAAAAAGAAAAGATTTCCTTTCATAATATTTTCAGACAGAAATGTTAAAGTGTTTTATTTTAAAAATATATTTATGTTTAGAAAACAAAATAGTCATGCTTTTACTATTGTTATGAAATTTATCTTGTGTAAAAATATAATTATTTATTTCCTAAGTGTTTAGGATTCAAGGTTGTTACAAATACCAGGATTGAAGGTTGTAGGAGAATCATGTGATAATGTTGGATCATGTTGCTCCCATAAATCTTTTTTATTTATAGGCTTCTTATATAGTCAAAGTCTATGATTATTGATCAACCGTAAAAAATTTATTAGGTTCGCATGTGTGCTCACGAGCTGGTAGACATAAGATGGATGGATTATTTTCACAAGTTGAGAGAATGTGACAATGAAGTGGAAATATAGTTTGAATGGACTTTGAGGGACAATGTGGCAGCTATCAAGGGTCTACGATTAGATTCCACCATGATGGAAATTGTTGAAATTACTATATTTTCAATAGAAGGTGACGACTACCTAGAACAACATGATGTTGTCGCAACTAGAGCATAATTCACAAGACCTGGTGACCCACCTTTGGAAACTTCTACCCAATGGACCAGAAGGGTTTCTCTTCCACCTAAATGGGTAGTAGCAGTAGATATTGTTATCCAATATTTCTCATGTGAAGAGAAAATTTAATTGTTGTAATCAAGCCATTTCAAACTTCTTAGCCATTTACACCATGATAGACTGGTGAACATCCTTGATTATCTAGCACACTTTCTCACGAGAATAGTAGAAAAAATGTAGAAAGGTGAGGGCACATCATTGTCCCACTACTGTTTAATTGCTCTTCTCATTAAAAGAAGCTTGAATATATATTGTCTAGATTTGAGTTGGAAGGAATTCTCGATATTAACAAAAAAAAAATTAAATTTAGGCTTGGGGGTAGAAAATTGAGGTTTAGAGGAATGGAAAGGGGAGGAAATATTAAAAAATTGGGAGAAGTAGAGGAAAAAAAAAATATCTCCCCTAAGGAGGAAGAGACATCGCACTCCTCTAAAAACCCTGAGTCTAAACCATATGAAGATGAAGCAGATGAGCTTTAGATGAATCCCCTTGCATCCAAAACCAGAGGCTAGAAACTGGCCCAAAAAGAAATGACTACATCCAAAACAAAAAAGACTGAGAAATAATATAAGGGGAAACAAATTAAATGCAAGAGAAAGATGCCAACAAAATAAAAGCAATTAAAACCTAAGGATAAAACCCTTGTTACTACACCCAGCAAGGGGAAAGAAAGGGGTTCTTCTATGAAGAGGAAACAACTTGAAGAGAAACTAGTTCCTCCAAAATAAAAATAAAAACCCTTAGGTAGAAAAAAAATTAGGACATATGAGGGTTCTATAGATAAACATAAGGAAAAAAAAGAAACAACCCAGTACTTCTAAGAAGAAAAAAAGATCAAAGTCCCCCCCTTCATTTGAGGCATTAAAAAGGAAACTCGATTTTTTTATATAACTTAATATTCAACGTTAAAAAAAGAAAAATTCACTAACACCATTGTCTTAGAAAATTCATCACATGTTTCTTTTAAATTCACTAAGCAAGAACTATCTGATGTCATGAAGGCAAATGAGAAAAAGAAAAAGAAAAAACCCATCACCAAAACACCTAGGAAATCTCAAAAATTGGAGGGAGGTGTCAAAAAGGGAAAAACAAAATCTACTCCAATTCTTGACACTACCTTTAAATACATCAGTGAAAGAGAATACTTGTTCCCCCATTACCAATCTGGAATTATTTGACAAGCCCATAGAAGATTAGCCAAAAGAGGGTGTTGATGTTTCAGTGGAAATGTCACAACCTAGGTGGGCATGAAAGAAATTGAAGAACATGATGTGTCAAAACAAGAAGCAAACATAAAATAATTTAAAGTGTATATTTTTGAAGAATAGGAAGTAAAAATGAATACAAATGATGAAGAGGGAGTTACCATGCAAGAGGACACCAATTTGGATAGACTAGTGGAAATGGTCGCAAAAGAATCAGAAACTATAATTGAACAAATTGTGAATGAGGAATTTGCATGAGTAACTGAACAAGTAACAAAAACTACTAACTGTATCCAAATTTCTCATATTTTCTCTATAATATATTGTCCTACTATTACACTAAAGTTATGGAAACAATTAAGGTAGGTGTAGCTACATGGAAAGAGGTTGATGGAAGAAAAAGCACAATTGTAAAAAAAAATTAAGGAGAAAATACAAGAGAAGGAAACTAAAATTGCTAGACTAAGAGGTAAGGTTGATACCTTGGCCACCATGGTACCTCAAATTCTCAATTGCAAACTCCCAAAAAGAGTATATACTTTATTTCTTAGGGATAACTTGTTAACTTTTCAATTTATGTAATTATATTTGGACCTACCTTTCTCTCTTGTTACTCCTAAATAATTTTTCCATGATTTCCAATCATCTACTCTGAACTTGCAAAATTCATTGTGCGAGTTATATTTGCATATCATTGTCATTTCTTTTAATGCTAATTAGAATCCTCTTTTATATGTTAGGGATGTCTAAATAAGACCCTTTTGTTCATATATGAAACATGAGGAGAGCAAGGGAAAAAAGATGGATAGCTACAAGGAGATTGAAAAAACAACCACTTTAGCCTTTAAAGAAGAGTCTAATGATGTAGACACTATTCTTAGTGATTGGGTATTACTAATTAGTAACCCTACAATTCATCAAGAGATATTAGTAGCTAAATAGGAATTTTATGCAACATATGAAAGAATGGCACATGCACTAGGCAGAGATGTATTGAAACTCTTGTACAACGGTGGCAAGAACTCATAGATGAACTAAAAAAGAAAGAGCCACATTCCCTATGTAATCATTATGCAACCATCAAAAGCACAAGAAAACACATAGAGACAACCAAAGTATAGGACCTTAAATGGATGTCACTCCTCTTTCAACCCCTAATGCTTATTTGGTCGATATCAGATTAGAGATGATTGGAACTGTAGGCACTTAAATTTGGCTAATCAATTTAGTCAAATTTATTTCCTTTAGTCATTTAATTAATTAAATATCTTAATTAATTAAGCCCATACCTTGAATTAATTAAATTAATTAATTAATTCCCCCCTTCCAATCCTTTGAATTAATTTAATTAATTAATTAATTCCCCCCTCTCCAATCCTTGAATTAACTAATTTCTAATTAATTAATACCCTTCTCCAATACTTTTAATTAATTAATTCTAAATTAATTAATTTCCCTCACCTCGTTTAAATAATTAAATAATTATTTAAATATGTCACATGGCTCCTAACTTTCAACTACCTAACTAACCCCCTTCCAACCTAACCTTCAATCTAACCCTTGGGTTCTAACCAACCCTATCCCCCCAAACTAACCTTATCCTAACTTCCCCTCACATGTGTGTGCACACATATACCCCTAATTTCCTTAATATTAGGAAATTTTATTCCTTTTTTGGGTGGCTTCCTCCCAAAAGAGACATGTGTCCTTGAGAACACATGTCAAACCTCTTTTGACATGTGTCTTTCTTAAGGACACTTGTCTTTCCTTGTTGAGACACTTGTCCTCTTTGAGGACAAGTGTGGAATCTTGTTCCACTTGTCATCCCTTGGATTCCCCCTTGTCCTCCTTGAGGACAAGTGTCTCATTTTCCCATCCCTTCCTATCCTCCCTTCTCCTATTTAATCCCTCATCTTTTTAAATCAAATCCTCCACTTTTTATGCAATGCATAATTATTATGTAGGTTTTTATCCTTCACTTTCATACATCCATGTTATCATAATGTCAAATTTCGTCCTCACATTCACTCATCAAATTCTTATATTCTAAATCCAATCATCAAATCCTTGCATCATGGAGCAATCGAGCACTAGCTACGTCTTGAGTGCACATCCAATCATGGGAAAATTGAATCAAAGTTGGTAAATGAGGTTTGCATTCACTTTTGTTTCATGCTTTCGATACTTCATTTCTTTCTTTTTATATCTCGATCTTGAGGTGTTTGAGTTAATGGCTTGCTTGGTTGATTTCCTTGTTGTTTCAATCATTTATTCTTTGCACGCATATTTACCTCGCACAGGAACAGTCTAGTGATGAAATTAAAGAACCTAGATGGCATCAAATCGGAAGGACAAATGGGTTCTATTGGAACCCAACTACACAAAATCCAAGAGTAACAGCTAACTCTGAATTTAGAGAAATCACATTCACACATAACTAGTTACTTGGGCCTACTTTGGGACAAGTAGGAGACTAAGTTGGGGGGATGATAGGGTTACATTTTGTCTACTTTTCATAGCTTTATACCATACTTTAGTTAAACTTTTATGGCATATATATTGCAAACCTTAGTTATAACTTAACAATTTTATGCTATTAAGACTTCATATGAGCACTTAATATGTTTTATTAATGAATATGAATATGACACATATATATGATTATAATTGTGTATGTGATGAGATATGGATGGATAATTGTTATTGTTTGCAATATTATTTGTACTAACTCGATATGTAGTATTCTATTCAAATTGGAGGAATTTATTCCTACAGTTGATACTATGCAACTTGCTACAATTGAAGGCAGAATTGACTTTGAATTAGTCAGAGGTAGCTCCAAGTACTCTAAGCTATTGAATAGTGTCACTTATGTGTGGAATTATTTAGTGACATGACCAACTGCTTGTGAGTGTTTTATTCCATAGTCTTCTATGATGTTTTGAGTGGACATTTATATATTGGAATGGTTATGAGTTTCATACCTAATCGAACTCTTAGACATTTTATGCTTTCTTTACTTCTTCAATAAAACTCTCCTATATCTAAGGATCAAGTAGTAGTTAGTTATAGAACAATTCGTTGGACTAGAGGCTATAAATGAGTCTTAATAGTAACTTGAAAAGGTTAACGATGTTGTAACTGTTGTAACCTCTCTTTTTTTAATATCATTTTGGCATGAATGCCTATAGAATATGAATAAGAATGTGTTTTTAATTAAACATTTGATTCTATAATCTTATGATTGGGTGCTTACCCAAGGGGACCCACTTGAGGTAATACAACTCCTAGTTTCATTTATGCATATAGTTTAATTAGATCTTTTCGGTTTAGTTTACCACTATATTTCATACAACGGTTGTGTAGTATTTTAGTCATTACAAATATCATGTAGAAGTTATTATTCTTTTCATTAGATAGTGTAAGTTTCAGTTATAGATGTTTCCGTTATGATTATTTTATTATCATGTTCATCTTTCATTTCACTTGTTCTTCCTGTAATATATCTTTATCAGTATTAGTAATCTTTAGTAGTTAATTTATTACACTTTCCTTTACTACAATATTTGCAGTTAAAAAAGAATAATAACCTAGGATGAATTCATAATGCACATACAGTGTTGTCCATTTTAAGTTGTAAGACTCCTGGTTTGACAAGTAAATGTAGTTTCTAAACCATGAAGAATTTCTTAGTTTGGATATCTATCCTAAGTTGTGAAATCTCTTTAAACTAGCATCAAAACTCAATAAGAATTAGAAGGCTCGAAAACCACCACTAGAATTAGGAGGGGCAAGATCCCCAGGAGCTTAGCAGCATGCTAGACCAATTGGTTCTTAGAGTGGGAACACATGATAACTCCTTTAGGTCTTGATGTTTCATTTCTTATATAAACACCTAAGAGACAGTGATTTTGGGGTTCCTAGTAGCCATTCTTTATTGTGGTGTCATTGTACTAGACACTGATTTTTTGACATATATATGAGATGAAACTATTCTAGTGGCAATTTATAGGAAGTGCATGTTGGACTATACGATATCTATGGATGTATTTATGATGTTCAATGTGATGTTTATGATGTATGTTCCTAGATGTATGCATGTCTTAGATGATCTATCATATGATGAGTTTATGTGCTTTATGGTGATCATGACCAGCCTCATTGACCATCTTAAGGATTTTTAGGATGGTTTTTTAGAGGCCTCGTCTTGATTGTTACCTTGGGGATAGTATATGTATATAGTGAAAATGGAACATTAAACTATTGTAAAACCAACAAAGATACAACCACATAAAACCCTAGTTCTACAATTAAGATCCACCACACACCAATGAAGAACCTAAAACATGCAAAATATCAAAAAATGTGAAATATTATACCATTCACATGCTTAGTAGGGTTTGATCTCCATTGTTTCCTATTTCCATTGATCTTGCTTGATATAGTTGCTCTCATATTTTGTATTATGCACAAGAGCTCAACAAATAATGGATTGTGGTTGTGTAGATGCTTGATTGCTTGATCACATGAAATGTCACATGAAGATTGATTCACTTGTTAGGGATATGATCACATTAGTTAGGATTTGACAAGGATGAAAGGATCCTCTTATATATAGAGTACCCTAGAAATGGAGGGCTTGGATTAAGAGGTGAAAGGATAAATGGTTGACTCAGATTAGAGGGTAGGTATAGGAAATAATAAAAATATGAAGGGGGTAGTTAAAGGCAAATTAAGAGATGAATGACAAGTGTCATGGAGGGGAAAAGCCAATGAATTAATTAATAGAAGAAGTGGGACCAATTAAATAAATAAAATATTTATTTAATTATTAAGAAAGGATAATTTAAATAAAGAAAAATATTTATTTAAATAGGGAAAGGCTAGAAGAGGATAAATGAATTAATTAAATAAATAAAAATCTATTTAATTAATAGAAGGCTTAGGATCAAATAATTAAATAAATAAAAATATTTATTTAATTAGGCTAGGACAATTTTAGGTGTCTACAGTATGGACTGGAAAAGTGATATTGGATATGTAACTTATCATAAAGTTCATGAACATCCTAATTTTTTAAAGGACGCCCATTATATGTGATGACATCTGGATATGGGAACAATGTACCAACACATGATGTAATTGGGGATAAATGTGGCTATTTGTTTATTGATGACATAGGTGGTAGGAATAGCTTCAATCGACTTCATGAGCTATCTGTGATGATAAATTTATGGTCATTATAGGAAGGAGGGTGAATCTTACCCACAAGATCAAGTCTCCAGTGATAAAAGGGCGAAGGTGTGGCAATCGATTGTAAAACTTGTGTAGGTGCATGTGTCAAGTCTCCATATATCTAACATTGTTTGCATTCCTTGACAAAGTGATAGGCATCTTTCTCCATAGTGTGCTAGTGGTATCTAGTCCTCATAAGTTTCTTAGTCAAGGTTGGACCACTAGAGTGGGCCCCACATATACCCTCATGGACCTCTCATAATTCATTTTGGACTTCCTCGCACTCTAGATATCCAAGGAGAGTACCATCTAGACCTCTTTGATATAGGGTATTAGTAATGATAATGTAATGGGAGGCTTGATCGATGAGGGTGTGATGATCATTGTTATAGATGTCAAGTGGGAGAATGTTGTTGCGAAGGTAAGTGTAGATGTCATCATACCAAGGTGATTTGGGACCAACGATTTGACATACAAGCTTGGACTGAAGGACCTCATAGGCAAGAACCAATAGATTTTCCACCAAGAACTTAGCATGTAGCATTATGTGGCATATCTATGAGATATGCTACAATAGCCATAGCATCAACAACTCTATTATTAATACTTGGGATTTGCTCAAAAATGATCAAAGTGAAAAACTTCTTGAAGTCCTAGGCATTAGTTTTTCATTCTTTGCCTAATAATCATAGTTTTCTTATTAAATGATCAACTAGGAATCACCATAGATTTATATCTCTTGTATCTTCCACTAGAGAGCTATCATAAGCCATATAATAAGTGTCTCGTATTCTACAATATTGTTTGTGCAAGGGAATGTTAACCAATATGGTCTAGGAATACAATCTCCATGTGTTGTGACAAATAAGATACCAGCACCTACTCCATGTTGTGTAAAAAACCCATCAAATTATAACAATCATAACTATGTAGTTTTGATAGAAAACATTGTCTCATCCAGAAAATCTAAAAATAATAAGTGATCATCGACCATAAGTGCATTTGCAAGTTGATTTGTTATGTCTTGTCCTTTGATATATTTTCTCTCAACATACTCAATGTCAAACTCACTGAGAATCATAACCCATTTTTCTAGTAATCCTTGTTACCTCGTCATTCATCCTTCATAACAGGAGTAAATCCCCCTATAAAATTTTATTTGGAGTCCTTATCTTTCTTGGAACTCCTCGGTTCAATCCTTAATCCGTTTGTAGATTGTCTTTTAATCTGAAACGCCAAGTTTTAATGATCGGTTTGAACCCCGTGAACTCATTGAACCTTTTTGAACCAAGTTCATAAGGTTCATTTAGGTTCCGCGGGTTCTTAGGTGTCTAGGAGGTTTTCATACTAACATTCACTCAAAGTGTTTTGCAGCGGTTCTTTTAATGGTCGTGTTCAGTGATGTGTTATATCATCTCTCTCTAGACTGTGAACTCTTTGAACCTAGTTCAAACGGTTCGGGGGTATTCAACATGTTCAATGTAGTTCAAAGGGTCAACAGCATTTAACATAGTTAATCCTTTCAAAAGAGAATTTTCTTGGTGCGGTGTACGCCTTGAACTACTTGAGCTCTAGTGAAGTCAATTCAGATTGTTCATGCGTGTTCAAATCAAGTGGGTCTCATGAGCTAAAAGACATGATGGTGCACTTATTACCAAGTATGATGAAGATTGAACCATATCTCGGGTGACGTCAACTGTTTGAGTTTTCGAGGCAAGTAATCATTCCGGTAACTGGTGGTTACTTCAAAAATGTCGTCATGCATTCAATGCATGCATGCGATGTCTAATCCAAAAGCTCAGCATATTTAAACTGATGATTGGAATTAATGCACTTAATAAGTACATATCACTGCTTTTGCTATAAGTTATGAAGGGATTAATTCTCTGAAAATTTGTTCCTCATTGTTGCGGAGTTACTTTTCTTGGATAGAAGGTTTGTTTGCTAGTAGTCGTCTGATTTCTCTCAACTATGAAGGTGAGTTTGTTACATGTCCTCTCCAGTGATTTTTACCTGCTTTTCCTCTCTCGTAATAAGATTTGCTAAGAAAATAAGGCTTGTCATTTATGAATTATGAAGTCCACATTGCACCTTTTCGGGAACATTTTTAGTCTTGCATGTACAGAGCCCATAGTCAGTGATACAGACTTAAAAGGGGAAAATCTTGAAGTTTTAAAGGAAAGGGTGTTCAAGGGAATTGATGGTTCCTTTGGTGTGGAAATTCTGAGTAGTGGTCTCATAGAAGCGACAGCCTTCCCCCCAGCTATCCCTTGCCCAGAACTGGTTAGAGAGTGTATTGCTAGGTATGATCCAATTTTCGAGACCATTAGAAAAGATAATGGTGAAACCCTCCTTGCCATTAACTGTGAAGTTATTTCCTCTATTTTCAGACTACCTGATTACCAGTTCTCAAACTTTTCTCCCACCCAATCAATTACTGAGTTCAATGCAGATAGAACCGGGCACCGAAATAATGTAGCAAAATATTGGTTGAAGGTTCCCCAAAGGGGTGGCTCTAGGTTGCCCAAGAATCCCAACAAGAACCATATGCTTCCCCACATTCATGATGTCATTTTATTGTTGCATCGAGTCAGAGGCTCGGTGGAGGCCTACAGTTTTGACGACTGGATTTATTGCTATGTACAACTGGTATTAGAAGGAAAGCAATACCTCGATTGGGTAGAGCTGATTGCCGATTCCATGAGGGAGCAGCTGAGTATGGCCAAACAGTTCAAGAAAAATTTCTTCATGTCCTCATATCTGATATATTGCTTGGCGTGTGTTAAGGAGATAGTGGGAATACCTGGGCAGCTCACTGAGGGAGAGGTCTCTGTATATGATTTTTACCCTATGTTACAAAAGGATAATGCTTTGCAAGATTTTAGGAGGGTACATAATGCCTTCTTGGGAGATTTGTGTTACGAATTAAAGAACATGAAAACCAAGAGGATGTCTGAGGATGCATAGCCACTAGTGAAAAGATTTGGTAGTTTCTTTATCTAGTTCCCTCGCTTTTGCTACATAAGAGTATGTGGTTTTGAGGAAGAGCCCTTCAAGCTTCCTCGTTTTTGTTTAGATTGTTTTGTTTCGGAAGAGATTTGTAGGTAGTTGGCTATCGTGATTAAGAAGGCTCAACCTAGGGATAAATGGGAGGATCATTTTCCTATACAGTTGGGTATTTTATCCTGCAGTTCAATGTCAGATGCTTTGAGCATTGTAGCGGACTTGAAAAACTTTAATTTTCCACTATACCATGAAAGAAAAGAATTTGACAATAAAGGTTTCTCATGAAGTCTTGGTCTGATGTCGTACCGCCCAATTCCACATCTAGAGGACTTCTGGGAAGATTGCAGTGATGAGCTCGAGGTGTTCAAGAGGGAAAACATGAGAATGGTGTTGGAGAAAGTAATTTCACTGCAGGTGAAGCTTGACATAAATGGGCTTGAAGAAGATTATCTGGAGCTATTTGAACCCGGATACTTAGACCAAACTGAAACCAAAGTGTCCTACATCAACTGGGATGTGGAAGAAGAGGACGATATACAACTAAAAACAAAGAGGATTTTGGAGAGAACCGCAGAATGGGTTGGTAGGAAGAGAGCAATGAGATTAGGCGCCAAGTCTTACTCTGCGAGAAATAGTGAGGTTACTCTATGTTCACCAAAGCGTTTTTCTAATCACACTTCTATGCATGTTCATGCAGGTAAGGATAAAAGCCATCTCACATTAGGCACAAGCCTAATCCGGCTCTGGACTTCTCTGCTCCTCAACATACCAGGTCACGAAGTGCTGCATAGAAAAGAATGGACCAAACCAAAGATACAGAGGCGAAGGATAAAATTCTCTATGCTCGGATATTTGAAGTTGAAGATCTTGACAGTGACATTGTCAACACCATGGATTCCCATGCGGTTACTATAGCCATGACGCCACCCTCTAAAGTGATTGGAGGAACAACCAGTTCAAGTACAACACCTAAGTGGCTAACCACTTTAGTAAGCAAAAAATGGAGTTTCATTCCCGTGACCATTACAATTCAGGACATGGTAGTTAAGTACACAGAGAAGGGCCCCAAGCCAAAGAAGTTCAAAACAACTGCCCGACTAGATAATGATAAAGGAACCGGAAAGTGGGTTGTCAAGATTGCCTCTTACAAGCCCAAAGACGAAGATAAGGAAGTCAGTGTAGAGGATTTTGAGATCACCAAGGTGGAGCTCAAGAACATGAGTAGGGATCTGGATAATCATTTCTACTAGCTATAGGCTAAGAAAATGCTCACCGGGTCGGAAAAAGATGGGCGGGAGAAGAGAGAGCTAAAGCAGCATATAAACATTCTTGGTCAATTCATTGATAGCATCGGTTGCTTCGGAGCACTTCCCATATCCCATGCTACAAAGAGCTTTGACCCTACTTCACCAGAGAATAAAAAGCTAATGATTCAGGTTCAATGAGCTAAAAGCATTATAGAGGCTATGGAGAGATGGATTGAAGGAGTAATTAAAGATGGAGAAAAGTATATCACAAGCTCCAGGAAGTTATGTGATGAGACGCAAAGCATCATCGCAGAAATTCAAAACTAGATTTCGCCATGGGAGAAATAGTAACATAAATGGGAAAATGTCTTGCCTATGCTCACCAAAATAGAAGAGTACGGAGCCACTAGATTCCTGACAGAACATTCAATCAAGTTGGTGACAGATGAATGCCAACTCTTCGTATTGAAAAAGACCATAATGTGGCGGGTACTCACCTTCAAGTCTGTGATTTCTGATGCCAAGACTTATGTTTATGAACTTCAAGACCTCCAATGCAGTTTAGTTAATGACAACAAAGTGGTTAATCCGGACCATGATTGGCAGCTGGGGATTTGTGGGCTGAACATGCAAGACGCAATAAAGGCTTTCAGGATATACATGGAGAAAATTAAAGCTAAAGGAAAGTTCACCCCGAAAGATATAACACAAGTCGCCCGGATCGAGTCCATGACGTTTATCGGTAACACAATTACCGAAGCATGCCGAGAAAATGGTGAAGCACAGATGGGACAAAGAAGCCACAAAGGCAAAAATCAACGCTATGAAGAATCTGAACCAATCTATAATCTAGGAACTTGCAACTGCCCACGATGCCCAGGAAAGTGGAGGAGAAGATGACGATGGGAAAGGAGCATAACATGTTGTTAATGCTCTGTTTTTATTTTATGTATTTTTCATGATTGTACAAATGACTTTGGGGCATCTATCCCAAATATACTCTATTGGTTTTTGTAACTGATTCAGAGGAGGTCGAATTTTCAGGGAGACCTCCTCTGTTCTAAAGACTATAAATTAGATTAAGATAGACGGAATGAGGGTTAGATTTTGGTTAGAATTTTGTTAGTTTTTACTTAGTTTTTCTGGTTTTAGAAGTTCTATTTTGTTGAAGGAAGTCATCAGACTTTAAAAATCTGGAATTGAAAAGGATTTATAGGTGTATTGTTGTGTCTTTGTCACATGAGAAATATATATATATATATATATATAAAAGATCATATTGTTTTTGGGAGAAGGAAAACCTTTGAGTTTTGAATCTGTGTAGTGATATATCTTTGCATATATTGATCTAATCAAAATGACAGTGATCACCTTTCCAATGCAGAATATTATTATTATTCTGGGACTCCTTCTTGTGAGATTTTAAAAGATATGTGCTTGAAAAGAGATTTTGTTTCTCTTATCTGTTTTTATGAACTGTTAAACTGGTGTTCTGAACTTTGTTTCGATCACTTCCATTTCTCATGTTGAAGCATTTTGAAGAATATTTTTTCTCTGAAATATGTGTGAATCATTAGCCTCTCATCTAAGAATGAAGTAGGTAGCCTTACGTTCTTTCAGGTTAAAAGCATACCAATTAAATTTAATTAGATTATTCCCTGAATAACTAATGGAGGGACCTGTACCTATCAAAAATTCAGAGGGAAGTAGTATATGTTACACTTACCCAACTGTTTAGTTGAGCTTTTGTCTTATAAAGAAGGTGACAGAGTTTGAAATTAATTAAATTGAAGAAAGGCAAAAATCCATTCACTAACAATCCTATAAGAGCTTCTTTGTTGAGTAAGTATTGTTGGATATTAGAGTTGTTGGAATGTGTTGTTGTCATTGATGTCAACATATTCATGTGTTCTTATGCTTTGGTGTTGCAGAGAGTTGGTTTGGTTGCAGATATGCTGACGCGGATTAATAGGTTTTGGGATACTTATCTCCAGTTAATGCAGTATGAGTTTCAGTGTTTCGAAAGGTGATTTAATCGGGTTATGTGATATGGTGTGATGATTGGTTTTTATGTTGATTGTGTATTGCAGAGTTGTGATTTCAAGTTTGTATTGCTCCAAAATTGATTCTTTATATTGTGGATTTTGGAGAGTGTTTGGGACATTCATGTGTGTCCTCAATTTGGGTGGTTCATGATTTGTAACTTCACAAGCATATATTTCAATTTGTTGTTGGTGTTCTTAAAAACCGGTGATGAAATAATGATGTTTCTAGTTATTTGAGTTGTTGCGAAGGAATTCACATTGCTTGTTGACGTTCTTCGATCATGTTCTATGTGTTTTGGTGGTTTGCATTGATCATGGTGCGCGTTATTGAAGATTCTATTAGTCTAGTGGTATTCTTCGTGTTATACGACTTTCTGACCGACCTGATGGTTCTTGCATGGTGCAGATGATCTTGGTGAGATATTTAGTGGTGTTGTATGTTTGAGGTTTTGATTTGGGTCCATGATATGTCCTTGTTGACATTGTATTGGTTCACATATTGATTTATGTATTGTGTGATGCAATTTTGTAATTAGGTCTTATGTGCTGAGCCGACCTTGAGGTTAAGGTTGATGATTTGTATAAATAAGTGTTGTAATCATGTAAGATGTATGTCTATGGTTGTGTCTACATTCTTTGAGAGTGTTGTATGTGTGAACAAGCGAATTGATCTTTCAGAAGTGTGTAGGTGAGCAAAGAAGTGTTGAAATGCATATAGTGTGCTTAACTGAAATTGTGATCAAGCATTTGGAGATGTTATTCTTTCAATTCATGTAATCTGGATTGTTGTCCGATCTTTTTAAGGCAATGATCCTTCCTAGGGTTGTATCCCTTTGTTGGTCTTGATCAGTGAGCTCTAGGTAGTATGCTTGAATTCATATACATTCCCCATTGTAATATTTACACATACTATAGCGGAGTATCATCATATTGTGGGTAGGTTCACACCATGGTTTTTCCCTTAACTCAGTTTTCCACATCAAAAATTTGTGTGTTATGTGTGTTGTTGATGTCATGGTGTTTATCTTTATTATTGTTGTTCTTGATCTGATCTGAAGTTGAGATTAATTTGTTTAAATTTGGTGAAAATTGATTCACCCCCCCTCTCAATTTTCATGCATTATTGTTGCCAACAAGTACTTTAGGGGATCAATCTTAGTTATGATCTTTGTTTTATGGCTAATCATATAATGTCACATTTTTTGTGAAGAAAATACTACAGCAAGATAGGAACGCTCAATAAGGGTGTATTTAAGATCATATTCCACTAAAGTATGACTAATGTAATAGATACCTCTCTCTTTTCCATCATAGTCATGTTGTGAAAGTAGTGCCCCCAGTGTCGTAGTTGTCATTGATATGTATAGCAGCAATGGCTTTCCCTCAATAGGTGGCATGAGAATAGGAGGAGACATGAGATATTCCTTGAGAAACTAGAAGGCTTATTGGAATTTGTGATCCCATTTGAAAGTGGTGTTCTTATGTACGAAGTACATGAAGGGATGACACTTTTCAACTAATTGTGCTAGAAATATGTGGATGGATTGTAACTTGCCTTGTAACAATCGTAATTTACTATTTCTCTTAGGTAGAGGAATTTCCAGTATAGCTTTAACTTTTTCTAGATCAACCTCTACGCTATTAGAAGAGACTATGTATCCGAAGAGTTTATCAGAGGTTACCTTGAAAACACATTTTTTTGGATTTAGTCAAACTTTATATTTCTCAAGCCTTTGCAAAAATTTTATCTAGGATATGTGAATGATCTTCCCTTGTGAGTGATTTACCCAAGAGGTCATGGACATAGTCTTCCATCAAAGTGTGCATCATATCATGAAAAATTGTGATCATTTCTCTTTGGTATGTAGCTCTTGTATTTTTAAGACCAAAAGGCATGACGTTCCAACAATAAGCTCCCCAAGGACACTTAAAATTTATTTTATGTTGGTCCTCAAGTGCAATCTTAATATGATTATAACTAGAAAATTCATCCATGAGTGATAACATTATGCATTTGGCTATAAGATCACCAATAAGGTCTATGTTTGGTAAAAGGAAGTCATCCTTAAGACAAGATTTGTTCAGATCTATAAACAATTTATATATCATTGGTACAATATTAGAGACCCATTTACCATAGTCTATAGGTCTAATGAAACCCACATCCAACCATTTTTTAATCTCAACTTTAATCAAGAGTGTTATTTGTAGAGGCATTTTTTATAGTTTTTATTTTAATATTTTTGCATTTAGTCCCACTATCAAATTATGCATGACAAGATCAAGGTACATCCCAAGCATGTCTGCATATGACCATGTGAAGTCAATATGACATTGATGGAAGAATTCGATAAAATTAGGATGCTCTTCTTTTGTTAAGGATGATGCTAGGTGAATAGTGTGAGGATTATCCTCAGTCCCAATGTTGTTGCTTTTGTTTCCTCTACTATCAAATGTGATCTTCCATGATATGTTGTTAATGGGAGAGTTTCAAGCCTTCCATCATTAGGTGCCTCGAGAAGGTTTTCACCTTGTCCTTTATTTTTAATTTTTCTTGATCTAAAAGTGTCACGAAGCAGTTTTCACTAGAAGATCCTCTATTTATTATGTTTTTGTGGCTAAAAGGATTGGAACCCTCTCCAAATTAAGCCACACTATTGATTTATATTCAAAAAACCAACTCTATGTGAAGCAGTCACCGGTGAGGAGGGACCTCAAAGAAATCAATCTGGACCGTTCAGAAAGAGTAACACAACAAAAACACAAAGATATGATGGAAGCAATGTAGAACATATTGTTTTATTTCATGAAAATTGATTACAATCAACCGGTAATAACCAAGTTACAATAGAACCAGCTCGCAAGCTTGGTAGAACATACATAATAGGTCACAACCGGGACCTTGAATCTTAAGATCTATCTTCTACATATAGTCTCGCTACTTGATTCTTCGATCAATTTATCACATTCTAATGCGCAATTATAATTATCTATATGATCCAAAGGATCTGGTTAACCCAAAAAGGGATCAAAACCCAAAGAACAAGACCTAACGTGTAAAATTAACAAGGTCGACCTCCACCAAGGGATTCCTCTAAAAAATCCAAAGGATGAAATGTAGATCGTGGCAAAAGGTTGGCCACACTCCAAGAAAAAATTAGAATCAACATCCAAGGCTCCACAAGCTTTGGAAGGGGTTCTAGTAGATCACCAAAATAGGTCTAGCCAACCGGCAACAAGAACTATCAAATGGTAATAAGAAACTATCAAGGAAACCAATAGTGATATCTTGCCTAAAAATGATCCAAATGTGATGCGGTCTGGAAACAAGAAATATGATCAAGTCTTCAAGTATAATCCAACTCCATAGGATCCGGTGAGCCAAAACTAGGACACACAGAAAGAAAAGTTGAAACTACAAATAGAAAGCAAAACATAAAGAAAATGTTTTTGGTTGATGAAAGATTGTTATGAACCGAGGATGCTCCTGCATCAAATATCTAGGGTTATTGAAAAAGTGAGACTCTCACTTTGTTGGGGTTAGAGGAAAACCAAGGCGGTCTACCTCTACCTAAGAAATCCAAGATGAATCTTCAACTGGTTTGTCCTTCCACCTCACAAGATATTCCTTATACTGACTACTTTGGGTAATTCACCCAATCCTACTCTCCAAAATTTATTCAATTTGATCTAGTTCCTTATGGGGCAACTATTTCTCCAAGTCTACAATATTGTCCTCACTGAATTTTGGTTCATGATACTCATCAAGATCTGCAATGTTAAACACAAGTGAAATACTCAGACTATCTGGTAACTACACTTCATATGCATTTCCAGAACTGAACTTCCTCAAAATCTTGCAAGGTCCAAACTTCTTCATCTACAACTTATTATAAGTTCCAACTGGGAATCTCTCTTTTCTCAAATATACCATCATTTCATTGCCAATTTCAAATTCCTTATGTCTCATTTTCTCATCTTCCTTCTCCTTATACTTGATGTTCATGTCTTCCAAATGCTACTTAACCTGAATATGCAAGGTTGTCGTGTGATCTGCAAAGTCTTTTTCTTCTGAACTTATTTGGTATTCACTGCTAATATCCTTCAATTCTGATATTCCTCTAGGATGCACTCCTGTAACAATCTCAAAAGGTGTTCTTCTGGTACTGCTATTCACTGAACTGTTGTAGGAAAACTCTTCTTGTGCAAGGATCAAATCCTAACTTCTAGTTTTATCTCCAACTAAACATCTCAACAAATTTCCCAAACTCTGATTAACTACTTATGTCTGTCCATCAGTCTATGGATGAAAAGTAAAACTAAACTTCAAATATGTCTTCATCTTCTTCCAAAGTGTTCTCAAAAAATATCCAACAAACTTAGTGTCTCTGTCTGAAACTATGCTCTTAGATAATCCATGCAATCTCACCACTTCCTTGAAAAATAGGTTTTCTACAACCACAATTATAGAATCATTCCCTCTCTATGTTTTAGGCAATCCAAGTACAAAATCCATGCTTATATCCTCCCAAGGTCTTATCAGTATTGTCAAAGGCTTATACAATCCCACTTTCTGACTACTAACCTTTGCAACTTGACAAACTCTACAACTTTGCACATAAAACTTACCATCTTTATAAATTTGGGGCCAAAAGTACTGCTCACTCACCAATGCTACTATTTTGTCAATGCCAAAATGTCTAGCTAGTCCTCCACTGTGTTTCTCATTTATTAGATTCTCCTTCATAGAACTCTTAGGTATGCACAACTGAACTCCTCTAAATAACATCCCATCTTGAATAAAGTAATCCAACCACTTTCTTCTATCTACCATAACCGGTTCTCTACATGCTTTCCAAGGTTCTGCAAAATCTGAGTCATCATCATACAAGGTCTTCAATTCTTCAAATCCTAATACTGTCAATCTCATCTCTATCAACAAATTCCTTCTCCTACTCAATGCATCAGCAACTTTGTTAGACTTCTCAATGCTATGCCTCAACACAAAGGTGTAACTCTGCAAGAATTCTACCCATCTCAATGTCTCTGATTCAACTTACTCTAACTGTTTAAATGCTATAAAGCTTGATGATCTGTATACAACACAAACTCCTTAGGCAACAAGTAATGTCTCCACTTCTTCAAGGCTTGAACTATGGCATAAAACTCTTGATCATACACTAAATATCTCCTCCAAGAATCATTCAACTTATCATTGAAATAAGCTACTACTCTCCCTTCCTGACTGCTCCTATTGATGTTCCACTTGCATCACAATCCACTTGAAATACTTTATTGAAATCCAGTAAAGCTAACACGGGATGCTCATTCACTTTCTACTTCAATAGTTCAAAAAAATTGTTTTCTCTGGTGGTCCACTTGAATTCCTTCTGATCTCCTCTCATGGTCTCAGTCATAGGGTTAGAAGCTAAACTTAAATTTCTAAAAAACTTCTGGTAAAAACTAGCCAATCCATGAAATGATCTTACCTCTCCAATTCTTTCCGATGTAGGCCACTCAATAATTTCTTTCACTTTCTCAAGGTCCATCTTCAAACCATCCTCAGATATCACAAATCCCAAATAGACTAACTCGTCCTTCATGAAATTACACCTCTTAATGTTTATCAGCAACTTTTATTCTCTCAATCTTTGCAAAACTTGTCTCAACTGCAACAAATGCTCCTCTTTTGTCTTACTAAAAATTAGAATGTCATCCAAATACACAATAACAAACTTACCCAATAATTTCTTCAATACCTGATTCATCAGCCTCATGAAAGTACTTGTTGCATTATTTAATCCAAAAGGCATCACCAACCATTCATACAGTCCTTCTTTGTCTTAAATGTTGTCTTCCACTCATCTCCTTCTCTGACCCTCATCTAATGATATCCACTCTTCAAATCTATCTTTGTAAATTATTTTTTTCCACTCAAACAGTCCATTATATCATCCATCCTAAGCAAAGGAAATCGGTATTTCATTGTGATCTTGTTTATTTCTCTAGAATCAGTACATATTCTCCACTCTCCATTCTTCTTAGGTGCTAATATTGTTAGTACTGCACAAGGGATCAGACTTTCCCTGATCAAACATTTCTTCAACAGCTCCTGCACTTGTCTATTCAGTTCTTTATTCTCTGTCGGTGTCATCTGGTGTGCAGCTTTGTTAGGCAAACTAGCTCCAGGAACCAAGTCCATGCAATGACTGATACTTCTCACAGGTGGCAATCCATCAGGTACATTATTTGAAATGATGTCTTCATATTTTGTCAGCAAATCTTTTATCTCTTTCAGTTGTTCTTCTTCTGGTTCTGGTTTCTTGGTATTCTTAGGAATTAAGGCAAAACACACATTCTCATGTCTCAATCCATCTAGAATTCCCTTCCATCTACCAAATAGATTCTAGCATTCATAGAGACTTCATTATTCAAAGGTTCCTCCAAAGGCGATAAGGTTTTGTTCATCCCATTAGCCACAATAGTGTATGTATTCTTCCACCTATCATGTACTACCTGTCTATCAAACTGCCAAGGTCTACCCAACAAAAGATGATAAATATCCATAGGCATAATATCACACAGGAATTCATCATGATAATTCCCAATTTTCAATTTAAACAAACATTGTTCACTTACTAATAGCTTATGTTCATCCTGAATCCAAGCTATTTGATAAGGATTAGGGTGTTTCAATCTCTTCAAATTCAACTTATTCACCATCTCTTATAAAACAAGATTATCTGAACTACCACTATCAATAACAACTTTACAACACTTACCAGATACCTTACATATAGTCTTGAACAAATTCTTCCTCTACAAAGGCCCTTCATCTCCTCCGATATGACACAAAGCTCTCCTCATCATCAACAGTTCTCCATCTTCTAGTTTATTGTCTCATCTGGTGGGGTTTTCTTCCACCACTGCTGCTATTCTGATATTCTTTGTCTTCTTCACGATGTCCTTCTCCTCCATACTTATAGAAAGTTCCTCTAAATTCTCTCTTGTCTTGTCTTCCAAAATTTTCATTCCAGTAGCCATCTAGTTCTCTCCTCCAATAGAAATTTATATCATCCTTCTGGTATGAATTACCTTCTTTGTTTACTTCCTTATTCTTGTTTTGATCTGTACTAGTTCATCTACCTCCGGTATATCCTCTTCCTCCTGTAAACCTTCCACCTCTGCCTCTCTACCTCTACTCATGTCTTTTGTTTAGTTTCTCTTCTACCTTTAGGGCATACTGGTAAGCCTCTTCAACACTCTCCAATTTGATCAAATTGAGTTCATCTTGTATAGATATCTGCAATCGATTCAAATATCTTGCAACTTATCCAACTCAATCATCAACATGTATGGATCTGATATTCAACTTGTAAAATGCTTCGGTGTATTCCTTCACCCTAGATTCCTTTTGTCTCAAATTTTGTAATTTCCGGAATAGATTCAATTGACAATCAGTTGGCATAAACTTTGACTTCCACTTATAAATCATCTGATCTCATGTCTTAATCTTCTCTTTACCTCTTCTTCGTCTATCAACTTGTAAACGCTCCCACCAAAGAGATGCATGACCTTTCAACCAGGTATAGGTATATTTCACCTTCCTTTCTTCTACAGTGTTTTCAAAATTGAAGTACTTCTCCATCTCTGAGATCCAGACCATCAACTCATCTAAATCTAACTTCCCATCATATTCCTATTGGGTAAAATAAGGTTTAGTATTCGCCCTACTCAAAACCCTCAAAAACCTTTCCTCATCTAGATCAACCGCCAATTGGCTTTCTTGTTCTATGGGGGCTTCTTCACCTTCATCTTCACATACATCTTCAATATGCCGGCCTCTTCTATGGGTTGTCTCCACGGCTTCCAACTGGGCTTCTATACCTTGCAACATTTCCATCACAATATGGTCTACATTCCCATGCACTCCACCATTCCTAGCTCCTCTTCGCACCATCATTCATGCTAGTCCTATACAGCTATAGGTCGGATCCACAATCCTCCACCCTACAACAAAAAATTTATGACACGCAACCTCCGAAATGAAACTTTTCTCTAATACCACTTGAAGCAGTCGCCAATGAGGAGGGACCTCAAAGAGATCAATCCAGACTAGTCAGCAAGAGTAACACAATGGAAACACAAAGATATGATGGATGCAATGTAGAACAGATTATTTTATTTCATGAAAATTGATTACAACCAATTGGTAACAACCTGATTACATCATAACCGACTCATAGGCCTAGTAGAACATACAGAATAGGTCACAACTAGGACCTTGAATCTTAAGGTCAATCTTCTATGCACAATGTCTCTACTTGATTCTTTTATTGATTGATTATATTATAATGCACAATTACAATTATATATACAATCCAAAGGATCCAGACAGCCCAAAAAGGGATCAAAACCTGAAGAACAAGACCTAACATTTAAAATTAACAAGGTCGGCCTCCACCAAGGGATTCCTCCATAAAATCCAAAGGATGAAATGTAGATTGTGGGATAAGGTCAGCCACACACCAAGGAACATCGGAATCAACTCCCAAGGCTCCGCAAGCTTCAGAAGGGGTTCTGGTAGATCAACAAAATAGGTCCAGGAAACCGGTAACAAGAACTATCAACCGGTAACAAGAAACTGTCAAGGAAATCGATAACGACATCTTATCATAAAATAATCCAAATGTGATGCGGTCTTGAAACAAGAAAGATGATCAAGTCTTCAAGTAGAATCCAACTCCATAGGATCTGGTGAGCCAAAATCGGGACACACAGAAAGAAATGCTGAAAGTACAAACAAAAAGCAAAATAGAAAGAAAATGTTTTTGGTTGATGCAAGATTGCTATGAACCGGGGATGCTCCTGCATCACTATGATTCCTAATAGGAAGGTCATCTTTAAGTCTAAAATAATCGATAATAGCTTCATTATTTTGAAATGCATCTAGTTCAAGTGGTCATTGTTGATACCAATCTATGAGTTGGTGATGGACAAGTGGTAGGTTATCGTTGGTTTGGTCAATGACAAGGAATGTGATGGTAAACATAGAAGAATCCTCAAAGATGACAATGATATTGTCAAGGTCATCAATGATACTCTCCTCATTAGTATTGAAAGCAAGAGAAGTTTATTCCACACTACTATAAGTACACTTAGTACCTGGGGTCATCGACTTTTGTGGCTTATACCCTAAACCTTGAGATGTAGAAGTATTTGGATCCCAAAAAGTAACTATCCATGCCTAACCATCCTCATGTTTGTCTTCCCAAGAAACATCCTCATGAGACTCTTCTTTTTCTAGGAGTTTAGTATTAAGAACACCCAATTTTAATGGTGTGAAGCCAACCCTTTGTTTCTTTTCTTCTTGGGAACAAGTTGAGGTTGAAGAGTTTCCACAATTCTTTATTTCTATAAGCTGATAGGACTATGATAATCATATCCCATGTATTTTATAAGCATGAAATCTTTAACATATTTGTCAACAAGTAGTTTGACCTTAGGTTTTTCTTGCTCTGATTGTTCCTCTTCATCTTTGTATAACCACTCAAATATATCTTCATCATCCACCTCACCCCATTTGTTAAATGTGGTTTGAACACAATCATAGTAGCTTTAGATACTTGTTGAGATATTTTTGGTTTTCCATGAGTTATAGAGGAGTATGTTAATTTTCTAATGTCTAATTATTGTTGTAGTCTATAATCCCTCATCCCTTATTTTTTGATCTATTATTCATGATTTTGGGTTGGTTGGATTTGGAAGTGCAAGGTTTTGAAAGTGACTTTGGATCAATGTAGGAGGTGGAAGGGGTGGCCTCTCTATTGTTGGGTATTTTTGTTTTAGGTTTTGTCCTAATGTTGTTGCAATAAAGATAAGGATTTGGATCACCAGGAACAGTTGTCTCCACTCCATTGTGTGTGAATTTCATGCATTGGTGGAAGGTGGAAGGAATGGCTTGCATGGCATAGATCCATGGTTGACCTAGGAGAAGACTGTATATGAGATCAAGTTATAAAACTTGGCAAACCAAATATTTCACTACTGGCCCCACTCTAACTAGTAATGTGGCGAATCCCTTAGATGAGCATTCCTCATCATCATAGGCTTTTATCATAATCTTCTTGAAAATCATATCCCCTTTAGAGAACCCCAATATTATGACCAATTTCACGATAAAAATATTAATACCCACTCCTCCATCTATCAAGAATCGATTTATTTGGTGTTTGTGGATGAAGGCTTCAATGTATAGTGGTTCATTATAAGGTTTTTGTGTGGATGTATCATCATGTTTGGTGAATGTAAGGGAATGGGGTGAGGTAAGGTGTCCTTCCATGGCTTGAAACTAGTCCATATTTAGGTTTGTAGAAATGAAGGTATCTTGTAGAGAGATTTGTCAAGGATAGACTTATGAGAAGGTGATGTGAACAAAAGATCATGGATAGATATGTGTGCAATCATTTTCTCAAGTTGGTCAATAAGGCTATAATGGTTGGAAGCAGAAGTAGTCTTAGATGTAGTGTCTTGGAGTGTCACTTTACTCTAACGAGTTGGTACACTACATTCAGGGGTTTTGTTCTTCACTATTATGGTAGAGACATGATTGTCCACTTTGATAATATGATTGATAGTATACTCAAGGAATATTGGCAGAATTTGAACTGCTATCATTAGTCTTTCTTGAATACAGGATTTCCCTTTATCATGACCAGGCAAAGGATCATTAAATACCACATGTTCATCATTAGATGAGTGACCTTATACATCAATTTCACCTTGATCCATAAGGTCTTGGATAATTTTTTGAGTCTATGGAAATCATTAGTCTTGTATCCTTTGTTTTGATAGTACTCAATATTCTAAATCATTCCACCATGTTAGTTTGACTTTTCCCTCAAATTCTATAGCCTCGTGAAGTGTGATGAGATAGGAGGCAACAATTTTCTTTGAGGTAGATTCAATTAGTTCCCCAAAGGTGTGTATTTTCTTTGTGGTTAATTGGCTGATTTTGAAGTTCTTCTTTGGGAATTGACTTGATTATTTGAAGTGATAGGTCCTAAAAAACTCATCATAGGTTGTGTGGTCTTAATTGTGTTGGCATCTACAACCCTATCATTAACAATGTTCTCATTTTTTACAGCAAAAGAAGGGTTTGTCATTTTTTTTAGAACCATTGTTGTCTTAGGTGTCCTTGTAAATATTGATAGCCCCTTTGTTGAGAAGAAGTATCTCAATGGCTAACCCTTTTTTCTATTACTTCCTCAAAGTTGTTTAACCATTGGACTTGAGGTTGGAAGCCTATCTATTGGTTTACATTTTGCACAAATATCTCCAACAATTATTTTTGAGGAATGTGACAAGAACATCTTGTAGAGGGGGAAAAGTGAACCACTTTGATAGGCAAATATCAACCTCTTGGAGACTCAATAGTCAACCTCTTCACTCAAGATGAGTACAAAGCCAAATATTGTCAAGTACCCCTTAGATAACACAAAATAAGTCATAGAGGCTTCCTAATGCCCCTTCCAACTCTTTGTCTAAGGACACGCGTGTGGATCATAGACAACAATGTGAGATGTTAGCATCCTGTACAGACAAAGTACAGAGTTCAGTATAAAGAGCTCGAAGTGACAAATATGTGTTCAAGATAAATTAAAACTATATGAATGAATAACAAAAAGCAAAAAACAACTGTAGACATTAAAAAAGATAAATGAAAGAGGGGAAGGAAATGATCTTAAAACCGGTCCATGATTGAAGCCTCCAGCAAAGCAACTCTTCTCTAATGATACCTACACACAAGTTGGAAGGGAAAAATGTTTGGGTTGTGTTTAGAGGTCTGCCATAATCAGACTCCCATTTTGGTGTTTCAACCTCCATGGACAACCAAGATAGTAGATAATGGATAAAGAAGATACTATGTGATAACACAAGACAAACGAGATGAATAATATGCTATTGGAGATATAATTTTACAATGAAAACAAAGAGGAAGAGACTCCCTTCAATACCAAGAGAACAAGATCCTACTAGAGTGAATGTGAGCACCAAGAATCTTCCAACATAGAGATGTGATGAAGGTGACAATATGAATGAAATGCAACAATGGCTCAATGAAACACCAACAATCAAGAAGTTGCAGGCTGTGTAGAAATCTCAAACAATGTCTGAGAGGTTTGAATGAGTTGCTAGAGTACCAAAATGAAGCAAGAGAGGGAAGATATGTATGCTAAAAGAAAAATCAATGTCGATGGTTGCTGAGAGGGGAGTTACAAACTTTTCCAATCGCAGGTGTAACGCTCAAACGACCACCTGTAGACCATAGATTTGTGGTTCACTAGTGCGGCGTGTGGGTGTCCTAGATTCATATAGTCAACAAAGCCAGGGAAAAAGACAAGATAGCGGGTAACAAAGCAAGCCATGCAAATAAAGCATAGAAAGGTAAAAGAGGGTCTCTAATCAAGGTAAAGTGAAGGTTCTTATTGTTAGGTTCTGGAGACAACTGAGGGGGGGGGGGGGGGGGGTGAATCAGTTGTCAAATAAATTCAAACCAAAAACAACTTAACCAACTTAATGCTTGATACCGGTAAACTAGTTCAATATGTCGGTAGATAGTTTTAACAGTTAATTGCTATATTGGTAAGGATTAGTGTATGAAACATAAAGACAAAGTCATCCACAACACATAACACCAATATTTGTACGTGGAAACCTTGTAAGGGGAAAAAACACTGTGGGAAACCTTACCCACAATCAGATGATACTACTGCAGATAGTAAGTGTACATAAATGGGGTTTGCACATGCAGAAAGGCCAAGCGTCTAGAGCTCACTGCTCAATCACAAAATGGGAGTCACACTGACTACAGTTGGATGGTTAAATCCAATAAGAATGTACTGCTAAAATTAGCATCTTCATATGTTGGATTCAATATCTGTGTAGTTCTGATTGTCTTCACAAAAACCCTCCTTCAATCTTCAAATGATGTCTGCATGTATAGCTCTACTTATTCTCGCATATACCTTCACACAATCCTTTTTTTCTTTTCACATTTGATCTTACAAATAAGATATTACATTTATACCATACCCTAAGACCAATTTTAGTAGGTCGGCTCTACAAGATATTACAATAAAATTAATTTACATATCAATTAATACCCGATGCAATAATCGATTCAATATGTCGGCTTAATGCATTTATAGAAATAATAAGTCATCCCCATAGCGTGCCATGTTGATCTGGAAAAGATAAACCTGTCGGTGTAACCTTGGACCTATTTGTCGATAACAACAAATATGTAAATGCTAATGTAACAATAAACAAAACTCCAAGACAAAGTGTCCACACAATGTCTTCGACATAACCAAGTGCTTTCCATATCATTCCAAGTGTCGGTGATAATTATATCTTGCCGGTGTACTAGATACCGGTGACTGTGCATGAGTCACTTGCTTGCCGGTGAATGTTGTTGATTCTCCAAAGTGCCAGAGTTGATAAGTGTTTAGTAGGTGTTGACATCAATGACAAAACCATAAAAAAATACCAACAATATCCCCCTTTGGCATTGATGGCAACACAAGATGGAAAAACCATCAAAGTGCCAAAATAGAAATGCCAAATACCAAAAACCAACAATCTCCAAAGAAAAGATCATAACTAGAAATCAAAATACAGATATAGAGAGTAACAATCTCTCCCAAACAACAATCTCTCCCCCTGGGAGCAACATGTGTTTTCCTTGTGTTTTTCCATACCAATCTCTCCCCCTTTGACATCAAATGCCAAAGTTTTTACCAAGCCAAGTTCATATACAAAATACCAATCAATTTAGTATACCAACTACTCCCCCTGAGAAGTAGTTTGCCATCAAAGCTGGAATAAAAGATTTCTCTATTAATTCTGTCGGTTGATGACAATCATCAACTTCCTAAGTCTCTACTGGTGGGGGTATGACCCCAAGCTGGTCTTTGAGATATTCAAAAGTCTCCTTAGGCAGAAATTTATTAAAGATATCTGCAATCTGCTCTTTAGTATTCACATAAACCAGTTTTATTTCCTTTGCTTCAACATTTTCCCTTAGAAAATTCAGTTTGATAGAAACATGTTTTGTTTTGGAATGTAATACCGGATTCTATGGGGTGCAATTTATGAAATTACATTTTTCCCCCACTTTAGCGATCATATCATTATCACGAGATGTGAAGCTAAAGAAAAGATAAAAAAGTTTAAAAATTACCGAGATGCAAAGGGGAAGTAGAATCCTCTAACCATGTGGAATTTCCCTAGTGAAGAGACCTGAACCTTTGTGAGATACTATTGAGTTGATAAATCAAAAACATGTTAGACAAAAAAGTAAAAATATACAATCAAACACTAAGATAACAAGATTTTGCTAGTATGGGTAGAAAGTTGTGTTATGCTACATAGTCATACGATAGGGAGATCGTAGATTGATTATTGGTTAGCCCCCACAAAAGGCAAAAGATCAAGTGGATTGAGCCTCAAAAAAGTCAAACAATCAAGTGGATTGGTCCCCACAAAGGTGATAGATAATAATATCAATAGATAATACAAGATGCAAATACAGATATGCAAAAATGAAAATATATGATTGCCCCCCCCCAGAATGGTATGCGTGAAATTTTTGTCATTCTAAGGAGAAGAGATGCTATGTCACTTCAATATACAGTGAGATGTTTCTATGGAATGTCACCTTACAACATATGACATAATACCCACAACATCAACAAGAAACAAAGAGAAAGGGGAGTACATTGATTCGGCATTAGAAAAACTTGCGACAGTGAAAATAGATAATTCATATATTTATGTACGAGTTTCTCATCATGGTTCCAAAGTGTATGGATCATATGAAGAAGGCACATTAAGACAAATAAAAAATAAAAATTTGAGTCAAAATGGAAGAGAGCCTAAATTCTCCCAACTTTTTACATCATCTTCGAATGACGAAAATCAAGATACAACAAATAGAAGAAGATTACAATAAAAAATATCCTATTTCTGAGCACCAACAGAGTAACTTGGGTCCTCTAGGAGAGCACAAAAACATAAAGACAGTCATCACCCCTTGTTTCCTAGCACCAATGAAGTATCTTGGGTCATCCAAATGGACACAATACATATAAAGTGAGCACGAGGGAACACAAATGGGCACACCCTAATCTAAAAGAAAAATAAACGAAGGTAATGTCCTATAGGTTTTCTACCATTAGTTCATCGTCCTCCCAATCTTGACCATACAAGGAGGGATGAAGATACTAAAGAGAGATGACTACAAGGGCAACACTGGGCATAGCACCAACAGCAAGAGCCAACGATGATGCAACTTCCACATTTTCATATAGAATCTCCTAAGAGGCAAGGGTCAGTGATTGTGTGAATATCATAGATAGCATCAGGATTGTTGGCTTGATGATGATGATTTTGTTGTAATAGGTTGATTGATGACTTGTTTTGTGTTGTCATTTATGGCAATCATGTTTTGTTAGTCATCTAAGTCTTTTAGTCCAACTGGTAAAGCCTAACCTGTAGAGGAAGCAGTTAAATAGTGAACCGGTAAACAATGACAAAGCTATGTTCAAGCGATCGGTACGGAAGATTGGTGAAGAGTTAAGTGTTGTGGTTTGAAAAAAAAATTCATAACATTGGAAGGAGTCTATGACTTGAACCGCATTGGCATATTCAACTGAATGAGCGAGTTATGATATTTTGAGCAATCAGTCATGAAGAACACAGAACCAGTTGAGCAGAGTTACATAGATCGGTAAACCGATAGACTTAATGTTTTATTTTTTAGTTAAGTTGTTTGTAGTCGACATGAGTAAAGCGTAATGTGCAAGATTGACTAGATACATTGAATCTAGTAAATTGTTCCAAGGGTTCTTAGCCGACTTAGCAGAGTTGTTTATAAAAAGGAATATATTGTGTGATGAGATATGAGACATGCGGTCTATAGTGCGAATTTGATTGTGCGGTGAAAGGTGAAGCTTTGTATTGATGTTTAATCAGTGTTAGAAGCATATCTGAAGAAGATATAATCAGCCACAGAGGTTCTAACAGCAAATCAGTCACTTGTTGTTCCCTAACAGTTGCAGCAAGATAAAAACATCTAACAAGGTCACTCCTAACAAGGTGCGGTAGGATCCTCATAGGTCCAAAGGTTAAATCCCTTAACAGGGTCACACATTAGCTTGTGTTGTTTAAATCCCATAGTTTGGTAGCTCCTAATAGGGTTGGTCCTAACAGGCCTTATTGTAATAGATCCTAACCAAGTTGAGACACACCTAACCGGGTGTGCTCCTAACAGAGCATTTTTTAGACCTTAATCGGTTAGATCCCTATTCTACAGATAGTTGATCTTGTGGGTACTAATTCCCACCGTGGTTTTTCCCATTTGTATTTCCACGTGAAAAAAATTGTGTTATGAGTTACATTCTTTATTGAGTGTTAGCTTATGTGCTTATTTTCCTTGCATGCTTGTTAAGTTTCAAATTGATAAAAGTGGTGATTAGATTTGTGTTGTTGTTTTTTCTTGCACTGATTCACCCCCCCCCCCCCCCCTCTTAGTGGCTTATAAGTTTATCAATTGGTATCAGAGCCTAATTCATTTAAGTCTTAACCACTTGGGAAGGATCCTTAAGGCTATAATGGGGATATGAGTTATAGAGATCTTTCTAACCGACTTACAAAATCCGAAGAAGCCCTAGGTGAATTAAGTGTCAAGTATAAAGATTCATTGGCTAAGAGGAGAGAGCTAGCTGAGCAGTTGTATGAAAATAGTGAAAATAGTTCATCTGAAGAAGCTAACATTGATGCATTGGCTAATGAGCTGGAAAAGCTTAATGATGTTAAGTCAAATCTAAGGAGAGAGCTAGAATCCCTAACTATCAGAATGAATCAAGAATTGGAAGCCATAAGGGATGATGAAGACAATATCAGAGAGAAGGATCATGAGATCTCTAAGCTAAACCAATAGATTGGTACTCTACATGCACATCTTCATAAGGAAAAAGAGCTAATGTAGACATGGCTATGTCTCCTAGAGAAAGTCTTATGAAGAAGAATGAAGATCTTACTAAGGAGTTGGTTGATTCTAACGAGATCCTAGCTAAATACAACAAGAGCTCTACTATGCTTGATGAGAAGATCTAGTCACAAAGGCAGAATGGAGATACACATGGCTTGGGATACACTACCTTTGATAAAGAAGAGCCTTCTGGTACTAAGGACATCATGCATGAAGTTAAATCTGCACCTAAGACAAAGAAGAATACCAGTAAGAAGCCCCATAAACCAAAATGCTTTAATTGTCATAAGCCAAGTCATACTGCTAATATTTGTAGAAGTAGATCTACTTCTTTTAATGGTTATAGGTCTAATACTTATGAAGGATATAAGCCTAAAACTTTTGATGGCTATTATTACACTTGCAACAAGTATGGGCATAGATTTGTTGAGTGCAGGTCTGGAGCATGTTGGTATTATGTGAACTGGCATAAGGACATGATGACATTGTATGTTGTCATTGATGTCAATATGTTGAAGAAGAGAGAACAGGTATATGTGAGAACTGGTATAACATTGTGAACTGGTATGCATGCCAAAGTCAAGTGGTGTGTTTGTTCAAGGTGAACCGGCATGTGGTTATGGGAGCCAATACATGGAAGCTTTGTATGACTGTCGGTTGGTAGTCTCAACTTCAAGGTTTCTGGTTGAAGTGCTTTAAGCCTATGTGACTTTGTGTGATGAGTTAGCATTATAACGAAGAACAGCTCATGTTGTCACGTCAGTCTTGTGCGTGTGAAGGATCTTGCATGAAGGAGATTGTTCCTATCTACCTCAGGAATGTGCGAAGTCTGTAAACAGTGAAAAAATGTGATGGGTTATCAACCGCCATGAAAGCGGTAGAAAACAAATGATGGAGAACGTCTTGAGATCAGGTCAAGACTCTTGCATTTAATGCAATCAACTTAATGGTCAGGATTGAACCATTTGAATTGCTTAACCTAACAAGTTTAGGGTTTATGCTACCGACCTATCTGTTTCCTATAAGGTCGATGTTGTGTTTCTTTCTGAGGTTGTTGGCAAAAGTTGTGTGTGTGTATCCAAGTGAAGAGATACGTGATTGTTGCCAGACCAGAGGAGAGAAGTGATACCTGCAGAGTGTAAGTACAGAAGGTGAAAAGGAGCTAAAGCGGATCTGCATTGGCATTGAGTGTTGTTACCAAATCATTGTAATACCTGTTGATCTCTAACCACTTCAACAGTTGGGAAATCCCTTAACAGGGTAGCTTTAACCAGCTTTGTGTAAATCCTTTGACAGGCTGACTCAAAACCATTGAGTTCTTGAAATCCTCTAACAAGGTAACCTTTAATAGGGTTTAACCCTTAACCAAGTATTCTAGCCATCCCTTGACTGAGTGATCCCTAACAGGATCGGTTCCTAACAGAACCTATTCTATCAGTCTTTAACCAGACAAGGCTCCTAACAAAGCGGACTTCTAAAGAGTTCAAAAATAGCTTGTGGCTATTCATCCCCACCGTGGTTTTTCCCAGTTGGGTTTCCACGTGAAAAATCTGTGTGTCATGTGTGGTGTTATTCATGTGATGGTTTAAGTGATTTGTGTCTGAAGGTAAATCATGTTGATCTAGCTATTTATATATTTTTTATGATAGATTACATGTTCATGCACTAAGGTGAAATGGAAATGAAGTATTAGATTGTGTGGAAAAATAAGTGTCAACTGGTTTATGCTTGTCTCGGTTATTCTGGGTTTTGCCGGTTGTACTCTGTTTAAGACCGGTGTTACTGTTTGTCTGCCAAAGCACAATGTCTACTGACAAACCAGCTATAGGAATGTGTTTTTGCCTGTACTAATTCACCCCCCCCTCTCAGTACCGGTTTGGTACTATCCATTCATCATTGAATTATCAATTGGTATCAGAGCATCCTCCAGGTCCTCAGTGTTATAAGCTTAATCGCTTGAGGAAAAGATCCTAGTCTAATGATGAAGAGGGAAGGTCCAAAGTTCAACAGAGATAATTTCAATATATGGAAAGACAGAATGAAGATATACATCAGAAGCATGGGTGCTCAACACTGGAGCTATGTTGAGAATGCTTATGTTGCCCCTACCGGTACCCTCACCGATGACCAAAAGAGAGAGATGTAGGAGAATGGTCAAGTCATGGAAGCCCTAATTAGTAGTTTATCTGACATTGAGTTTATTGATGTCCAAGATAAAGTAAATCCCAAAGAAGTATGGGATACTCTTGAAAATATCTATGGCGGTGATGAGCATGTAAAACAAGCTAAGGAAGAAAGCCTTAGAGGGAAGTTTGAAGACATGCGGATGGTTGAAGGTGAGACCATTCAACAGTCTGGAATAAGAATCAAAACTATTGTCGGAGATATCAAGAGTGCAGGTGGTAAAATGGAAGATTCCACTATAGTAAGCAAAGTTCTGAGATCCTTATTATCGGTCTATGCAATAAGGGTTGTTGTTATTTAGGAGTTGAGATCAATAGACAAGACTAAGGTATCCCTAGACTCCATCATTGCAAAGTTGACAGCCTATGAGCTAAATAGTTTTGATGGCAGTGTTCAAAAGACTAAATCAGCTTTTAAAGCTTCTACTGTACCATCCAGAAAAGGAAAAGAAGCAAGCACCAGTGGTGAACCAAGACAGAGCAGAGAAATGGATGATGAGGAGATTATGATGGAATTTGAAGCTCTTCTTGCCAGGAAACTTCCTAAAGGAGCCAGTAAATACAGAGGTAAGCTTCCTTTGAAATGCTTTTCTTGTAACTGGATAGGACATATTGCTATAAACTGTCCTAATGGTGACAACAAGGACAAACCAAAAAGGTTCAAGAAATTCAAAGGAGGAAACCGGAGAAACTATTTTGTGGCAGTTGATGAAGATGTCACAGATGAGGAATCAGAAGATGAAGAAAATGAAGATATTGTGTTTGTTGTTGTCAAGGAAGATGTGTCAGACAAGAAGGCTCTTATCTCCCTCTTTGATAATTCCAATGAGTCAATTATTGACAGTCGCTTTTCTCACCATATGACTGTTGATCGGAGCAAGTTTCTATCCTTGGAAGAGTATGATGGTGGTGTGGTTCACTTTGGTAATGATGCACCATGTATAGTCAAAGGTAGAGGGTCCATCTCTCTAAATGGAAAGAGTAGTGTTGACAATGTGTATTGGGTTGAAGGTCTCAAACACAACCTTCTGAGTGTTGCCTAAATGAATGATAGTGGTCTCACTCTGGAATTCAAGAATGGAGTGTGCAGAATCAAAGGAAAGAATGGTGAATTGGTGGCCACTGGCATGCAGACAAAAGGTAACCTATTTCAGCTGAATGTAAATATTAGTACATGTGTTATGGCCAAGTTCGATGATAGCTGGATATGGCATAGGAGACTCTACCATGTAAACTTTGATAACATTGTGAAGGCCAGTAAGATCAAGGTAGTTAGAGGGTTGTCGGTGCTGAGAAAACCAGAAAATACCTTGTGCAGAGAGTGTCAACTGGAGAAAATGTCTTCCTCAACCTTTAAAGGTAAACCTTTCACTGCTGACAATTTACTTGATCTTGTGCATACTGATTTGTGTGGTCCTATGAAAACTAAGAGTGTGTAGGGTGATAGGTACTTCATGATTCTCACTAATGACTAATCAAGCATGATGTGGGTCACATTCTTGAAAGATAAGTCTGAATCTTTTGGAAAGTTCAAAGCTTTCAGAGCATTAGTGGAGAAGGAAAGTGGTAAAAGGATCAACTGCCTTAGAACTAATCAAGGAGGGGAATTCACTTCCGGTGAATTCAACAAGTACTGTGAAGAACATGGCATCAAGAGACAATTTTCTGCCCCCTGGACTCCACAGTAGAATGGCCTAGTAGAGAGGAATAATTGGACTATGGTTGAAGCAGCAGGAACAATGTTGATTCAAGGAAAGATTGCTCACACCTTTTGGAGAGAAGTGGTGAGCACTGTAGTCTACACAATGAACCGAGTACTCATCAAGAAAGGTAAGGATAAAACTCCTTATGAGTATTGGACTGGTAAGACACCTATGGTTAGCTACTTTAGAGTATTTGGTAGAAAATGTTACATCAAGAGGAGTGAACACCAGAGAAAATTTGATGCAAAATGTGATGAGGGAATATTCCTAGGGTATTCCACCAAGAGAAAAGCTCTCAAGTGTTTCAATAATAGGACTCGGAGAATTATGGAAAGCATCAATGTGAGAGTTGATGAAACCTCTGAGAAAACTGAGGAAACTAGCAGTGAGCAAGCGGTAAATGAACCAGTTGTAACCTTCTAGGAACCGATTGCTAGTCAACCAAGTACCAGTAACAGTGTTCCTACACTAGTAAATGTAGATGCTGATATTGATGAAGATGAGGATGAAGAAGAAAAGCAATAGGAATCTATTATGACCATTCCTTGGTATGTTAAGTTGAATCATGATCCTGAGCAGATCATAGGAGATAAGGATGTAGGAATCCTTACAAGAAGAAAGGTCAGAGAAAACTTATGTATGATCTCTAAATTTGAGCCTAAATCATTCAAAGAGGCACATAAAGATGAAGACTGGATCAAGGCAATGGAAGAGGAACTTGACCAAATAGAGAGAAATGGTACATGGTCTTAGATACCTAGACCAGAGCATAAAAATGTCATTGGTACCAAATGGGTTTTCAGAAATAAGCTGAATGAGGATGGCACGGTGATTAGAAACAAAGCCAGATTGGTGTGTAAAGGATATGCCCAAGAAGAAGGAGACAACTATGGAGAAACCTTTGCTCCTGTAACCGGATTGGAAGGAGTTCGTATGCTTCTTGCATATGCAGCTTTTAAAGGATTCAAAGTATATCAAATGGATGTAAAATCTGTATTCCTAAATGGTGTACTTGAAGAGGAGGTGTATATAGAGCAACCAGATGGGTTTTCCCTATCTGAAGATAGTGACATGGTGTGTATGCTACATAAAGCCTTATATGGTCTAAAGCAGGAACCTAGAGCATGGTATGAACGTGTGCACTCCCATCTTGTGAAGATTGGATTTGAGAGAACAAGAGAAGATAGCAATATCTACTTGAAATTTGAAGGAGATCAAATCCTGATCTGTGAGGTATTTGTTGATGACATTATCTTTGGTGGAGATGACAAGATGAGTCATGAGTTTGCAAATGAGATGAAGAAAGAGTTTCAGATGTCACTCATAGGGGAGATTAAGTTCTTCATTGGACTGCAGATTCAGCAGATGAAAGATGGAATCTTTATCACTCAGTCCAAGTATGTCAAAGAGGTGTTGAAGACCTTTGGCATGGAAGATAGCAAACTGGTTGGTACACCGATGGTGACCAGTTGTAAACTATCCAAAGAGGATGACTCAGCATTGGTTAATGAGAAGGAATACCGATCAATGATTGGTAAGTTGCAGTATGTAGTACATAGCAGACCAGATATTGTACATGTAGTTGGCATTACTGCAGGGTTCTAGAAAAGTCCAAGAGAATCCCACTTGGTTGCAGTCAAGCAGATTCTTAGGTATCTAAAGGGAACTATTGATTATGGATTGTGGTATCCATATAGCAAGGATTTCAACTTGAAAGTATTTATAGATGTTGATTGGGCAGGTAATGTGGACGGCCAGAAGAGCACAACTGGTGGTGCATTCTTTCTTGGTGGTAGACTAGTCTCATGGATGAGTAAGAAGCACAGTTGTATCTCTCAGTCCACAATGGAAGCAGAGTATGTTGCAGCTTTCATGAACTGCACTCAGACAATTTGGATGAAGCATGTATTAAATGGCTTCAAAGTTCCTGTATCTAAACTGGTAAGTATATTTTGTGACAATACTAGTGCAATTAACATCTCCAAGAATCCGGTTTTGCATTCTAGAACCAAGCACTTTGAGCTTAAGTATCATTTCTTGAGGGAAAAGGTTCAAAACAAAGAGATTGCACTGGAACATGTTTCCAGTAAGGAGCAGTTAGCAGACATATTCGCTAAGCCTCTCCCAAAGGCTACATTTATGTACTTAAGAGGTGAATTAGGGGTGTTTCCCCTTCGGGAGGTGAACCAAAGGTATATGCTCCACATCAATCAGGTATTGCTTAGTCAAAAAAAAAAATTCAGGATTGATGTGTTGAAGGATGCTACTCCTCAGGGGGAGCAGCATAATGGAACAAGGAAGCTTGTGCCTCCACTTTGGCATTGTTGTCAAAGGGGGAGAAGAAGTGAAGCAGAGAAGATATCTTGTAGAAATTGGGGGAGAAGATGTGAAGTGGAGAGATATCTTTTTGTATTGCCATCAATACCAAAGGGGGAGATTGTTGGCATTATGTGAACCAGCATAAGGACACGATGAAATTGTATGTTGTCATTGATGTCAATATGTTGAAGAAGAGAGAACCGGTATATGTGAGAACCGGTATAGCATTGTGAACCAGTATACGTGCCAAAGTGAAGTGGTGTGTTTGTTCAAGGTGAACCGGTACATGGAAGCTTTGTATGACTACAGGTTGGTAGTCTCAACTTCAGGGTTTTTGGTTGAAGTGCTTCAAGCCTGTGTGACTCAACCGGTGACTTTGTGTGATGAATTAGCATTGTAATGAAGAACAGATCATGTTGCCACATCATTCTTGTGCGCATGAAGGATCTTGCATGAAGGAGATTGTTCCTATCTACCTCGGGAATGTGCGAAGTCTATAAATGGTGAAAACGCGTGATGGGTTATAAGCCGCCATGAAAGCATTGGAAAACAAATGATGGAGAACGTCTTGAGATCGGGTCAAGACTATTGCATTTAATGCAATGAGATAAACGGCTAGGATTGAACCGTTTGAATTGCTTAACCTAATAGGTTTAGGGTTTAGGGTTTATGCTACCGACCTATCTGTTTCCTATAAGGTCGATGTTGTGTTTCTTTCTAAGGTTGTTGGCAAAAGTTGTGTGTGTGTATCCAAGTGAAGAGATACATAATTCTTGCTAGACCAGAGGAGAGAAGTGATACCTACAGAGTGTAAGTGCAGAAGGTGAAGAGGAGCTAAAGTGGATCTGCATTGGCATTAAGTATTGTTACCAGATCATTGTAATACCTGTTGATATCTAACCACTTCAACAGTTGGGAAATCCCTTAACAGGGTAGCTTTAACCAGCTTACTGTAAATCCTTGATAGGGTGACTCAAAACCATTGAGTTCTTGAAATCCTCTAACAAGGTAACCTTTAACAGGGTTTAACCCTTAACTGGGTGATCCCTAACAGGATCGGTTCCTAACAGAACCTATTGTATCAGTCTTTAATCGAACAAGGCTCCTAACAAAGCGGACTTCTAAAGAGTTCAAAAATAGCTTGTGGGTATTCATCCCCACCATGGTTTTTCCCAGTTGGGTTTCCACGTGAAAAATATGTGTGTCATGTGTGGTGTTATTCATGTGATGGTTTAGTGATTTGTGTCTGAAGGTAAATCATGTTGATCTAGTTGTTTATATATTTTTGATGATAGGTTACATGTTCATGCACTAGGGTGAAATGGAAATGAAGTATTAGATTGTGTGAAATATAAGTGTCAACCGGTTTATGCTTGTCTCAGTTATTCTGGGTTTTGCCAGTTGTACTCTGTTTAAGACCAGTGTTACTGTTTGTCTGCCAAAGCACAATGTCTGCTGACAAACTAGTCTTAGGAATGTGTTTTTGCCTCTGCTGATTCACCCCCCCTCTCAATACCAGTTTGGTACTATCCATTCATCATTGAGTTATCAGAGAAAACATTTAGAGACCTTACATGAATCAGAGACCTAATGGTGAACGGTAGAGATCTTTCAATACCCAAAGAAACCCTACTTGGCAGAGACCTTATGTAAACCGGTCTAGTCCTTATGAGATGGAGTATAGACAGAATGTGACTTGTTCAATTTGTCATAACTTTTATATATTTTTATATGAATTGTCAAAGAAAAAATGGTAGAGGCAACGGTGGACCCTAGAGAGCATCTGGAATGGCATGTTTTCATTGTCACAAACCGGGACACCTTGCAATTTTTTGCAGAGCGAGAATGAACCAATCAGTTAATCAGTTTGCTAACCAGAAAGGTAAGAAGAAGGTTGATCTGGAGGAAACCAGAGAAGAGATAAACAAGATATAGAGAAATAAAAGTAAGGAGAAACCATCAAAAGATTCTAATTCTTCATCTAGTGTGGAGAACCCCTCACTGGTAAACTAAGCTAGTTATAAAGCTTAGAGGGAGCTTATTGTCAAATCCATTTTTGGACCCCCTGAAAGACTATGTAGTAACTTGAATCTGCATATTCAAATTTAATTTGATGATGAGTAATGATTTTGAGTTGAAATCGGTAAGTTTGATGTGTTATGAGAACCGATAGCATGTTTTAGGGTTGAACGGTGTTTAGGGTTTTTTCAACTGGGTATAGCATTTAATGTAGTATGTAAAAGGTAAATAAAAGGATATTTTAAAGTTTTATTTGTTACCTTTGCATTATCGAGAGCATTTGGAGAGAGACTAAATAAGAGAATAGATTTTGATTACTGCATTGGCAAGGTTGATTGCGGATTGAAGAGATTTTTGGAGAAGAGAATCGATGAAGTCCATTCAAACCAGAAAGTGCAGAAACCCTAGCAGCAAAGAAGTTGAAAAGGTATTTATCTAAGAATCTAAGGTTGTGTTTGATATTTTGCAATGGATACACCACACTTTGTAGATGTTACTAAAAGGCCTCAACCAGAATTCAAGAGGCATCCACATAAGTCAATGGAAACCGATCCAAATGGAGCCCTATCTAGCGTACCCTATGGTGTATTACATATGGAAGATGTCTAATCCTATATTCATTACAAACTAGAATATTTGGGAACCCTTGCTATCTTTAGTCAGTATCGGACTTTGTGTGATAAGAAAGGAGTTATAAAAGATCAATTCTGAAGGGTTATCGATAAAGGTTTTCACCATACGTTGAACTTTCTTGATGAATTCAAAGAAGACCATATCAGATATATATTGAGCAGAATACATGATCAGTTTATGTGTCTTGATCGATCGCATAAGATTATAAAGGAATCTATTCATGTCCTCACTGGATTGTTGGCAACCGATGAATTTTTTGTGTTGAGATCAATACCGAAGGATGAATTCGCCCGATTATCAAAGTCTAAATAGGATGGTTGAGCAATGACTATAAATGAGATTGAAGACCCTAAGGTGAAATTTGCATCTATGGTCATCAGATATATGGTTTAAGAAAAAATATTATTCCTAGAGCTATGATTCATACTACCTACCGAATGATTAAAGAAAATGCAGACTATGATCTTGTTGAAGCCTAGAGAACCCAGTTGATATTGAATATGGAATCTATCAAGAAGGATAAAAGGCAAAAATTTAATTTTGGACAGTTAATCATAGGTTTGTTCTTCTACTTTCAAAACTCCTTTCCTAGTATCGATGATATTCAATGGTTAGAAGGTACACCAGCAATTTTATAGATTAAGAACAACATAAGGATGATTGGTAATGAGTTTACAAAGGTAATTTGGGGATATTTTAAAGATTTTCATAAAAGGATGCATGAAAGAGAAAGGATATCGGAACAAGCTATTAAAAGGTATGAAGATTCTATTTGTTTCATGGATGATCCTGACACTTGTCAGATTGAGGCAGTAGACCCTAGGACATCATGGGTGATGTCGATGGGTTATGAGGTAGAAGTTGATCTTTTGACTGCTTATGTTAATCATCTTCTATCTACAATGGTAGATCCAAATGCAACAAGGTTTGGAACATATAAGGAGAAATCTATTGAGGTGCATTAAGAGCTTGCCAAACCGGTCATTGCAAACAAAGTCATAAAAGAGGTGGAAGAATTTATTGTTTCATAGGGATTTACTAAAGAGGCAATTGATGAGGCCAGAGAAAATATTGAAGCAAAGAAGGTTGTTGAATCCTCTAGTGCCCCAACTGATACTAGTACCGGTAGACAAACAAGAAGCACAATTGCTAAGGAAACCTTCTAAAATTAAATTCAAGAGAAAGGGGAAACAAATCAAGCCCCTGCACGTAAAGCACTGGTAGTCACCGATAAGAGGAAGGAGCAAGCAAAGAGAGCTGCAAATGAAGAAGAAATAGAGTCTGAAGGAGAGAAGAAAGAGATGAGAGCCAGTGGTAAGAAATCAAAGGTTGTTGGAGCATCTACTGTAAAATCGGTTAAGAAATCGGTAACTAAACTTACTCCCTTTGAAAAATTAGTGTTACACATTAAGGAGTATGGTATATTAGTTGGTTTGAATAAACTTTATGACAAATTTAGTGAAGAGAAAAGGCAAATAGAAGATGCAGTAGTTTTGTTAATGAATAAATTCAGTAAAGCTCTAATTGAATTGCAAGGGCAAATACCAAATTCTTTGTACAGTAAATTAGATGCAAAATGGCATGCTGCAATAAAACAAGACAGGGAAATTATTGAATTTGTTCTTGTAAGTTTACAACCGGAAGCCTCAAAGGAGGATTTGGAAAATATCTTTTTGAATTAAAAACCATTCTTTAGATCAAAGAAAAGGCTTACAAGATTACTTATTGGAGAATCCCAGTCGGTACAATATGAGACTAAGGAGATTTTGAAAAAAAAAATTAGGACTTATTCCTGAAGAAGAGGAACTAGAGAGATTAAAGGGAGAAGATATCCTTGACAATGTGCATATTGATGAAATCATACCAGATGAGATTTTTTTTGCTGACACAAGCACTGAGAAAGATACAATCATTATCCCTGATGATGAGATAATATTACCAGAAGTGAATCTAACCATTACAGGTAAAGAAGATGTAGAGAAGGCTCAGAAACAAGATGAAGAAATGACAGAGCACCTAGTTAATGAGCAAACATAAAATATATAGCCCACTCAGCAACCAAACAAGATAGAAGCACAAGAGCCACTAGTAGTTACATAAATAGAAGATGTGCAAACCACTGCACCATCGGTAAAGGACAAGGATAAGGAAGAGGAGAAATCTGAAGAGAAAGCAGATGAGCATGAGAAGGATGCAGAGAAACAGAAGGAGGAAGAAAAACAAAAGGAAGAGCAAGAATAGGAAGTGACCTCCCAGTGATTTACATCAAAGAAGATAATTGATGAAGATGAGGAAGATGACACTATGAGTATAAAAGAACCAATAAACATGGATATGTTAAGTCCTACTGAGCTGATGAAGATTGCATCCGCCATGCAATCTAAGGCACAAAAGAATATTATGAAGGCTCAGAGAAAAGAAGCACAAACTATTCAAAGTGCAATAGATATACTTTCCAATATATTACCGGAGACTAATATTGATAGTCTTCCTACACCTATTGGTAAACTGGAACAGTTGGTTACATCAGTAGGTGAGCAGATGAAGAGCCTGGAAGAAGCTGCAATCAAGAATGTTGAGAAGGAATATGAGAAGAGAAGGATTGAAATTTTGATCAATGAAATTGACAGAGAAAGGGTAGGTTTTAGTGATAATATGGAATAGATAAAAGATGCACTCAAGACTGGGGGTAAAACATTGTCTACAATTTGTAATTTTTCATTATTTCTTGATGATATATAGAAGAAGATCAAGGCAGAACAATAGGCAATAAAGGTTATGAGTGAATCATTTAATCCTCTAAATGATTCAGCTACAATTGTTGGTCATTCTATTGTAAGTGTACAACATAAGTTGAAGTCATATGAGGCAAAAAAGGTTAAGAGGACTACAACTCTATAGGATTTATAGGCACATATAGTTCCCAAGTTACAAATTTTGCAGATAGGCTACAAGGAAACAGAGGCAATATTGCTCACACCGGAGATGAGAACTCTAGATGCCTTGGAGGAACTTGCATACTAGATCTAGACAGACATTGAGATCACATCCACTCTTTTGAAACATGGGATAATAACTTGTAGGCTTTGAAGATTAATTTTGATTACATTTTTTCAAAAATGTAATATGTAACCTGTTGACTCTTATACTCTTTGCACCGATAATACAAATTTTGGTCTATTATGTTCATTTTTTTTTACATGTATTTGCTTACCTTTGTCATTGTTGTCAAAGGGGGAGTAGTATTGGTCAATTAAAATTTTGAAATAGCATGCAATTGCTAAGGGGAATTTTGAGTTTTAAGTCATGAGTCATATTTATTGCAATGTGACACTTAGACAAAACATTTCCTAAGTGTTTCCATCAATGCCAAAGGGGGAGATTGTTGGCTTGATGATGATGATTTTATCATAATAGGTTGATTGATTACTTGTTTTGTGTTGTCATTGATGGCAGCCATGTTTTGTCAATAATCTAAGTCTTTTAGTCCAACCGATAAAGCCTAACCGGTAGAGGAAGCAGTTAAACAATGAATCGCTAAACAGTGATAGAGCTATGTTCAAGCGACCGGTATGGAAGATTGGTGATGATTTAAGTGTTGTGATTTGAAACACATGTTCATAACATTGGCAGGAGTCTATAACTTGAATTGCATCGGCAGATTCAACTGAATGAGCGAGTTATGATATTCTAAGTAGTCAGTCATGAAGAACACAGAACCGGTTGAGTAGAGTTACATAGATCAGTAAATCGATAGACAATATTTTCTTTTTGAGTTAAGTTGTTTGTGGCCGACATGAGTAAAGCGTAATGTGCAAGATTGACTAGATACATTGAACCTAGGAAATTGTTCCAAGGGTTCTTATCTGCTTAGCAGAGTTGTTTATAAAAAGGAGTATATTGTGTGATGAGATATGAGAAATGAGATCTATAGTGTGAATTTTATTGTGTGGTGAAAGGTGAAGCTCTGTATTGATGTTTAATCAGTGTTAGAAGAAGATCTGAAGTGGATGTAATTAGGAACAAAGGTCATAGAAGATCAGTCACTTGTTGTTCCCTAACAGTTGTAGCAAGATAAAATCCTCTAACAAGGTCACTCCTAACAGGGTGCGGTAGGATCCTCACAGATCCAAAGGTTAAATCCCTTAATAAGGTCACACATTAACTTGTGTTGATTAAATCCCATAGTTGGGTAACTCCTAATAGGGCTGGTCCTAAAAGACATTATTGTAATAGCTCCTAATATGGTTGAGTGGTGTAGGAGCACCTGACTTGAAGACAACTTGGAGGACACCATGAAGGCATGGCAAGGAGATGTATGGGTCTAATAGACTCAATTTTGATGTTTTAAATCCAATCATGGAATTTCATTGTAATGATCCTAATGTAATGGTTAATTGTCTTGATGGGCCTAATAGAACCATATGACCAAATATGGGATTTCAAGGTTATAGGATTGGGTATGGTCTTGAGAGTATTTAGACCTCTTGAATAAAGAATTTCAATACTTTAGGAGTCATTAGTTTATGGAAGAAGTCAAAATAGGATGTTTAATAGGAGTTTTTCATTCAAATGTTTGAATATCAATGGCTAGTGCCATTTTGGTGGGAAATGACAAAACCGGCTTGTTAAGAATTTGTACTGACAACTAACTCCATGGATTGGTTGGGGAAGTTTTTGGAGATTTATTTAAAGCCTTGAGAGGCATTTTTATGGGAGAGAAAGGTGTGAACACAAGCAAGTACAGATTGTATGGACTGTAACTCAAATAGCAATAAAACTTCTTATTTTTCCTGCAGATCTGTGGTTTCATGGTTTCTTTGCACTAAAGTAGAATTGATCATAGTTTTATAATGAATTGAGGGTAGTTTCTATGCATCCTTACATTGTTTGTAGTATTTTGAGGCTTCAATAAATCTGGGAACACACTTAGCACTATATATTCTTAAGTTTGCAGGCTCTCATTAACTATTTTGTTGATTTCCTTTGAAACTATGATCCAACCATAGATGTAGGATCCTGATTCCTATGGATTGAATCATCTCTAACATGTATCATACATTCCTAACAAGTTAATGATAGGAAGGTGATTATGCTTGGTGTACACAGTGAAGAGTTGACTAAAAATACATGGTTTTGATGCCACAATTAAAGCAGTAGCAGATCGGCCTTAAGGAGGGGCTATTTTTGTGTTTGAAATAGTGATTATATGTTGGGGAAATATTTAATCAACCTTCATTTGATTCTGGAAGTGGTGTTTGGTGAGTTTTTCAGCAAGCCCTAGGTTTGAGGGTGTTTTAGTGAGGGTTTTGGGGTTAGGGCATATAGAAGCCTTACCTAGTCATAAAACCTAGAAAATCCTTGGTTTGGGATCATAACAAAAGAATGTACAGAAGTTTGTTTACTAGAGATGATTTCAGGAAGTACTTCCTTTGCAAAAGAGGCCTAATTAGCCTATTGGGTACAGAGGACAGTGAGGTTTTGGGGATGTTGGTCCAAAGAAACAATACCTGAGTTCTGGGTATGTTATAGTTGGCTGAAAAGGGTATCCTGATATTTGATTTTTTTTTCTAGAGTTTTGTAACCTTTCGGATATATTCACCGAAAACAGTGTTTGCAGGGCTAGTAAGAGCCTAGGCCTAGTTGAAGGCCAATACTTGACTTGTTTTGAGAAATGGATTTTTGATGTTTTATGAACCTTGGATACATTTTTTTGGGATTTTTTTTATTTGTGTAGAGGCAGAGGATCCACTTGGCTTAGTGGAAGTCTAGTTTGGAGCCTATTGGAGGCATTTGATGCACTTGAATCACCTTAGGAGTGTGGGGTTTGGGTCCTAATCAGACATTAATCTGAAAGTTATATAATTTTCCCCTTTGCCTCTGCATCATTGAGATGCTCCTAACTGGGTGTGCTCCTAACAAAGCATTGGTAAGACCTTAACCGGTCAGATCCCTATTTTGCAGATAGTTGATCTAGTGGGTACTAATTCCCACCGTGTTTTTTCCCATTTGGGTTTCCACATGAAAAAGATTGTTCTATGAGTTGCATGCTTTATTGGGTGTTAGCTTATGTGTTAATTTTCATTTCATGCTTGTTAAGTTTCAAATTGATAAAAGTAGTGATCAGATCTGTGTTGTTGTTTTTTTCTTGCACTGATTCACACCCCCCCTCTCAATGCCTTATAATTTTATCAAGCATATCCTCTAAGGAGTCAAAAAAATGCCCCTCCATGAAAGAGGCAGTTGACATGACCCGAGGCAGTGAAATGAGAATCGTGCCACTGACTTCCAAAAAAGGGGCAGAAATAAGCTTCGGAGAAAGAGAGAACTTCTCAATAAGACAAATAGATGTAGATAAAGAAATTGGTCCTCAAATAGACAAAGAAACAAAAACATAGATTGGAGGAGCTTTCTTTTGACAATGAAACTCAGGCACAAGGCCCTACTTAATTTTTTTCTTAGGTTTCTATGGAGATGAAGGCATCTAATCAAATGTAGCGAGCTTGAGTGCCCCGGGAAAGCTCTAATGCAAAGGAGGTTGTGAAATAGGTAAAGAAAAAAATATACACTTGACACAACCTATGTATGTAGCATGTCAACAGGTTGAGAGAACGTCAAGCAAGGAGGTGATAAGGGGCAGCTCCAAGGAGGGATAAATAAATACCTATACCCTTTTGGGGTGAAGCTCATCAGCAGTCCCTAGAGCGGTTGGAAACAACATAGAAGACAGACTAGGCATAGAGGTAATAGAAATAACAAAAGGAGTAAACATGGAAATAATAGGAGTACAGGTGGACATTGATGACTCACTTAGCCTTCAAGGTGACCTCATGCTCCCAATCCATTTCCTACCGACAACACTTACACTCACACACAAGCTAGTTTTGGCATAGATGGGGACCAAGAATATAAGTCCAAGAGGGCTTAGAAACGTCATACTTCATGGGAGAGGCCACTGCAGCCATTGTCAGCAAAGGAGAATGCCCAAGTGATGGAGTAGGAGGTGTTGTTGAAGCAAGTCCTACAATCACCTTTCCTCATTTTTCTCTAAGAGTAATCAAAGGAATAGGAGGTACTCTTGAAGGCTATGATCTAGGAGCTAGAGGTGATGAGAAAACTCAAGGTGAATTCCTACCCTTACTGTATTGGGCAGGACAAAGGATATCATGCATAATGGGAAGCTTGAAACTAGGGTTGGTTGCAGACTTGGACAATACGAGTGTCTTTCCTTTGCTTGCACTAGGTGCAATAGCAGGAAAAGAATACATTGTTGGAGGTTGTGTAGTCCAAGGTGGGTGAGGATTTCTATCCTTAGATCCCAACAAAGAAGGGGTGAAAGATATGACCCACTGAAAAACAAGAGGAAACAAAGGAGGAGCAGAAATTGACGCAAGGGGAGATAAAGACACCAAAGGCTACACCAATGTAGAGGCCAACTCCCTCATCTTATACTTGTAATAAGCCTTATATAATAGATCTCCATGGGGAAGCATAGGCATAACTGGAGTAGGTCATAAATGATTCAAGAAAAAGCCTGAATGAGAAATCAACGGCTAAAATCGAGTATCTTGGACTACATGTATTGTGCTCTCATGAAGAAATTTTAAATATTTATGTACAACTAAAGGAATGACTTCCATGACAATCAGACAAGGGATACCTAGCTTAACCTGGAATAGATATAATCAAAGAATAAAAACAAAGTTATTTGACACCATGTTGGATCCCATAAGGACCATCAAAGTGGTGTTATCCAAAGGAGGGACAAAGCCCATCATGTGTGCAAACAAAGGCACTACACTCATTATACATCCCACCCTATGTAGACCATTTATGAATAAGGCCTCCTCTATGATAACATCACCTTGGCATGTGGGATCTACCATCACACTTGTAATAGTGTGACCATTTACCTTAGTTGAGATGTATAATGAGGTGGGCTCCCCACCATAAGGAGCATCCAAAGGTGAAAAAGATATGTCATTGTTTTTCATCCTCTAGATAGGGGGTGAGATCGAAGTGATAGTGACCATGTTAACAAATAGGTCACCACTCATCTTAGGATCTGATGATGTAGAGCTGAAGTTCGATGAGTTGCAATGAACTAAATAGATAAAGGGAATTCTCAAGTGTTTTAAAGTTTAACACGTGATACAAGGTTCACGTTGGGTTCACCAAAATGTAGAAGGAAAAAAGTGAACCAGTTTGATAGGCAAATATCAACATCTCGGGAACTCACTAATCAACCTCTCTATTAGGGATGAGTACAAATCCAAAGACTGCTAAGTACCCTGTAAATAACACAAGATAGGTCATAGACGCTTCCTAATGCCTTGTGCCAACTCTTTGCCCAGGGATACACGAAATAGATTGTAGATGACAACGTGAGGCACTGGCATCCCATACGGACAATGTATAAGGTTTCGTACAAAGAGATCAAAGTGACAAACACATGTTCTAGATTAATCAAAACTAGATGAATAAATAATAGAAAGAAGAAAATGACTATAGATATTAAACAATATAAATGAAATCAGGGAAGAAAATGATCTTACAATCGGTCCATGATTGATGCTTCCAGCAAAGCAACTCTTCTCCAATGAAACTTACACACAAGCCAAAAAGGAAAAATGTTGGGGTTGTGTTTTAGAGGTTTGACACAGTCAAACCTTTCTATTGATGTTTCCACCTCAACAGATAACTATCTATGACGATGGCAACAAGATGAATGAAATGCAACAATAGCGAAATACAAGACCAACAATCAAGAAGTTGCAGGTTGTGTAGAAAGATCAAATAATGTTTGAGAGGTTTTAATGAGTTGTTGGAGTGCCAAAATGAAGCAAGAGAAGGAAGATATGCATACTAGGAGTGAAACTAACATCATTGGTCGCTAAGAGGAGCATTACAAACATTGCCAGTTGCAAGCATAATGCTCAAATAGCCACTTGCAAACTACATATTCACAAGATACTAGTATGGCACATGAATGTCTTTGTGAAGCGTGAGTGTCCTCAATTCATGCAGTCAATGAATCCAAGGAAGAGGACAAGATAGTAGGTGACGAAGCAAGCCATATAGACAAAGGACAAAAAGGTAAAAGAGGGTCTCCAATTAGTAAAAATTGAAGGTACTTATGTAACATGGAATCGCATGGGGTGCAATTTACAATACTACACATCTACTAGCTAGACTCCTCCATCTTTGCAAGAAAGAGGAAAAGAAAGTTTTATTATTTTTGTTTGGTATTGCATAGAATGTGCATGGAGGTCTCATGCTTGATGTTGTAAGAAAATTGTGTTATGAATTTCTCTTTTATTTCTTTGAGTGCTTTGATTCCAGGGGATAATTGTGAGAACAATTTCATGGCTTGTCCCCTTAGGCTACATGGAAAAAGGCACATAATATAAATCTCATTGTGTATCACCTCATGGTAATCTATTTAGAACTCCCTAATATGGTCCTTAGGATCACCTTTCCCCTTATATTTGTCAAACTTGGGAACCTCAAAGTTAGGGGGAAAAGGCATGATTTGTATATTCTTATCAAAAGGATAAGGAAAAATATCCTCAAGTGTGTATTTCTTGGATAGGGCCCCTAATTGTATATTGGAAATTTATTGTTGAAGGGATAGGATTTATTGTGTCAAAGCCTCAAGTGGTTGTAATGAATTCCCATAATTCATCCTGATATTTTATTTGTTAAAATGTGGAGGTTGAGGGGGGATGTAGTTTGAGTGTTGTTGTTATTGAAAGGTGTGATGTTTATTGGGGATTTAAAAGTTGTTTTGGTGAACAAATATTTTTTGATATTGAGAACCTACATTTTGACCATTAGTTTGACCAAAGTTATTGTTTTGACCATTATTTTGATTGGTGCTATAGCTTTGACTATTTTTTTGACATGTATTATAGGTTTGACTAGTATTTTGTCATTGATGATATGTTTGTCCAGCCATGTTAAGAGTGTTGCAATGATGTTGACCTTGGGTATGTGTTTGGGATCCTTCATTGACTTGGGGAATGGTGGGATCTTGTTATTGTTGAGATCCAATAGTAGGTCTCACACTAATAGGTCTCAAAGTGGTAGTTTACAAAAGGGATGAAGGTGACTCAAATATGGAAATACGTCCAAATCCTTGTCCACTGGGACCAACATCACTTGTATTGTTGCTATCCCTAGCTTGTGACACATTAAAATTGGAAGGCAATTTGGCACCTTGTTGGGAAAGTGCCAATAAATAATGATTTGGATCTGAATCAACACTATTGCAAGAAGTCTATTTAAACCATGGTCTTCTAAGGCTTCTCTAATTTCCATTTGTGTGAGATAATACTCAATTATGGGCACATTATTTCTAAGGGATTCCTCATTAAAAATATTATGGGGGTATTGATTTTTCTTTATCTCTCTAAGTTTTGGGGCTCTACTTTGGATCATACAAATGGTTTTCAACCTAAGTAGACAAGGAAATGTGGTGACCCTAAAAGTAATGAAATGGGGGAAGAGAATTCATTGATGAAAATAAGTCAAAAGTTTCCTCTATAACCTTCAAATAAGACAAAGTGATGACAAAGAGAAGCTTGGACTATGATAGATAGCCACAAGTTTATAGTCTAGAGAGGGAATGACCAGCAACGAGATGATGGACTCTAAGTCAAACTATCCCCACTTAAGAGGAATTAAATGATCTCCTACACAGGGATGATAGATCCCAAGCAATAAAGACCACCCAGTAGTGTTTGATAATGTAAGATCAAGAGGGCTAAAGACAACTTTTTTTATTTTTTGATGACTAGGATTGTTTGGTAGGTTTTTTCGAAGCCAAGAAGGGATGATGTAATGAGATAATCAAGGAGAATGTAAGCCAAGGACCCTATAGATAGTTGAAAATGGAGAATAGACTAAGGGAAGACCAGTATGATACACTAAAAACCCAAGTAGTCCAAAACAAAAAGATTTTGGGAGCTCAAGACCTATTAGAAATTCTTAGGAAGCAAATGCATAGTAATAGAGATCAAAAGTGCAAACAGATAGATCAAAAGAACAATAATAGAGATAAAATGTGCAGATCTGTGAGGAAAATGTGCAAGGTGCAAACAAACAAAGGTTAAAAGTGTGACAAAAAACTACAAGTGTGCATAAATAGGAAGCAATTGTGTGATAATAAGTAACAAATGTGCAAAATTAGCCAACAAGTGCACACTAAAAAACTAAGCAACTGCACCAAAATACTAATCAACTACCTCAAACAACTAAACAGATATAACAATCTAGGAAGAAATACCTAAAGACTCTTCAAACTAAAAATAATAACTTAGAAATGTTTGCTAAGGTTTTGAAAATGTTTGCCAAGGCGCCAAAGCCTAAATGACAAGTTTACAAATCTAATGTATGATTCGGCAAGTGGCTATGGGGTTGAAATGGACAACAATAGGGATCAAATTAGTTTGAGGCTAGTTATTAACTCATTGTGCAAGTTTGGCTCACTAATTATTCATTATAGGTTGACAAGTCAAATGCATGGGTATGTAGATAAAATGCACCAGACTGTGAATCAAATGTGCAAGACTAGCAAATCAACTGGATGTAAACAATTAGATGTGTAGAAAAAGGTCTCAAATGTGCAGAAATAGAGCTCAAATGTATAGCAATCAAATTGCAAAGGTTGTAGGCTCCCAATTTTGTCTAAAATCTAAATATTTTTGTCTTAAATATGAGTTGTTTGAATGGCAAATGTGGCAAGAAGATGCATCAAATAATTGAAAATTCTTGTTTTGGTTATTTTTTACTCTGTAAATCTAAAATGGTAGTAGCAAAGGGGCCTAAATGAGGCCCAATGGAAAATTGGCTTTTCTTGGTCTAGCACAACACAAAGAAGACACTCATAAGATAAGCACCAGATAAATGTCATTATATTGGACTAGACCCAATTGATAAAATACAACCAATAAGTGGATAGATAGAGATTGAAGCCTACAAAATATTTCCCTTCTCTCTCTCTTAGGGAGGAAACCAATAAGCCAAATCCCCAGGATTCCTATCTCAATTAGTACATGTTGAATTGCACCAGTCTAATAATGATTTAAGCTCAAAGGCTTCTAAATTAAAAAGGTTTCTATTGGAGGAACTTTGTAAACACTAATTTGTCTACAAGTGTGGTTCCGGAACGTCAATTAAGCTACTCAAACCAACACTATGCCCCTATCTTAGTGTCACCCAAGCTTCTAGATTTTGCTAAACACAATGATTATTGGATTGAGGTAGAAATTTCCCTATCTCCCCTTTAATATAGCCCACTGGAAAAATATGCTTGAGGTCAAACCCTAGGGTGATGAAATCCCTCAGTAGGCCTCCTACTTAAAAATAAATAGAGATTTTTGTGTTTTTCTCTTGCACCCAAGGTCCCACGATATTACAAGAGGAAAGGATATGCACACAACAACCTAGATAAAAAAAAATGTGCAAGTGCGCCAAACATAGCAAACAATGTTCATTTATCTTACGAAATCCAAATTTTATCTAATCTACAAATCAAAGACACTATGTTTCAAATATAAACCTTCTACCAAATGTATGTCGCACCCACAAATGTGTTAATAGTCTTGATTTCCATCCTTGGACACACAAAATATAAACTATGCCACTTGGTTAGTGTTGATTGTGATGTTAGCATGGACAACAACAAGAGGTCAGATAGGGATCTTCTCTCTTGAAAAGTCAGATTTCTCAATCGTAGGTTATGGAAGGCTACATTTTGCCCATGTGGAACAAATCGATGGGAACAATGTAAATATTTTAAGGGGGTCACAAGTATTTTGACACATCAAGCTAAATTCAAGCAATGGAAGTTCAGTGTCTTCTCACATTTGGACAACTTATTTTTCTTATAATTTCTAGAATAAACCTGCAATAAACAAGTGATAAAATCATTCTAATCTAACAAGATAATCTACTAATAATTATAGAATAAATGCAAAATGTTTCAGTGGTACAAGAGATAAAGTAAACAAAACTTGAAACAACTATCAAAAAAATGATAAATACAAAGCATTTTGTTGCATACAAATATCAAATTAGATTGAAAGAAACCAGACAAATATAAAATAGAATGTCACAATTCATATAACTATGATGCAATCATCAAAGGAATTAACCAAAATAAATAAATTTTTAGAATTCATCAAATCACATGGTCATTACCCATGCACACATGTGAGACAAATTTGTCTTCAAGCACTCAAAATATAATCCAATCAAGTAATCTTTGTAAACTAAATTACTATGCAACCAGCAATACCATTTAAATATTTATTTAAATGATCAATGAAAACAATAAAGTAATGGAATATGAACTCATATTTGCATCCAAATTCAACAGTCTTTAGCAGGAAACCACAATGAAAATGTACAATTATTTCACTATAATGTTTGCACCAACCCTTTTCATGACAAAATAAATGGTATATAGTTTACAATGCTCAATCAGAAAACCTGAAACTAGGATTTATGGGCATAATTGAGGGTTGTATATCAATTAAAACTCTACAAAAATGCTCTAAAACTTAATCAAAATTATATCTAAATGCAACTAAACCTCATGCAAGAAGTGGGAAAACATCTGGAGACATTTAATCTACAAAAAAATTCCCTAACTTGGTGTACTTTAACTGCAAATCAATTGTTGCATCCTTGTAGCATGGTTTCCAAGTGCAAGTCATGGGTTTCAATGCCCATTCTTTGGCATGGATAACTAAAGGTTAACTCATAGTCATTGTGGCATGATGCCCCAAGAAAATTTGACCCCTTTTGTCCTCCCTTCTGGCATGGGAAGTGAGAGTAGATTGTTGCTTTACAAAACATGTTTTCAAACATAAACTTATGTTCACTATTTCTTGCACTTGAAACTCAATCTTTTGCTATTTTATTTATTTATAACTTAAAAATGCTCAATGAACATTCAGAGAAATGAGAAGCACATTATTCTTACAAGTGAGCAACTACCTCAGGAAATGCTTAGTTGAAATGATTCACCACATCATTCAAGTCCTCTATATCAAGCATCATAGTATACTTTAATTTGACTGCCAATTTTTTTGCCAAAGATTCTTAATTTCCTTTTCTTTTCCTCAAACTGATGAATCTCTACATTCATAATCTGAATTTTTCTTTTTATCACCATCATTTGATCAATTATTTTTGCAGCACAGTCCTTACGAAGTTTACCTTTGAATTCCTACACCATATCCTCACTATTGTTTATAAAAAGTTGTTCATTTGGTACTATATAAGGAAGAGACTATAAATTTTATATTATAACCAGCAATGTATTTGCAACATTCATTTGTTCAATAATATTCTCCTTGACTTTATTATACTCTTATAACCATCTTAATGGTCCTTATCCACTCTATTGGCATCTTATTGGTAGTCATCAAGAACTCCTTTCTTCAATAGTGCATCCTCTCCAGTTGACTTGATGATTCAAAGGATAGGGAGATAATCATCCCATGTGAGAGTGGCATCATCAATATGTATTCCCTCTTCGCCTGCTCTAGTTATCATTCCATACAAAATTGTCAATTGATCCTTTATAGCGGGATATAGATTCATAACTTTATTTATCATTTCTTCACCTTGTTGTTCAATCTCTTATCGCCACTCCAATGCAACAAGAATAAATGAATTATTATTTTGAAATATCATACCTTGAGACAATGTATCCTACAATCTTGATGAAGGGGCGTTGGAATCTATTGGTCCCAAGAAGTGATTAATGTACTTCTTCAATTCCCTCATCCATGCTTTTAATTCCTCTTTGGAATCTTCTTCCTTGTTTGGCCTTTTGAATAATGTATCAACAGCTTCCCAGAGAGAGTGTTTCTTCCCTTCTTTGGTCTACACTCCAAGGTCTATTTATTGCATTTGGGAGTCATGTACCTTCATTTCATCCTCAAGCTTATCTACTAATGGAATTGTAATATGGGGTAGCATCTATTGTAACCATTGATATTTTTCGAGCTCTTATTTTGGGTTTTAGAGTTCTAAAGGCCTGTTCCAAGGTTGATGCACGAGCATCCCTAGTTCTTGGCAATCTTGCATCAACCAAAAAACATTTTCTTTTGTTTTTCTTTATGTTTGCAGTTTCAGCATTTCTTTCTGCATTTCTTTGCATTTACACAGCAGACCTTGCAAAGATAGATTTTTCTTGTGGACATGTTCATCTACCTTATCCTAAGTCTGTGGGATGTTTGGATCTTTTTCTGGCAAGTTATCGCTTCTGAAATCTAAGATATTTTTCTATCTCAGAGCACTAAAACCGCCTGGACCTATTTGCTAATGGATAATCTTGCGGATCTTTCATGTAGCTTGCAGAACCTAAATTTTTTGCTTCCAACATTCCTTGGTGTGTGACCAACCTTCCCTTGGGTACGCACATTATTCTATGTTATTTTCGAAGGGATTCCTTTAGCGAAGGTCGACCTGGTTGTTTTACATATTACATATTTTTCATCGGCATTTGTTCCATCTTGGACCAACGTGGATCTTCCTTGAGCTATGCATAACTATAAATAAATGTACAATCAAACAAATAGATACAAGTTTTAGGCAAGAAGATAGAGATAGGAGTTCTGGAGTTGGCTTGCATTCTTGCTTGAGCCCGAATACTGTATTTGAGCATCTTTGTAATCAGGCCTATGTGTCTAATCTTGTAAGCCTGCATGTTGTCGGCCAGTTGTAATTGAATTCATGACATAATATAATTCAGATTCTACATTGCCTCCATCATGTTGAGTTGTTTGTATTGTGTTTCATTTGTTGCACGATCCGGACTATTCTCTTTGAGGACTTACTCATGTCGTGACTGCACCAAAGGTAGTCAAGTCTTTCTCACCTATCTCCTTATATTTTCTTTGCCTCTTCAGGTGGTCTAGTTCAACCATATGGGAGTAGTGCTACAGTTTATCTAATAAAAGACTTTTGTTTCCAATACATTCTTTATCCTTTTGCTAATGAGGTGATCCTATATTTTTCTAGGTTGATCTTTAACCAATTGTTATTTGCCTCATCTATTTCTTGTTGATTTCTATCATATTTTCTTCATGGTGTTATTCTTCTTGATGTTCCTCTTCAATATTTTGGTCTTAAGTATTCCATTCTTCAATATGTTGTGAATTTTGAACCCTTTTAGGCTCTTGTCTCTTTTCTTGTTCATTTTTATCATGTTGATCTTGATGAATTTAATCTACCCTGGGTCCATGATTAAGTTCTCTTTCATGATGTTCTCCAATAATCTCTTCCTCTTGTTGTTTCTTGGGAGTATATTGGTGTCGAATTAAAAAAAGATTACATTGGAACTCGATGAGTTGATTTTCTGCTAGAACTGAAAAGTAATTATCTAATCGTATCACAACATCGAGGAGACTAGTTTGACGGCGTCCGTAAGATATGGCATCATTTGTTTCTTTTTGGAAGTGTTTCCTCCTGAACTCAAAGAGCTTATCTCCTCGGGATAGTGAGTTGATTTGATTGTCTTCAAGCATTCCAAAGAGCAGAGGCACTATAAATTCAGCAAGAGTGAGTTCAAATTCACAAAGCAGTGCTAGTGTTTAGAGAATGTGGTTGAGTATTTTGGCATTAAGTATCAGTGTCTAGAGCAAGAAGATCTATAGATTCATCTAAGGAGTAGGTGGTGCATCTATTCAATAAAGAAAATGATAAGGAAAAAGACACAGCCGTGGAGATGTTGGGGATAGAATTCTGAAGTGAGCGGCACGTCCATGATGATTTGGTCATCGAGAGCTTGTTCAAACCCATTGTTCAGGTACTAGGACATGCCATATTTGAAAAATGACATAGTAAGGAGGATGGTTCGAGAGGATCTTACTTAGGCATTATTTGAAACTCTGGATACTATTGAAGCAGTCTCGGCCTCTGGATGCATGTTGGGCTTCTTTTACTTGAATGCAAAGGGTAAGAAGGAAAAGATGTAGAAATCCTGGAGCCTGTTCAAGGCAAGGATTGTGAAAGAGTATAGCATGGAGAAATTTGAGGCATTCACGTAGGAGAACAAAGAAGTCATGTCTGAGGAGATAGTTGAGCGGGTGTTGCAAATCGGGGAAGGGATCAAATATCTGTATAATTGAGAGCAAAGATCTCTCATATGTTGTTGTGTACTCCTTTATGTAATGTTTGATGCAATAAATATATAGGGTATTGCCCCCAAGGAAGGTCTTACTTAAAAACACTTCGTCAAGGTATTGTTAGATATTGTAAATTGTAATCAATATTCACTAGCTCTTACTTACAAATCAAATAATGGTTCTTCATGTATTCTTCACCCTAGTTTACTAATTTTTTTCACAGATGTAATAGTGCTTTCCATGGTCGACATTACTAAGTTAAAACAGATGAATGAGAATAATAGTTAAATGGAGGGGACAAGAGTTATTCTAAATACCTGATTAAGTATTGTTCCTTTGTGGTTCCTCGATCCTCTTTCACTGTGAATCTTGAAAAGGGCTTGAAGTTGCAGGTTTCCATGAGGTTTACTTCCCACCTTCTAAATTAACACTGTTTGGCATGTGTTTGACTCAAAATGAATATATTTTAAATTCAAAAACGCATTTAATGCATCCAACTTGTCCTTCGCGGCGCCAATTTATGCTTATGTTCAAATTGTTCTCACTTTTTGGAGTGAAATTCTAAGTTCCACCAAAGTTCAAATCTCATCTTGTCGACAAAGTGGATGACCATCGGCAAAAATCTTGTTATAGCTAATGCTTTCATATTTTTGACTCTCGTGATCCACCGATTATGACACATGTGGAAGTCTTATGTCCAAACCCTACTTCTGACATTTGATGAATAAAAAATACCTTCGCATATTCATATTTGGGATAGCAATTTATAAAACCCCTACGTCCTTAATATATCAACAATATATTTCTTTGGATTTTGGGGATATAAAATCCCCCAATATGAATGCATGTGATACCATATTGCCCTTGTGGGTGAAGCCCTCGTGGTGCATGTGCACCAAATATAGTAAACAATGTTCATTTACCCTAGGAAATCCAAATTTTATCTAATCTATAAATCAAAGACACTATGTTTCAAATATAAACCTTCTACAAAATGTATGTCGCACCCACAAATGTGTTAATAGTCTCGATTTCCATCCTTGGGCACACAAAATATAGACTACACCACTTGGTTAGTGTTGACTACAATGTTAGCATGGACAACAACAAGAGGTCTGATAGGGATCTCCTCTCTTGAAAAGAGAGATTTATTGCTCCTAGGTTATGGAAGGCTAGGTCTTGGTCGTGTGGAACAAATCAATGAGAACAATGAATATTTTAAGGGGGTCACTAGTAATTTGACACATCAAGATAAATTCAAGAAATGGAATTTCAGTGTCTTCTCACAATTAGACGATTTATTTTGCTTATAATTTCTAGAATAAACCTACAATAAACAAGTGATAAAATCATTCTAATCTAACAAGCTAGTCTACTAATAATTATAGAATAAATGGAAAAAGTTTGAGTGGTACAAGAGATAAAGTAAATGAAACTTGAAACAACTATCGGACAATGACAACTACAAAGCATTTTGTTACATACAATGATCAAATTAGATTGAAAGAAATCACCCAAATATAAAATAGAATGTCACAATTCATATAACTGTGATACAATCATCAAAGGAATTAACCAAAATAAATATTTTTTTAGAATTCATCAAATCACACAGTCATTACCCATGCACACATGTGACACTAACTTGTCTTCAAGCACTCAAAATAAAATCCAATCAAGTTATCTGTGTAAACTATATCACTATGCAACCGGCAATACCATTTAAATATGTGTTTGAATGATCAATAAAAACAATAAATTAATGAAATCTAAACTCTTATTTGCATCCAAATCAACAGTCTTTAGCGGGAAACCACACTGAAAATGTATGATTATTAGTGCTTGTCGTTAGGCTATTACTATTGCAATAGATTGCCATTATTTTTTGTTAACTCATTCTGATTCAATTATTTCTCCACCAACTAGAACTATGAATTTTTTGTTTTGATATACGTTTTTCAGTTTTTATAAAGTAAAGATGTGTGATTTTTAAGTTTCTACATTATAAAAATTATTTTTCTCCAATCTAATTGGCTTGGAAAATTTACATCTTATTAGAAGATTTTCGGGATCCACTATTGAATGAATGTTTTTAGGCAATTTTTAAGGTAAGTTAAACTAATATTTAGCATGTTTAAGTTTTTTATCAAATTCATTTTACACATCCACCAAACATTTAACAAATTCTAAAAAATTTAAAACTTTATATAAATAAACAAATATATATAATATAAAAAAACCTAATTTAATAATAGAGCTCTAATATTATAATAATTAATTAATAAATAACATCATAATAATAATAAATACATAAAAAAATATACATTAATATTATAATATAATAATAATTAAATAACAATATTATAAGAATTCTAATGCTTATCTATATGACTCTAACCCTCACTTAATGTTAAACCTAATCATATTAGTATTAACTTTAATATATTTAATCTAAGCCTAACCTAACTTAACCATAAGTCAAACTAAATTTTTGAATTGTATTCAATATATCATGTAGTTATTAGTATATAATTAACATATATTAATAATACAATAATATAAATATCCCTACTATATCTATAAAATAAAATAAATCATAATAAAATAAGATTATTTTTAAAAAATAAGAAAATATAATAGCTAGAATAACAATATATTATTTATTATAATATTAAAATTATTTTTGAAGTTAGGTTAGAATTATTCTCATGTAATTTAATATTATATCACTTTTAAGTGTAATAAAATTAGATAATATTATAATATATTTTGTTATTTGTAATGCAATCTCGTTTTCTAAAATTAAAATTAAAATCAAATTACAATTACAATATATATAATTTTAATCAACAATGCATATATTTCTAAGTTTCAATTATAATTCAAATGAAATTTGATTATTTCTATTTTTAAATTATATAAATCAAATCATTTAATTCAAACAACCAAATATGATTACATAAAATTAAAATCTTATATACTTATTACATTTATTACTTTATTAAAATGACAAGTACTAACTATGTGGCACTTGTTACTATAATGTTTGCACGAAAAATCCAACCCTTTTTATGATAAAATAAAGAGCTTATATAATTTACAATGCTCGATCAGAAAACTTAAAACTAGGATTTATGGGCATGGTTGAGGGTCATATATATCAATTAAAACTCTAAAAAAATGCTCTTAAACTTAATCAAAACTAAATCTAACTGCATCTAAACCTCATGCAAGAGGTTGGAAAACATCTTGAGACATTTAATCTGCAAACATTTTCCCTAACTTGGTGTAATTTAACTGCAAATCAATTGTTGCATCCTTTTAGCATGGTTTCCAAGTGCAAGTTGTGGGTTTCAATGCCCATTCTTTGGCATGGACAACTAAAGGTTAACTCATAGTCATTTTGGCATGATGCCCCAAGAAAATTTGACCCCTTTTGTCCTCCCTTCTGGCATGGGAAGTGAGAGTAGATTGTTGCTTTACAAATCATGTTTTCAGACATAAACTTATGTTCACTATTTCTTGCACTTGAAGCTCGATCTTCTATTATTTTATTTATTTGTAACTTAAAAATACTCAATGAACATTAGGAGAAATGAGAAACATGCTATTCTTACAAGTGAGCAACTACCTCAAGAAATGCTTAGTTGAAATCATTCACCACATCATTCAGCTCCTCTATATCATGCATCATAGTATACTTTGATTTGACCACCAATTTCTTGCCAAAGATTTATATTTCCTTTCCTTTTCCTTAAACTAATGAATCTCTACTCTCGTAATCTGAATTTTTCTTTTCATCACCATCATTTGATCAATTATTTTTGCAGCACAGTCCTTATGAAGTTTACCTTTGAATTCCTACAACATATCCTCAGTATTGTTTATAATAAGTTGTTCATTTAGTAGTGTACGAGGAAGAGACTCTATAACTTTTCTACTATAACCAGCAATGTATTTACAACATTCATTTGTTCAATAATCTTCTCCTTGGCTTTCTTATATTCTCTTCTAACCATCTTAATGGTCCTTATCCACTCTATTGGCATCTTATTGGTAGTCATCATGTACTCCTTTCTTCAATAGTGCATCCTCTCTAGTTGACCTGATGATTCAAAGGATAGGGAGATAATCATCCCACATGAGAGTGGCATCATCAATATGTATTCCCTCTTCATCTTCTCTAGTTATCATTCCATACAAAATGGTAAACTGATCCTTTATAACATGATATAGATTCATAACTTTATTTATCATTTCTTCACCTTATTATTCAATCTCTTATCGCCACTCTAATGAAACTAGAATAAATGAATCAATGTTTTGAAATATCACACCTTGGGACAATGTAGTCTACAATATTGATGAAGGGGTTTTGAAATCTATTGGTCCCAAGAAGTGATTAATGTACATCAATTCCCTCATCCATCCTTTTAATTCCTCTTTGGAATGTTCTTCCTTGCTTGGCCTTTTGAATATTGTATCAACAACTTCCTAGAGAGAGTGTTTATTCCCTTCTTTGGTCTACACTTCATAGTCTCTTTATTGCATTTGGTAGTCATGTACCTCCATTTCATCCTCGAGCTTATCTACTAGTGGAATTGTAATCTGGGGTAGCATTTGTTGTAACCATTAATATTTTCCTAGCTCTTTGTTTGGGTTTTGGAGTCTTGAAGGCTTGTTCCAAGGTAGTCCAGTCTTTCTCACCTATCTACTTATATTTTATTTGCCTCTTCTGGATGGTATAGTTCAACCAGATGGGAGTAGTGCTAGAGTTTATCTCAGAAAAGACATTTGTTTCCAATACATTCTTATCCTTTTGCTAATGATGTGATCCTATATTTATTCTAGGTTGATCTTTAACCAATTTTTATTTCCCTCATCCATTGCTTGTTCATTTCTATCATTTTTTTCTTCATGATGGTCTTCTTCTTCTTGTTCCTCTTCAATATTTTGTTCTTAAGTATTCCATTCTTCAACATGTGAAGTTTTATCCTTTTTAGGCTCTTGTCTTTTTTCTTGTTCATATTTATCATGTTGATCTTGCTGAATTTCATCTCCCCCAAGCCCATGACTAAGTTCTCTTTCATGATGTTCTCCAAGAATCTCTTCCTCTTGTTGTGTCTTGGGAGTATGTTGGAATCATCTTCCATCATCATTATCCTTGTCGATACCTCCCCTATCAATCATTAAGTGTAAGACTTATTCACTTTCTTATTGAGTGCATCCATGTCAACATTTACACTATCACCTTTGTCTCCTTCATCATCTTTTTTGCCCATCTCATCTTCTTGTACATTGATTTTGTGAAATCCTTCTTCATGTGTATCTCCTTGAGGAAGATCCTCTTCTACTTTAGGCTCCTATTATACATTAGCCTCAGTCATTTTAGCTTCTTCTTCTACATCATCTTCTATATTAATTGTATTTGGAGATTGTTGCTTAGTAGCTCCCTGTTTTGGCATATCGACTAGAAAATTTTGAATAGGAACACCTCCTTCAACTATTGAAGATGGCTGAAGAGGAGTCTCTGATTCCCTTTGGGTTGAAGGAGTAGGAACATCTTCTTTTTGTGAACCAAGAGCTTCTAACCTTGTCCTCTTCCTCTTGTGCAATTGTTGTTCTTCCTCAACATCTTCCTCTAAACATTAAATAATTCTTCTTTTAGGAAATTTTCTTATCCTTTTGTAAACTATTATAATATTTGTAGGTGTCTCTTTGGCTCTTTCCTTGGACTTAGAATACCTAGTCCTTTGATGAATTGATGGTGTGGCAATTGTGTTGAACACGCCACCAGACTGACGAGGAGGTGAATCAGTCTAGACATTAAAATAGCCTATTCTTAATCCTTTAAATTTCAAATCATAATTATCTTATCTTTAAAAATATGAAACATGACACCACAAAGCATATCACACACAAGAACACTAGATTTATGTAGAAGACTCAAGAATGGAAAAAACCATGGTAATAATCATACTCACAATATGAATAACCGATTAAAAAAATTTAGGCTCAAGGCCAAGGAGCTCACTGCACCTGATTGGACTTGCAAAACTAAGGCACACAACCTTAATGCAATATACAAAGGACTTGCATTACTAAGATGTGCAATCTTAAGGAGAGATACAAAAAACTGTACAAGTTGCCAAAGGACTCACTTCCTTCTGAAAAGTATAGGAAATAATGAATTGAAATGAACAAAGATCATTTGAGCATGAAACAGACCTTAAACCACTATGTCAAGTGAAAATATTATGGCAAACATATCACACATCACTCGCTGTCTCAAAACATTGTCATACTGAAGATATAACCACTAAAGATCATCACAAACTAAAACTTGCACTTTTTCTTCTTCACTTTCACTTGCATATCATTCACATCCAATTCACAACAATCAACTCTATAATTCACATATTCTCACATCCATTTAAGCATGGTTATACATTGAAATACTCAACTAGGTCAGCCACCAACAGAATATAAATGAATTACATAAAATTGACCACCTGAACCAAAAAATCACAATACGGTCCACTCCAAGAGATAAAGGGGACACACATACAACACAACACATCTTCCTAATTTGATTCCAATTAACTGCACACACTAACACTTCCTTCAAATTTGACATCAAACATAACATGTCGAAAAACAATGAAGCATGTTAACTAGTCAGCCCAAAAACATCACTCTATGCAAAGTACTTAATGCAGATATACACAAACCATGGTAACACCCATATCAACATTATAACTCAACCTATAAAGAATATTTGGCCCAAAAGAGCATGATCCAAATAAGATAAACCAACTAAGTCAGCTAGAGACCGACACAACTCATAAAGTCAAACACATAACAACATAACTTCACTTCCTGATCAAACCAACACTATAATTATAAACTGGAACACTACACAAACCAAATGAGAATGTCCACCAAGTCGCAACACGGTGGAGCAATGCAAAGAATTCTCCAAACTAGTCCTGACAAACAACCTCGTTGTCAATAAACCGCCACAAACCAACTATATCATCTAAGAAACTAAGGACCTGAAAACATGATAGTGCAACATCCACATAATGTAGACAATATATTCAGAACCACAATCCATGAGAATCAAGAACCAGAGGAATGCAAATCATTCTTTCATAATGACTTTAAATGCTCTTTCTTGCATATTGTAACTTCCACTATTGTATCCTTCTAGAAACACCGCTTAATATCACCACTAGACAACATAACATCTTAACACTCACTTCTGAACCATATATAGCATCTACGTAACTAAAAAAGTTTGACATCAATGACAACACAACTAAATTTTCCTACAAATAGCAACAATAGTAGGAATAGATTTCTCCTTAGGCTTCTCTTTGCTAGTAGAGGGAGGCTTTTGAGCTTCTTCTCTAGCCTTTATTTGTTTATGTATCTTCAGAGGAACTTATTTTTTAGCCACTCCTGCATGACCTATTGGATGAGTGGGAGGAGGTAACTTAGTAGAATACGAAATCTTCTTTCCTTTGGAGGTGCTTGCTTGTTCTTGTTAGGGTTTCCCTTCTATTTAGAGAACGAGAAGCATTTGATAGGGCTTACTAACCCTCTCTTGTATCCATTTCAAGACATACCTAGCTCTATGCTTCAAATATTCACTATTAACTATATTCATATCAATATTATGTTTGGGTATATCAAAAATCCTTCTTGAATTATGCAATGAATGTAACTGGTTTTAATTGTCCTTAGCTCTAGATTCATCTAATATCCACATACCACCAACCTGGTTAGCTAGGTTCAAGTCAATTATGTTGGCAAATGCACACTCTAATGAGAAATTGTAGGTGATTGAAGGTATTGTCATTGATGGCAACCTTGCAATCATGTGATACTGATAGGAAGACACAGGCACCGACACATAGAACACCGGCACCCTGGCCGACAGGAATTTTATGTATTTATACTTTGTAATTAATTGTAAAATATTTTGTAAGCCAACATGGCAGATTGTAAAATGACTCATATATGTATGAGATCATTGTAGATCATTTTGCAGACATGAGATAGGATGTAAAATATACAAACCTAATATGCAAATTATTGGTCAAGGGTTTATGTTGTAGCAGAGCTTAAACCGGTACTGAATCTGGCATAGCAGATGCTAATATAAAGTAGTACAAGACATTGGATTAGTATAATCCATTTTTGTAAGTCGGTGAGACTTCTTTTGTAATTGAGTAGTGAGCTCTAGGCACTTGGCCTTCCTGTATGTGCAGGCCCCTATTGTAAGAGTAATATTCCCTTATTGGCCAATAAGCAAATATTGTGGGTCACAAATCCCACCGAGGTTTTTCCCACACCGGGTTTCCTCATTAAAATACTGTGTTATGGTTTGTTTCTCATGTTGTTGTTATTGTTCTTATTTACTGCATTATTTCTGGTTTACCGGTACTCAATTTTAATATGCTTTTCATGTTTTAAATCAAGTAATTTGATATACCAGTTAGATACTGATTCACCCCCCCCTCTCAGTATCTTTGGGAATCCTAACAATTGGTATCAAAGCCTGGTCCTCTATTTTCAAAATCCTAACAGCTTGAGGAAGATCTTGTCTCCAGTAGAGATGGAAAACTTGAGAAAGCAATTGGAAACAACTCTTACAGACTATGATACAAAAAAAGTGAAGAATATCAAACTTGAGGATGATCTGAAGGCTGCTCAGGATATTATTCAAGCACTTCAAGAGAATTTTACTATTGCAAGGAACAAGAGGAGAGAACTTTGTGAAAAGATGCAGATTGAGGAAAATGAAAAGGAAACTCTTAATGATTTGGTAAACAAAATAAGACAAGAAATCAGTACAACAAAGAATGAGATGCAAGATATGACTATGAGATTCTGTAAAGAAATTGAAGACATAAAGAAGAATGAAGAAGACTTGGCTAGAAGACTAAATGATGCTGGAAATGAAAACACAAGACTCAGTCATGAAAATGATATGTTGAAGACAGATCTTATGCACACACAAAATGACCAAACTGAACTCATGAGACAGAAAGGAATCTTGGAAAATGAACTGACTGTTGCAAATCAACAAAAGGAGAAATTTAGGAAAAGTTCAAAATAACTTGGTGACATGCTGAAGAATTAGAAACCTAATGATGATACAAATGGCCTTGGCCTTGAAATTGGTGAAAGCTCTGGTACTGCAAATAATCATGATCATAGAAAACCGATAAGACAACCTACCGGTTACAAATTTAATGGCAAATGATTTAACTGTAACAACTATGGTCATAGAGAAAATCAGTGTAGATCTAGAAATCATCAGAATACTAATACACCCACCGGTCAATGTTCTAAATGCAACAAAGTTGGTCATAATTCAGAAAATTGCAGAATGAATGTAAGATGTTATATTTGTGGAAGATTTGGACACTTATCTAATTAATGCAGAACACATACCGGCATAGGATATGGGAAAGCTATTCAGAAGAACAATGTGACTTGTTATGCCTGTAACAAAATTGGACATATTGCAAAATTTGGTAGAAGGCATCACCGGCAAATACCAAAGGTCCTAGTTTGAAAGGTAAAGAAAAGGTTGAAGAGGTAAAGCAAGAATTCTCAAAATAATGGATCAGAAAGTCATATCAGAATGTTGATGGGAATACTCCTCCACTGGTAGAACAGAGTAACACTCCACCAGTAGGAGACTTTTCATCTAACTGAAGAAAAATCCTTTGGGGGTTTAGCAACAAAATGAAAAACATGTTATTATTCCCTTGGTTGATGGTGAGAAGTTGAAATTACTTCTATACCGACAGATGAGTTAAGTTGTGACTTAATCGGTGAGCATTAAATGTGGTAGTTGAAGAAAATAACATTATAAAGCAAATGTTTTAGCTCCTTTTTCATTCACTGAGCATTCAAATCTTCAAGAGCGCAAAAATTCCTGAGCGAAGGCATTCTAAGCGAAGAAGCGAAGCAATCCATCAAAGCATTCATCCCTAAGGCAGATTGAGGTATTTATAGCTATGGCATCTTCATCCACTCCTGAATTTATTGCAAACCCTATTGTTGTTGAGGTTATTAAGCGCCCTAGACCCATTTTCAAACTGGTTCCCGAAATTGCAAAGAAAGATGATAGCATAGGTGCATTTTCTCAAATTCCTAAGGGAGAAGTATATGCTGAAGACCCTAGGATGTATATACATTGTCATATTGAGGAACTAGGTGATGATGAGATTAAGAATATGTATAAGTTTGTGATTTGTGATGAGTCTAGAAATGTCAAGTCGGAACACAAAATAGTGGAAACCCTAGGTTTTACTGAAATTCTTAGTATCCCAGATTTTCCCAAGGATATCATAAGGATTGTGTTAAGCAGAGTACATGGTGAATTTTTCTGGTTGGATTCAATCTATAAAATCACAAAAGAAGCGGTAAAAGTTGTAACAGGGTTACCTTCCACCGATAACAGACTTGACAAAACAAAGAAGGTCTCAAATGACACAGTGATAAACCTAACCAGTGCAACATTTGATAAAAGGTCTTTAAGGGTAAACGATGTAAAAGACACAAATGTTAGATTTATCAGTATGATCTTAGCTTATAAGGCTACTCATGCAAATAGGTTGAACTCAGTTTCTAGCCTATATATCAAAAGTGCCTATGATATGGTTAATGATAATGCGAGGATAGATGTATGTGAATGGCTCAAAGATGAGTTGATAGACAATCTAGGAAAGATTAAAAGAGATAAGAAAGGAACTTTTAGATTTGGAAATTTGCTTGTTTGTCTGATGTGTACATAACAAAACAAGTGCCCAGTATTGGTGCAAGAGATTTTGGTTTTGACATTCCAGTAGGAAAACAATTGTTGGATCTATTGAATAATATGGGAGAAAACCGAGAGAAGAACCTAAATGAACATTTTCAAGCATTGAAGACTCGAATAAAAACTAGAGTAAGACTGTCACAAGCTATTATGGATAAATATCAGAAGGAAATTTGTTTTGTGATCAAGAAAGATGAAATCTGGATGGAGGTAGTTGTCCCTAGAACTATCTAGGTAACTGAAATGGGTTATGAAACAGATGACAATATCATTGAAACTTATGCAAAATCCCTCCTTGAAGCACCCAATGAACCTACTGAGGAAGTTTTTGGAAATGCTGAAACAATAGAAAGTGGAATTCAATCAAGGAAAAGGGTTAAGAAGGTTGAAGCAAACATAAGAAAAGGAACCGGACAGGCTAAAGAAATCAAGGAAGATGTTTTGAGAAAAACTGGTATAAGTGAAAATGAGTTGGAAGCACCTCAACCGGAAACTCATCTTTCACCGGTTGGAACTTCTTCTGAGAGTAATATACCAGCAATATTTAAAAGGGTAGAAAGGAAATGAAAACCCACACCGGTACCCTCTCCTACACCAAAAAGAACAAGACAAAAACAACAGGCAATAAGGCCTCCAGCAAAGAAAATGACTCCTAAGAAAAAGAATGTAAAACAACATATTGCTCCAATAGACAAACTTCTTAGTGAAATTACAAAGGATGGTAAGCTGAAGAACATCAACAAAATATACAATACACTATCAGCTGATGATAAGGAAAGCATAGAGAGCAGTGTAATTTTACACTTAGATATATACAAGAAATTTTTGATGCAAATTGTTGATGAAATTCCAAATGATCTGTATAGGAGACTCGAAGCTAGAAGGTTAGCCATCATTGAACTGGACAAGAAAATTAAGATTGAAAAACTACTTGCAGTACATCCAGTCAACTCAATTGACGAAATTGATAAACTTATCAGTGAAGAAAACCGGACAGTATTCTCTACTGCTCACCGGCATGTAGCACTGATGACAGGTAGAGTAAAGGAAGTCTCTAAGCAAACAGCTGATGCATGGGATATATTCTTTGTGGAAAAAGAAAAATAGGAAGAACCACTTAGGCCAAAAACTATCAAAGTATATCAAAAGGATAGAGATAAGGGGAAAGGTAAGGTAGGTGGACCTCCAAGCCTTAAAATAACTGACAATGTGCCCCCACCTCTTTCAGATACTCCACCAGTAGATAATACTGATAGTCAACCGGTCACAAAGAGTATGAAGACAACACTAAAGGATACAAATCCTGAGTCTGAAATTTTGTATACTGTGAATGTAGACACCCAGGAAATAAATGTTGTGGTTGACAAAGAAACCATTGAAGATAAGGAGAAAGATGTGACTACTGAGTCACCGGCTGCAGAAGTTGAGATAAACATAGAAAAACCTACACAGGCAAAGCAACCGGCTGAGGATACCATTGAGAAACTGGTAGAAACAACTAAGACTATGAGAAACCGGCAGTTGAAAGCTCAGAGAAACCTTCTGAGATATAGATAGACAAACCAAAATAGGTATAGGTTGAAGCACAGGTTCAGACAGAGACAGTGCCACCGGCCCAAACTGAAAAGCAAAAACCTTTGTTTGTGGAAATGCAAACACAGACTGACCTACCAGAGGTCGAATCAAGTAAGGTGATTACCACAACTGGTAGCATGGCTAGTGTAGATATTGTTGGACAAACATCTAGTACATCTATGGCAGAATTCAGACCTACAAGTATAATAGAGGTCTTGTTGGATTCAATAAAAAAGATCACAGAATGTAATGCACAAGCCTATAAGGCTATTGATGATACAATTCCAATTCTTAAATTGATAGCACCAAAGTGCATTGTTGATAATAAGGATTCTATAGGTCAACTAGACACATTGTCTAAGTTCATCACCGGCAACATATTGACTATTGATCAAATAAGTGAGGATTCATTTAAGGAAAGAATGATTAAAGAAAAAGAGAAATTCTTTGAGGAAAATGTGAAAAAGAACAAAGGAAAAATGGATACCCTATTATCGGAACTTGGAGAAATAATTCTTGACTTCAAGAAACTATACAGGGACACTTGTAAAACAAATGTCTTAACAAAAGACCTTGACAAGGAAATCAGCAAAGCACGAGATAAGATAAACAATATTACTGACAATCTGATAGGATCATCGTATTCATTTTTGGAGATAGAAAAGAAGATTGCAGAGCTAGAAGAGAAAATCAAGAAGTTAGAAAATGACAAACAGAGAATAAAGGATAAAGCAAAGGACTTGAAATGCAGACTTGGTCCAAGACTAGAATACCTCACTTCTTTGAGAAAAGAAATATCTGAGGCTCTGGTACCCGGACTGAAGACACCGGAAGAGAAAATGCACATACTCATCGGTACAGTGCAGAGAACACAAGAGGAAATAAAAGATAGCAAAACATTCAGTAATGGTATAAATTTGATTTTGATAGATATCTTTCAGATTGTAACCCACCAGTTACAAGAATCCAGGCAGGACTCCACTAACAATGAATGACAACCTTTGTCATTGATGTCAAAGGGGGAGTAGTATAATGAGAAAAATGGTCAAAAGGAAGTAGAGATTATCTGCTTAGGGGGAGTATATATTTTTGGACATACATTTTTGGCAAAAAAAATTTGGACTTTAGTTTTCGGATGCACTCTTGAATTTTTCTCATGAGTGTTGCCATCAATGCCAAAGGGGGAGATTGTTGGCAAATGCACACTCCAATGAGAAATTGTAGGTGATTGAAGGTATTTTCATTGATGGAAACCTTGCAATCATGTGATACCGACAGGCAGACATAGGCACCGGCACTGACAGACTCTACACCGGCACACAAAACACCGGCAACAAAAAGGAAGAATACTGACACCCTGGTCGATAGGAATTTTATGTATTTATAATTTGTAATTAATTGTAAAATATTTTATAAGCCAACATGGCGGATTATAAAATGACTCATATGTATGAGATCATTGTAGATCATTTTGTAGACATGAGATAGGATGTGAAATATACAGACCTAATATGTGAATTATTGGTTAAGGGTTTATGTTGTAGCAGAGCTTAAACCAGTAATGAATCTAGCATAGAAGATGCTAATCTGAAGCAGTACAAGACATTGGATTAGTATAATCCATTTTTTTAAGTCAATGAGACTTCTTTTGTAATTGAGCAGTGAGCTCTAAGCACTTGGCCTTCCTGCATGTGCAGGCCCCTATTGTAAGAGTAATATTCCCTTATTGGCCAGTGAGCAAATATTGTGGGTCACAAATCCCACCGAGGTTTTTCCCACACCGGATTTCCTCATTAAAATATTGTGTTATGGTGTTCTTCTCATGTTGTTGTTATTGTTCTTATTTACTGCATTATTTCTGGTTTACCGGTACTCAGTTTTAATATACTTTTCATGTTTTAAATCAAGTAATTTGATATACCGGTTAGATACTGATTCAACCCCCCCTCTCAATATCTTTGGGAATCCTAAAAAATTATACAAAATTCCCTTACATTAACCTCATAATCATCAACATATTTTTTTGAGTGGTCTTCAATATTAGGTACGTTCTTAGAAAGTGATCCAATCACGTGATTAAAAGTATCAATGGGATCAAACCTGTATCACTCCATGTCTAAGGGCTTAAAAGAAAACTGTAACAATTCAATTTTTGCACTCTTTGTTGATTTCATTTCTAAAGAAGCATGTGTACCCACTCTAATAGGCAATGATAAACAAGGCTTATGTTTGTTCACTAGCAATCTATGGGCATCACCCACTCATCTACATAATTCTAGAACAATTAACCTATCACAAGGGTACCTTGCTAATTTGTTAGGAGTCATTGTGCATCTTGCCACTCTTATGTATGTGAAATTTTTTAACTAAATGAAATAGCTAACAAGCCTCCTAATTTCTACAGCAGCATCAAGGGAAAGCATCTTCACAAAATATCCTTCCAATGTTCTGATAATAGCAAAGACAAAGGCATCATTAACTATCATGTGAACTTGTTTGCCCCTCTTTAGATCCAATTGAGGATAATAGTTATGTACTCTAACATTTGGGTCAGTGAGAGACCCTTTCTTCCTCGGTCTAAGATAAGTATCTTGAGCAGCTAGTAAATAAACCAAATAGGAGGTCATATAGAACCTCAAATCATTCTTTACCCTAACTAGTTTCTCATCCAAGATGTCACTAATAATTTTGCCCCAGTCAATGTATTCTCTTCTTGCCACAATATTTTTTACAAAAAAAAGCCTCCAAGGTTGAATCTATTTGGTATCTAGTATACCAGCTACCCTACTCAAGAGAGTAACATAATCCTTAGCATTAGTGTGTACAAAAGCCTTGTGAATCCTCTTTAATTTTTCTAATTGTTGACCCTTCCTTGGTTTCTCTAGCAACTAGTCATTGATATAATTAATGGGGTCCTTTTCATTTGCATAAAATTTCTCTCCATAGGCTACAATGACCTTGGCATATTGATCATGTGGTGGAATAGCAAATACTTTCTCAATGGAATCTGGTCATACTATGTTAGCCAATTATTAATACTACTATCAAGACTTCTCACTTGTTAACCTTTCTTACCATTGGGTAAAAACTCAAAACATCATATGGACAAAGGACAAGGCATTTGAGACCATCAACAACCTTCTTACAACATCTCCTAAAGATATCAATCGTTACAAGTTAGTGCAAAGGAACATCAACACTAAACTAGTAAACATTGTGCATACTAAACCATCTGTATGAAGTCATTATGAAGAATGCCATGCATTGAAGAACCCAATGACCTTGAAATACTTGTCACTAACCAAATACATTGTCCTCAAAGTCCTCCCAAAAATTGCAAGGTCATATCAATTATTACAGTAGAATGCAGAGCATTCTAGTGACCCAACTGAAACACCTTACACTAACAGACTAAGAACCAAAGATCAAACATTTGTAACTTTTTTTGTACAAATAGTTGCAACTTGTAAATTGACATAATGGTGTCTGACATACTTTAGAGAATGACTCCACAATAGCACATCAAAATCATGCAAGAAAAAAGAATGTGAAGTAAAATACCAACACCCATACACAGGGAACCAAACATTTTTGTACTTTGATGAATTCCCTCAGGTGTTCAATCAAAGTATCGAACACAAGCATCATAGTATTGCCACCTAGAGCATGTGGAAAAGAACAATCCAACCACAAGATATAGGTGTTGGATTTGGTTATTCATTATTTTTGCCAGGATATATTGTTTTCATTGATGTCAACATATTCCTATGAGTTATTTCGGTGAGTTTGGGAAGAGTTTTTGGTCTGGTTTTGTAGTTTGGTTGTGTTGATCACTATTTTGTAGAATCCAGTATATTCTGGTGTGATCAGATCTTGTGCTGAGACTTTGGATTATTGTTTGGGATGATCTTGTGTATCTTCATTTTAGATGGTTTATGATTTGGTACTCTGCAAGTTATCTTTCCTCCTAACAGTTGCTGATTGGTTGTGTTCTTGAGCTTTGAGACATTGACCGATGAAGATTTGAAAAGAGGTATTGGTGCAACTTGTTGGTATTTTGGATATGTTGGTATGGTTTTGTCATTGATGTCAACACTTGTCAACACCTGTCAACACTTATCAACACTTGGAGACTCTTGGTTATGTTCACTGGCATATTCAGTGACTTATGCACAGTCACCGATATTTGGTTCACCAACAAGTTATATTGTTCACCGGTACTTGGAATGACTTGGAGACTACTTGGTTATGTCAAAGAAATTGTTTGGACACTTTGTTTTGGTGATTTGTTCATTGGTCTATTCGGGTTTGCATATTTGTTGTTACCAGAAAATAGGTCCAGGTCATGCACCAACAAGCATATCTATTCTAGATCAGCACGACACGTCATGAAGATGATTTGTTATTATTGTAAATGCATTGAGCCGACATGATGCATCGGATATTGATTCATTTGTAATTAATTTTATTGTAATATCTTTGGTGAGCCGACCTACTCAATTGATCTTAGGCTATGGTTTAAATGTTAGATCTCATTTGTGAGATTGATATAGGATAGGAAATGGATTGTAATAAGGTATATGCGAATATAAGCAGAGCTATACACGCAGACATCATTCAAGATTGAAGGAAGGTTTGAAGAAGATAAATCCGAGCTAAACCAGTATTGAATCCAGCATATGAAGATGTTATTTTGAGCAGTCCAATATTATTGGATTTAACCATCCAATTGTAGTCAGTGTGACTCCCATTTTGTGATTGAGCAGTGAGCTCTAGGCAACTGGCCTTTCTGCATGTGTAGACTCTATATTGTACACACATACTATCTGTAGTAGTATCATCTGATTGTGGGTAAGGTTTTCCACCATGGTTTTTCCCCTTACAGGGTTTCCACGTAAAAATATTTGTGTTATGTGCTGTGGATTTTATTGTCTTTCTGTTTCATGCATTAATCTTTACTGGTACTACAATTAACTGTTAAAACTGTCTACCAGCATAAAGTTTGGTTTACCGGTATTGAGCATTAAGTTTGGTTAAGTTTGTTTTGGTTTGAATTTATTAGACAACTGATTCACCCCCCCCCCCCTCTCAATTGTCTTCGGGACCTAACAATTGGTATCAGGGCCTAGTCCTCCTTTTTGCAGAAGTTTAACAGCTTGAGGAGATCCTATGGCTTCTAACTATTTTAGGAAGGATACTCCTAAACTTGATGGAACTAACTATGGCATATGTAAGATCAGGATGGAGACACATTTGAATTGCATTAGAAAGGACATATGGGATGTTACAAAGAATGGTTATGTTGCTCCTACTCAAGGTCAACCTAATCCACCAACCTTGGCTAAAGATGAGGAAAATGATTGCAAAGCAAGAGAAGCACTTTTGAGCGCATTGTAAAATACGAAAATCATGGGATTGTCAGATAGATCTACTGCTAAAGCTATTTGGGATAAATTGGAAACATTGAATGAAGGAGATTCCACAATCAAAATTGCAAAACTTGAATGCTTCCAAGTCAGGTATGAAAATCTGAAAATGGATAAAGATGAATGGATTTTTGCTTTTATGGAAAGAGTAAATGAAATTGTTTTCGGTATACAATATTGTGGAGGAACCTTAAGTGAAGATGAAATTGTTTCTAAAGTTTTAAGATCATTGCTACTGGCATATAAAATGAAAGTAACTGCAATAAAAGAATTGAGAACAATGCCTAATACATCAGTATCTAGAGACACTTTGGTTGGAAAACTTTCATCTTTTGAACTTGAGGAATTTGGTCATGTTGCTACAATTAAGACATATCTAGCTTTATAGGCATCAACATCATTTGATAAATCTGATTTGAAAGCCTTTTATGCAAGAGAACTTGAAGAAAGCGGGAGAGAAAATGAAGAAATGGAAGAACTTGAAGCACTATTTGCAAGGAAAATGCCTAAAGGTCCAGTTGGAAGTAAATATGAAGGTAAAGCACCATTTAAATGTTTTAACTGCAATGAAGCTGGTCACATGGCATCTAGGTGTCCTGATAGACATGCAAGATAGAAAGAAGAAGCTAAAAGGACATATAAGCCTAACCCTAAATATCAGAGATACAGATTTTGTTACTACTTATCAAATTGCCATTAGTTTTTATATTCAAAGTCATACTATATATTCTAGTCGGTTAGCACTACCGAATCATGCAGTCAGTACACACAGAGAAGTCGGTATGCACAGTCTAATCAATTACAGAGGAAAGCAGTCACAGAACGCAGTACACAACGAGATGTCTACCGAGTATCTTTTTATGACTACCGAGCAGCAAAGATGACACACCGAGTTGACATACACCAAGTGAAATGTGTTACCAGATACATTGAACCTGGACATGCATATGAAAACGTGTTACAAGATCGAGGCACTTCTAACCATTATTACATTGGAAATTGTACCAGAAGATTGTGTATGATTTTGAGATCAATCTAACCAATGAAATATTTTGTATAGTTATTCATTCGAGGAATCTTGTTTGTAAGATCGAAGCAATGAATTGGATCATTGTCTTAAGAGATCTATTTATACAACATGAGTTAAAGGTGTATGCATGAACTTATATGTGTGTAAGAAGACTATTACAGAGACACAGTGGTCACCAAGAAGGTTTTTAGAGAACAGTAGAAGAACAGAGTAAACAGAAGGGTTTACCGAGTTACTATATGGGTTACCGAGCTATGCTATAAGCAAGGTAATCTATTCTAAGCACATAGAATCTGCTATAACATTTCAGATGTAAAGTTGCAGATATTTGTAATGATTTTATTGTAATATTGTGAAGTTGAAAGAGAAACCTTTAATAGGGGTAAAAGACTAATCAAGTCTATAAATTGTAGTCGGTACACACAGAGAAGTCGGTATGCACAGTCTAGTCAGTTACAGAGGAAAGCAGTCACAGAACGCAGTATACAATGAGATGTCTACCGAGTATCTTTTTATGACTACCAAGCAGCAAAGATGACACATCGAGTTGACATACACCAAGTGAAATGTGTTACCAGATACATTGAACCTGGACATGCATATGAAAACGTGTTACAAGATCGAGGCACTTCTAACCATTATTACATTGGAAATTGTACCAGAAAATTGTGTATGATTTTGAGATCAATCTAACCAATGAAATTTTTTGTATAGTTATTCATTCGAGGAATCTTGTTTGTAAGATCGAAGCAATGAATTGGATCATTGTCTTAAGAGATCTATTTATACAACATGAGTTAAAGGTGTATGCATGAACTTATATGTGTGTAAGAAGACTATTACAGAGACATAGTGGTCACCGAGAAGGTTTTCAAAGAACAGTTGAAGAACAGAGTAAACAGAAGGGTTTACCGAGTTACTATATGGGTTACCGAGGTATGCTATAAGCAAGGTAATCTATTCTGAGCACATAGAATCTACTTTAACATTTCAGATGTAAAGTTGCAGATATTTGTAATGATTTTATTGTAATATTGTGAAGTTGAAAGAGAAACCTTTAATAGGGGTAAAAGACTCTAATCAAGTCTATAAATTGTAAAGCCTCTAACCAGGTGCAGCATTCAAAATAAATGTTGTAAAATCCTTTAGCAAGGTAGATCTAACAGATCTTGTTACTCCTAACAGGGTATGCTATCAGAAATAGCTAAAATGTAGCTCTAACTAAGCATTCTTTATTATTGCAGTAGTTATTGCAGTAGTGAAGTTGTGGGTGCCATCCCCACCGCAGTTTTTCTCTCTAACCAAGAGTTTCTGCGTAACCAAAATATATGTGTTATGGAGTGAATCATGTATGATTGTTATCTATTTGTTTTAACTTTATTTTATGTTACTGCACTATTCTGTTTATGCATAGCAGTAAAGTTATTATTCAAGAAAAATTTTGGAGTACTGATTCACCCCTCCCCTCTCAGTACATTAGCTTTCTATATTGGGCCTAACAATTGGTATCAGAGCTTGAATCTTGGAAAAGGGTTTAACAACCTAAAGAGAAAGATCTTATCAATGGAAGGCTATAAACAATCTCAGAGGATTGTGTATATGCAAGAAGAGTTGGATCATGATAATCAAGTGATTGCAGACATGCAAAGGCAAATGCAAAAATATTTGAAAGTAAGAAGAAGATTATCTGATGATTTGCAGGATTCTCAAGAGTTAGTGGAACAAATTGAAACATCATCTGAGAACAGTATAAATGAAGAAACTGAAGAAATGATTGGAGTATTGAAAGAAAAGAACAAAGCATTGGTTGATCAACTAAAAGCAATGAAAAGAGAACATGAACATTTCAGCACACAAATGACTGAAAATCTAGATGCATCAAGGACAGCTGAGGATAAAGCAAGAGATCTACGAAGAGAGAAACAACAACTTGAAGTCTTAGTATCTGATAAGAATGATGAAATCACAAGGTTGACTGGAATTCAACAAAATATGAAAGATCAACTAGGTTATGCACATCATGAAGCAATTCTAAAGAATGATGAAAACCAAGCTTTGACATTTGAAGTATCAAGATTGACCGATGAACTTGAAATAGAGAAGAAATCCAAAGAAACACTGAAGAAGAGTTATGAAGCATCAAACATATTGGATGAGCAACTGAATACAAGAAGACCCAACAAAGATGCAGGACTCAGTTACAAAGGAAAAGACTCTACCGAGATAGGAATTCACACTACCGAGAGAGGAGAATCATCAAAGCAAGCTGGAAATAGGAATAACATAAAAAGAAAGAAGCCTATTTGCTACTACTGTGGAAATCAAGGTCACACTACCAACATATGCCAAATCAGAAAAGGTAAGCAGCCGAGTATCACTAAGTTCAATTATTATTGTTACAATTGCAATAAATATGGTCACACATCTAATCAATGTAGGACAAAGTCTGTTAACAACTATCAGAAGGCAAAATTCAAAGGGTTTTGTAAAAACTACAATAGATATGGACATAGTACCGAGAAGTGCTAGCTTAAGCAAAATAACCACATGTGGTTTGCACACCGAGCAAACACTAGAGGTTACCGAACTCACACAAATCCTTATCGACAATATGCAGCAGTACCATGGGATTACAATACAAGGATATGGTGTGAATGTTGTGGAAGATATGGACATATTAGTGCCAACTATTTTATAAGGTTTGGAATGAACAACCAAAGATCATGGAGAAATCCTGGTATGGCATGTTTTCATTGTCACAAAGTTGGACATTTAGCTGGAGATTGCAGACATCAACCTAGAGGAGACACTGAAGAAATAAAAGAAAAATTAAAGATGATTTGGAAAAAGAAGGAAATTGTGTCAAATGAAGAAAGCACCTTACCTACGGAGTTAGGTGCACCTATTCCAAATTAATTAGCAAAGGTATGAAAGAACTGCATTCTCTGAAGGTTAAAATCATAACAGTTACTATTCTATTATGTACTAAAATCAAAATCTGCATAGTTAAGATGCGTTAGTAAGTTTGAAATTCTATCAAAAGTACTTTACAGGAAACCTGTCAAGTCGGTGTATACAGGAAGCCTGTCAAGTCGTTAAATGAAGGAAATTTGGTTACTCGGTTAAAACCAAAAAAAAAGAGTAAATCGGTTAAAGGTGAACCGAGTGCATTTAATGTTTTGACCTAACCCACACGGAGCCCGATAAGGTATTTTGTGTACTTAAGAGCATTTTTGCAGTCATTTTCATTCACCAAATCTTCAAGAGAGCAAAGCAGAGCGAATCAAGGCAATCAAACCTCATTCAAAGCGAATCCAAGGTATTTACATCAATCTCATCACATTGTTAAGCTAGTTTACCGATCTTGTCAAATTGCTATTATCTACTGAGTGTGAAACGTCTGTCGTTTGTAAACCGTCAAACCCTAAGGATAGTTTGCTAAGTTTTATCTAAAATTTACAAATGGCACCCAAGATCCAAGATCCCATAGTTGTTAAGAATGTAGAGAATCCCTCACTGAAATATTCTTTGACTCCTAAAATCGCCTCTGAACCGGATGACAAAACCGCCTTTTCACTCATTCTGGATTGAGTCTTGTTAGTCGAAGATGTTAGATTCTTCACCAAATGTCATGTTGAAGAACTCGGTCATGTTGAGATAAGTGACACATATGATGAGCTATATACCAATGGCAAAATGGATAGCAAGTACGAGCATATCAAAATCAAGGGATTGACTGAAGCCCTAACCTACCCTCGTGTGTTCAAACCCCAATGGGTTAAGTTTGTTTTGAGCAGAGTTCATGATGATTTCATGTGGCTAGAAGAGAAACCATTCAAAATCACCAAGGAAATCATTCATGTGATCACCAGTTATCCTATCTATGATCATGCACGAGCACAAAAGATGATATCACAGAAGGAGTTAATCAGTTTAACTGGAGTTGAATCTGATTACAGAGGATTAAAACTGAACAATGTCACTGATGCAGAACTTAAGTTTGCAATTAGAGTAATTGGTTACTGTTTCTTCCAATCAGCAAGGGAAAATAGTGTACCCTATGCCACAGTTGACTTAGCCTATAAAATAGTGAAAAGGGGAATGAAAGTTGATTTATGTGAAGTGTTATTGAAAAACTTGTTTGAGAACCTGAACACAATAAGGAAGCCGAAGAAGAACAACTCAACAAATACACTAAAGTTTGGTTCACTTCTTGTATGCATGTTTTTCTACTTTGAGAAATTATTTCCATCAGTCGGTAAAGTAGTTTGGGAGCTACACTAACCAATCACCCATCAGATTAATGACTTTATCAAGATGCTAGGTGATAATTTCAATGACATTATGGATGACTACTTCAACAAATTTCAAGAGAAGATGCACAACAGGTGCCAGATTCCACCCCAGCTGGTAGAGAAATATAAGGATGATATATGCTTTGAGGTAGACACTGATTCCTATTATGTGATTTCAGTGGAACCAAGAACTCAATCTTTCCCACCAATGGGTTACGAGATTGACTTTGACATCACACAACAACAAATTGATGCATTTCTTACATTGCCAAGGCATGCTACCGAGCTAAGATATGGAACTTATGAAGAAGTTAAGGAAAAGGTAAAAATGAGCATTGTAGTACCCAAAGCTACAAGAAAGGCTACAAAGATGATTAAGACATTATCTGAGAAATTTGAAGAAGAATCTTTCTCCACACCTATCAAAGGTACTCTTGCCATCACCGAAGAGGAATCAGAAGCTCAAGAGGCAGCAATAACATTAAGCACTGAATTGCCTAAGGGTAAAGTATTGAAAAGAAAGAAACAGGACATTTCAAAGGCCCTACCGACTCCTCCAACAAAGAGACCTAATACAAGAGCATCAGTTGCATCACCAAGTAAGAAACAAAAGAGTTTTATTGCTCCCAAGGTAACCAAGACCTACAAGAAATCTACTCGGAGACTCATTTTGGCAAAAGAGTCTAGTGATAGAGAATCTGAGGATGCCAACAAATTCCAAATTGTCAAAAGCAAGAAGGTAAATATACATAGTGTTGAAAACTTTTGTGCCAATCTAAAAGAATATGGTGGATTTGGTTCTTTTAGATATGTCAAGTATGAAACAAGAAATAATGATGAGAAGCGACAAATTGAAGAAGCTGTCATCCGTACACTTCTAAAGTTTCAGCTAGCTCCATTGGAACTAGTAAAGTCACTTCCAAATGAACTTTACTTGCATATTGATAACAGGTTGAAGTATGCAATGGACTCAGAAAAATAAATCAAAGAAAGAAGTCTAGTCCATCTATTTCCTGATATGTCTGTAGCAGAAATTAAAGAACATTTGACAACCTACAATTCTAAATTTCTTGTCAAACAAAGAGCCTTAAAATTGATGAATGGGCTATATATTGATGTAGAAAATGAGACAAAAGCAAAATGGCAGGAAATATTCAAAATAAAAGATGTCGATGAACAATCTAAAGTGGAAATTGTTGATGTCACCGAACAAGATCCTGATGTCACCGAGCACGGTCCTGACGCTACCGAGAAAGACCCGGCTGACACTATTCAAATTGATGAACATGTCATGGATATAGAGGAATAGGAGCAGGAGATGATAGAAGGTAGTACATATGCAAAACTTGTATCTAGTGAATCCGTGTTAGTACAAGTTTAGCCTTATCCACTAATCACTCAACCTGTCTCTACTGAAGCTCCTCAGGATATAGCACAAGGCACCGAAGGTCACCAGTCTGAAACAACAGAAGGTACAACTCAAGACAAGACCTCTCAAGCACCGTCAAGCACTGAAAATGTAGCAGCTGAGACACCCAGTTCTGAAACACCAAAAGGCACCATAGCAGCTACAGGAACCGACCAAAGTGTTGCCTCTTCCGAGCAACCTACCGAGGGTCAGCAAGCCTCTCAAGCTATTGTCTTAGTTCAACCAACCAAAGGTAAAGAGAAGAAGGTGAAAAAGCATAGTTTTAAAGTTGATTTATCTAAACCAATAGTGTTGCCCAATGTGGATATCTCAAAATTAAAGGGGCAAGCACTTATTGATTTTGGTGAACTATGCAAAGCAAAGGCCGAACAAGAAAAACAGATGGCCATACAAAAGAAGAATAAAGTACTTTAGAAGGTAAAGATAGTGCTAACAGATATGCTACCTACAGCTACAGTGTCAACCGATGCAGCCATCCACATTCAACTAGATGAACTCCTTAATCAAATAGAAACATCTGGAGTTGATGCATCTAAGTACGTGAGCAAGCTAAAAGACAAAGAGCTTACTGCAAAAATGATAGAAGAAGTACAAAAAGCTCTAGCTATTGGTAAAGTCAAGCTTGTCAAATTCATTGCTGAGTTGTCCCCTCAACTCAAGCATATTCTTTATTTATTTCTGAAACTTTGCACATTTTCCATATTCATTAAAGATATCAAGAATAAAACTGATGCAATTGAGAAAGAGATCACCGATCTCTCAAATAAGTTGACCACAGAGCCAAATTCAGTTCAGAATTTTTATACCAAGCTTCAAAAACTCATGGCTCAACAACTGGAACTCAAAAATGAAGAACATAAGATCCGGATGGATATAATCACACTCCAGACATTATTCCTTCCTCATCTTTCATCAGTTCAAGAACAGATTAACTAAGCTACACGCCTATCTACTACACAAGAGGGAAGCACTCTTGATGGCTTAATATCCCTATTGGCTAATATTCAAGCACAAAATTCTTTAATGGAAAGTGTAAAGGATGCACTCTCAGTCGCACTCACTGACGCCCGAAAGAAGTATAAATCTATTTTTGATCAGTTACCACCCCTGGATGGGAATTAAGTTTTTGATGTTTGTCAAAAAGGGGGAGTAATACAATATGTGGAGTACTATAGTATATAAATATAAAGGGAGTAATATAGTTTTGATATAGTATTCGAAGTATTGTATACAAGGGGAGTATACCGAGCAGAGTATGCAGAGTATTCAAGGACGGTAAGTAGAGCACACAAACACAGAACCGAGCATGCACAAATCAGAGTTATGTACAGTATAATGATAAGGGGAGTATATCCGAATATACTATTTCATTGACTATTGTATTTATTGTTAAGTATAGTCATTTTGCAAAGTATATAGAGTTTTGAGTTATGACTTTGAAAGTAGTTTTTGTCAAACATCTCAACTAATGTCAAAAGGGGAGATTATTACTACTTATCAAATTGTCATTAGTTTTTATATTCAAAGTCATACTATATATTCTAGTTGGTTAGCACTACCGAATCATGTAGTCGGTACACACAGAGAAGTCGGTATGCACAGTCTAGTCAGTTACAGAGGAAAGCAGTCACAGAACACAGTATACAATGAGTTGTCTACCGAGTATCTTTTTATGACTACCGAGCAACAAAGATGACACATCGAGTTGACATACACCAAGTTAAACGTGTTACCAGATACGTTGAACCTGGACATGCATATGAAAATGTGTTACAAGATCAAGGCACATCTAACCGTTATTACATTGGAAATTGCACCAGAAGATTGTGTATGATTTTGAGATCAATCTAACCAATGAAATATTTTGTATAGTTATTCATTCGAGGAATCTTGTTTGTAAGATCGAAGCAATGAATTGGATCATTGTCTTAAGAGATCTATTTATACAGCATGAGTTAAAGGTGTATGCATGAACTTATATGTGTGTAAGAAGACTATTACAGAGACACAGTGGTCACCAAGAAGGTTTTTAGAGAACAGTAGAAGAACAGAGTAAACAGAAGGGTTTACCGAGTTACTATATGGGTTACCGAGGTATGCTATAAGCAAGGTAATCTATTCTAAGCACATAGAATCTGCTATAACATTTCAGATGTAAAGTTGAAGATATTTGTAATGATTTTATTGTAATATTGTGAAGTTGAAAGAGAAACCTTTAATAGGGGTAAAAGACTAATCAAGTCTATAAATTGTAAAGCCTCTAACCAGGTGCAGCATTCAAAATAAATGTTGTAAAATCCTTTAGCAAGGTAGATCTAACAGATCTTGTTACTCCTAATAGGGTATGCTATCAGAAATAGCTAAAATGTAGCTCTAACCGAGCATTCTTTATTATTGCAGTAGAGAAGTTGTGGGTGCCATCCCCACCACAGTTTTTCTCTCTAACCAAGAGTTTCTGCATAACCAAAATATATGTGTTATGGAGTGAATCATGTATGATTTTTATCTATTTGTTTTAACTTTATTTTATGTTACTGCACTATTTTGTTTATGCATAATAGTAAAGTTATTATTCAAGAAAAGTTTTGGAGTACTGATTCACCCCTCCCCTCTCAGTACATTAGCTTTCCATATTGGGCCTAACAGATTTAAGAAGAATAGAGAGAAATCTTGTTACTATGTTGATGAAGGAGTTATTGATGATTTCGATAAAGAACTGGCAGACAATGGATGGGCTTTTATTGCTATAACAGAAGATCAACCGACACCTACTGTTCAAATGATAGAGCAAGCCCTGACAGTTAAAATTGAAGATAAGGATGAATGGATCATTGACTCGAGATGTTCACATCATATGACTGGTGATAAAACTAAATTCTTAACCTTTCAGGAATACAATGGAGGTCTAGTAAGATTTGGAGATGATAAAGCTTGTTTGATCAAAGGAAAAGGCACTATATCTTTTGATGGTAAACACAATACTGATAATGTTTACTATGTTGAAGGTTTGAAGCATAATCTTTTGAGTGTTGGTCAATTAGTTGAAAAAGGTTTTCAGTTACAATTCAAGAATGGCAAATGCACAATTATGAATAGAACTGGTTTGGAAACTGCAACCCATAATCAGACTAGAGGTAATATCTTTCATTTGAATAACTATGAGAAGGCATGCTTGATTGCACATATTGATGAAAGTTGGTTATGGCATAAGAGACTTTGTCATGTAAATTTTGATTGCATTGTAAAAATCAGTACAACTAAGGCAGTAAGAGACTTACCTAAGATTGTTAAACCTCACAATCCGGTATGTAAGGAATGTCAAATTGGAAAGCAAGTCAGAGCATCTTTTAAGAGCATTCCAGAAAAATCCAATAATTTTCTTGACTTAATTCACATTGATTTATGTGGTCCGGCAAGAACTAGAAGTTTACAAGGAGATAGATATTTTATGCTAATCATTGATGACTATTCTAGAATGTGTTGGGTTACTTTTCTTAGGGAGAAATCAGAAGCACTTGGGAAATTCAAACTATTCTAGGTGATCATAGAGAATGAAACCGGTAAGAAAATCAAATGTTTGAGATCAGATAAAAGAGGTGAATTCACATCTAAGGAATTTTAATACATTCTGTGAAGTGAATGGAATCAAAAGACAGTAATCAGCACCTCGGACACCCCAGCAGAATGGAGTTGTGGAAAGGAAAAACAAAACTATTTTGGATGCAACTAGAAGCATGATATCAGAAGCAAATCTACCTCATGTATATTGGAGAGAAGCAGTGAATACAATAGTTTATACATTCAATGGAGTTCACATCAAAGGTGAAACCGATAAGACCCCTCATGAACTATGGTTTGGTAATACTCCTACTCTTAAATATTTCTGAATATTTGGAAGTAAATGCTATATTAGAAGATGATAGTTCTGATACTAAATGTTTAGTACAAATGCCAAGATAATAATATGAGAGGGGGGGGTGAATCATACAAACTTAACTTTCAATAAAAACAATAGATTCAACCTCGGTAACATATACTTCAGTAATATACCAAAATTGCTAAACATGCAAACTCATAAGCATATAAACATTATGACACTCATAACACCAGATTTAATGTGGAAACCCAAATAGGGAAAAACCACTGTAGTATTTCGGACCCACTAAGAAATATACTCTTCTAGAGTATGCTCGGTTAAAAGAAAATCATGTTAAAGATTACAAACACATTGCTAGATGTGACCCGGTTAAGGGATTTCCCTCATATCTGTTAGGATCCTCACCTTGTTAGAAGTGACCTTGTTAAAGGATTTCAAACACTCAATTAGAATGTCACCTTGCTAGAGGGTTTTACAAATAAGACTGTTAAGTCCACTCGGTTAAGAGATTTTCTGTCACTTTACAAAATAACAGTAATAAAAATCTATCTGCAACTTCACATCTAAAAATGCTAAAGCAGATTCTTATTTTCTCAATACAATAGGACTTATCTTGTCCATCTACAGGGCTCTATACTATGTTATTAAAATAGGTCTTCAAGCTTCTGTGCTTTGTAATCACTATGTAGCATCTCTGTGCATACACTTGCCCACATACATTGTTTATCAACAGTTCCTTATTTATAAACAACTTGCCAATCACTTAATCTCCTTGATCACATTTCCCATTATCAATCATAGCCATCAGATCTTCAAAATTGACCAGGTTCAATGTATCCTTTGATCTGAAAATGTTTTACCCCACCTTGGAACTTGTGCTAGGGTATTGCGGTTCAATCTGAGCTGTAGATCTTCTTGCCGATCTTCCTTTGCCATAGATTCTTAACAAACTTCATTCACAGCATACCAATCATTTAATCATAGCCAGCTCATCAGCTCCCTTCATTAAATAATGCTTTTATTCATTCAATGCATTCTATTATTACTCATTTGCAACTAGGTAAATACTAAACTTCACTCGGTAGACATTTTGCCTTCATTAACCAATAGCGATAACCTTAGGGTTTACCGACTAGGTTTCTTAGGGTTTACCAACTAGGTTCTTTGCTCGGTAACATAGTATAGTATTAACCTTACAATCAATAACATATGTAGGATATCAAAACAATCTAAACATCATGATCTCATCATTGTCTAACTCGGTAATAGTTTCCCATTGAATAACTTATTCCTCCCCTTATTCATCACATTCTTTCTATGTCTTTTACCGACATCTTTATACTCATCAAATCATACTTCTTAAGATATGGCAACATCATATTGAATTAGAAAATCAATTTCTTGACATCAATGACAAAATAATAGTATTAAGCCAGTAAACATCCTTAATCAATTATATCCATAATCATCAACAACCTTCTCAATATCCTTATTGAAATGCCAACAATCTTCCTTGTCTGTTATAATGCCAACAATCTCCCCCTCTGGCATTGATGGCAAAACCAATTGATTTGACCTAATTGATTCAGATTGCTGTGAGATTTCTGACATACTGAAATGCTCTCCCCTTGTCATCAGTCTTCTCCCCCATACATTAGTCTTCTCCCCTTTTCTTCAATCTTCTCCCCCTTTGACAACAATGCCAAAAAGTAAAGAACTAAAACATAATTTCTTCTTGTATGAAGTGATTTCCTGCTGTTATGTGTCAACTTAGTCTCGGTCAGGGCATTTTGTCTTCAATTCCTGTTCCCTGTATTTGTTTCCTGTACACCTTTAGAAAACATCCTAAAGTGTGTAAATCAGCATCAACTCTTAAAAGATATTTTGTAGAGTCATCGAATTGATGCTTTCACCGAACTCGGTCAGTGAATGGAAGATAGGGGTAGGACCCCTAACTTACTTCTCAGATACTCAAAAGTGTCCCTTGGTAGTGGCTTGGTGAAGATATCTTCTATTTGTTCCTTTGTGCTAACATACTCCAACACCACTTTCTTCTCTTGAGCTTCTTCTCTAAGATAATGATATTTGATAGAGATGTGCTTTGTCTTAGAGTGCATAACAGGATTCTTTGAAACGTTTATGGCACTAGTATTGTCACAGAATATAGTTACTGGCTCGGTAACTTGCTCATTTATACCTTCCAACAGTTGTTTGATCCATGCTATGTTGGTACAATTCAATGTTGCAACAACGTATTCAACTTCTATTGTTGACTATGAAACACATCCTTGTTTCTTGCTAAGCCAACTCACTAGTCTTTCTCCTAAAAAGAAAGCTCCTCCACTTGTGCTTTTTTTGTCATCAATGTTGCCTTCCCAATCAGCATCAGTATAAACTTTTAAATCAAAATAATTTCCTTTTTGATATACTAAGCCATAATCTTCAGTGCCTTTCAATTATCTGAAAATTCTCTTGATTTTTGTCATGTGTGTTTCCTTAGGATCTGCAGAGAGTCTTGCAGCTATACCTACTGCGTGTGCTATGTCTGGCTGGTTGTGAACAACATATTGTAGCTTTCCAATCATAGATCGATAAAGTGTCTCATCAACAGATGCAAATTCATCATTCTTTGATAGTTTACAGTTGGTAGTCATAGGAGTACTTACTAGTTTTGAATCCTCCATTCCAAATTTCTTCAAGATTTCCTTTATGTACTTGGATTGAGTAATGAAAATCTCATCTTTCATTTGCAATATTTGTAAACCTATCAAATACTTTATCTCATCGATTAATGACATCTCAAATTCTTTGCTCATTTCATTTCCAAAGTTCTTGCATAGAGAGTCATTTCCACAAAAGATAGTATCATCAACAAATATGGCTGAGATCGGTATTCCATTTTCATCATTTTTCATGTACATGTTGTCGTTTTTACTTGTTCTTATAAAACCAATCTTGATTAAATAAGAGTGCAATCTTTCATACCATTTTCTAGGTGCTTGTTTCAAACCATATAAAGCTTTGTTCAATTTACATACTTGATCTTTATTCTTGTCTTCAACAAATCCTTTAGGTTGTTCAATAAAAACAACTTCTAATATACCATTCAGAAATGCAGATTTGACATCCATTTGATATACCTTGAAATTCTTGTAAGCAGCATATGCAAACAATGTTCTTACTCCTTCAAGTCTTGTCACAGGTGCAAAAGTCTCACCATAATCAATTCCTTCTTCTTGGGCATAACCTTTGCAAACTAGTCTTGCTTTATTTCGAATGACCTCACCTTTTTCATTCAACTCATTTCTGAAAATCCACTTTGTACCGATTACATTTTTGTCCTTCGGTCTTGGGACCAGTGTCCATGTGTCATTCTTCTTGATTTGATCAATCTCTTATGTCATAGCATTTATCCAATCTTCACTGTTAAATGCCTCTTCCACTATCCTCGGTTCAAATTCAGATATCAAACATGTGTTCTGTCTCAGTTTGTTCCTTGTCATCACTGGGTCATCCTTATCTCCTATAATCTGACTTGATGCATGATGTCTTCTGACATACTTGGCTAATACAAGCTCGGTAGGCTCTATATGATCTTCTTCATCACTCGGTAACTGGATATTCTCTTCATTTCCTTCAACAGTTCTCTCGGTAAGACTTGTCGGTTGAACATAGACAAATTCATCATAATCTTTTGGTTCCTTGGAATTTCCTTCATCATTTCTTTTTGCAAATTCATCAATTTTCACATTTGCACTTTCTATTATTTTGTTAGATGATTCGATCAGACATTTAAATGCTTTATTTCTAGAAGAATAACCAAGAAATGTTCCTTCTTCACTTTTCCGATCAAACTTGTCATTTCTATCATCTTTGTGAACATAGCATCTACTTCCAAAGATTTTAAAATAACTTACATTAGGTTTCTTATCATACCAGATCTCATATGGTGTCTTCAAAGTTCCTTTCTTTAGTTGTACTTGGTTCAGGGTGTAAACTGTTGTGCTTATTGCTTCTCTCCAAAATGTTTGTGGCACTTTCTTTTCAATCGTTACGGTTCTGGCACAATCCACAATAGATATGTTTCTTCTCTCAGCTATCCCATTTTGTTGTGGAGTTCTCAGTGCAGAGACTTGTCTTTTTATACCATGATTATTGCAGAATAAGTTGAACTCATCAGATGTAAACTCTCCTCCTCTATCTGATCTAAGACATTTCAGTTGTCTTCCTGTTTCATTTTTAAATCTTGCCTTGTACCATTTAAACATTTGAAAAGCTTCTGATTTTTCTTTTAAAAATATTAATGACATCATCCTTGAGTAATCATCCACAAATAATATGAAATATTTATCACCATAATAACTTTGAACTTTCATAGGACCACAAAGATCAGTGTGCACAAGATCTAAAATTCCCTTAGAAGTGTAGGACTTACTTGTAAAGCTTGATCTTGTCATCTTACCCATCTGGCATCCTCGGCACATAGCATTCTCAGGTTTTTCAAGACTCGGTAGACCTCTTACTCAGTGCTTCTTGCTTATTTTGATCAGATTATCAAAATTTACATGACAAAACCTTTTATGCCATAACCAAGTATCATCTATCTTTGCATACAGACACTTGTTCTGAGTTGAGTCAAGGTGAAATGTGTTACCTTTTTGTTTGTGTCCCGGTAGCAGCTAACTTTCCATGCTTGTCATGAACTTTGGCAATTCCTTTCTGAAATTCTATTCGGTATCCTGTATTGTTTAGCTATGCTACACTCAACAAATTGTATTTCAAACCTTCAACCCAATAAACATCATTGCATCTTGCATTGTCAAGAAGTGTTATAGATCCTTTACCTTTTACCGAACATGGTGCATCATTACCAAATCTTACATAGCCTCCATCATAATTTTCTAATGTAACAAATTTGTATTTATCACCTGTCATGTGATGTGAGCATCCACTATCTATGATCCAAGAATCATTAGTATTTATGTGAGATATTAGGGCTTTTTCTTCATACCTTTCTTCATCTGATCCATCTTTGATAGCCACATAAACTACTTCCTCTGTATTAGTTTCATCTGATTTATCATCATTTGAATCCTCATCAGCTATTAGGCATGATTTTCTATCTCTTCTTCTGAAGTCTCGGTGTCCTTTGTAATGATTATTTTTTTGGTCTGTCATCTCGGTAATCTCTATTTTTAGTAGAATCTTTGTCAGGACAATTAGAAGCCATATGTCCTATCTTATCACAATTGAAACATTTCAAAGGTAGTTTTCCTTTATACTTACCTTTGCCTCTCGGTAACCTTCTGGCTAATAGTGCTTCAAACTCTTCTTTCTTTCTGATTTCCTCATACAATTTGTGTACTTCTTCCATGTTCTTGTGAAATCTTTCACTTGCTCCACTGTGATCCCCTTTAGTGTACTTACTCATTCTATCATTGTAATCATCAAATTCACCAATATGAAAAGAACTAAATGCAGATTCAACTTTATTTACCGAAGACCCACTGTTATCAAAGTTACTTAACTCAAATGCATGTAGCTTACCAATAGTAGCATCTAAAGAAACTGGCATATTGGGTACAGATCTCAATTCATTGATTGTAGAGACTCGGATTGCATAAGCTGGTAAAAGGGTTCTTAACAACTTACTTGTTATATCCTTTTCTTCAATAGTTCCACCTGCTCCTTTGATTTGATTGACAATCTCCTTTAGTCTTGTACTGTACTAGGTTATGTTCTCACCTTCATTCATCCTCATAGATTCAAGTTGTCCTCTTAGACTATCCACTTTTTCTCTTTGAACATGTTCATCTCCAGCATACACAGATATGAGCTTGTCCCACATTGCCTTTGCATCATTGCAGCCTTCTAGATCATTAAACTCTAAGTCGGTCAATGCAGATGTTATTTCAATCATTGCTTGAATATGTTCTTGCTTTGCCTTTATCTCTTCCATTGTCAATGGATAGGTGTTTGGTGTAATGAAATCATTCTCTGGGTAATATACAGCATATTCTCCAACTCCTGATAGGTGCAGCTTCATCCTTTTCTGCCATGTAGAGAAACTTGACTTGTTCAGCTTCGGTGCATCCCTCTTGTACATCTTTGGATCTTTGCCTCAAGTACCTTTAAACTCTTCTAGAGTATGCTCGATTAAAAGCAAATCTTGTTAAAGATTACAAACACATTGCTAGATGTGACCTGGTTAAGGGATTTCCCTCAAATCTGTTAGGATCTTCACCTTGTTAGAAGTGACCTTGTTAAAGGATTTCAAACACTCAATTAGAATGTCACCTTGCTAGAGGATTTTACAAATAAGACTGTTAAGTCCACTCGGTTAAGAGATTTTTTGTCACTTTACAAAATAACAGTAATAAAAATCTATCTGCAACTTCACATCTAAAAATGTTGAAGCAGATTCTTATTTTCTCAATACAATAGGACTTATCTTGTCCATCTGTTGGGCTCTATACTATGTTATTCAGACAGGTCTTCAAGCTTCTGTGCTCAGTAATCACTATGTAGCATCTCTGTGCATACACTTGCCTGCATACATTGTTTATCAACAGTTCCTTATTTATAAACAACTTGCCAACCACTTAATCTCCTTGATCACATTTCCCATGATCAGTCATAGCCATCAGATCTTCAAACTTGACCAGGTTCAATGTATCCTTTGATCTGAAAATGTTTTACCCCACCTTGGAACTTGCATACATTTCTTGGAACTTGTGCTAGGGTATTGCGGTTCAATCTGAGCTGTAGATCTTCCTGTTGATCTTCCTTTGCCATAGATTCTTAACAAACCTCATTCATGGCATACCAATCATTTAATCATAGCCAGCTCATCAGCTTCCTTCATTAAATAATGCTTTTATTCATTCAATGCATTATGTTATTACTTCGGTTGCAACTCGGTAAATACTAAACTTCACTCGATAGACATTTTGCCTTCATTAACTGATAACCTTAGGGTTTACCGACTAGGTTTCTTAGGGTTTACCGACTAGGTTCTTTGCTTGGTAACATAGTATAGTATTAACCTTACAATCAATAACATATGTAGGATATCAAAACAATCTAAACATCATGATCTCATCATTGTCTAACTCGGTAATAGTTGCCCATTGATTAACTTATTCCTCCCCTTATTCATCACGTTCTTTCTATGTCTTTTACTGACATCTTTATACTCATCAAATCATACTTCTTAAGATATGGCAACATCATACTGAATTAGAAAATCAATTTCTTGACATCAATGACAAAATAATAGTATTAAGACAGTAAACATCCTTAATCAATTATATCCATAATCATCAACAACCTTCTCAATATCCTTATTGAAATGCCAACAGAAGAGATGAGTATATTGGCAAATTTGATCCTAGAAGTGATGAAGGAATATTTGTTGGTTATTCATCTAAGAGCAAGGCATATAGATGTTTTAACAAGAAATTGCAGAAAATTGTTGAAAGTGCAAATGTAAAGATTGATGAACAGTTTAGAGGAAATTCAAGGTACATTGACTCTGAAACGACAATAGAGATAATATCAAGTGAACCTACAATGAGTACACCAGTACAGAATGTTGATCCAATCACACCAGAATCATCTGAAAATTCCACAGTGACTGAGGAACAACAGCAAGTAAAAACACCCCAGTATGTAAGATTGAACCACTTTGAAGATCAGATAATTAGGAACAAGTATCAAGGTGTTATGACTAGATGAAGATTGGCAAATGAAGAGGTATGTCTTATTTCTCAAATTGAACCAGCATCAGTTAATGAGGCATGTGAAGATAAACATTGGATTAAAGCTATGGAAGATGAATTGGAACAAATTGAAAAGAATAACACATGGACATTGGTTCCCTGGCCTAAAGACAAAAATGTAATTGGAACTAAATGGGTATTCAGAAATAAACTTAATGAAGATGGTAAGGTAATCAGAAATAAAGCAAGATTAGTGTGTAAGGGATATTCATAGAAAGAAGGAGTTGTTATAATGAAACCTTTGCACCGGTAGCTAGAATTAAGGCAGTCAGATTATTCTTGGTTTTTGCAGCACACAAGAACTATAAAGTATATCAAATGGATGTTAAATGTGCATTTCTGAATGGTGATCTTGAAGAAGAAGTTTACATTGAACAACCTGATGGATTTTCATTGACAAATGACAAAGATATGGTTTGCAAGTTAAGGAAATCTTTGTATGGACTAAAGCAAGCTCCTAGAGCTTGGTATGCTAGATTGGACAAATATCTTTTGAAGATTGGATACACTAAAGGTAATGTTGACAAAAATCTATATTACAAAGTGACTAATGATGACATCTTGGTTATAGAAGTTTTTGTTGATGATATAATCTTTGGAGGAGAAGATGGATTGTGTAAAGACTTTTCTAATAAGATGTGGGAAGAATTTGAAATGTCTATGATATGGGAGATAAAGTTATTTTTAGGATTGCAGATCTCACAAACTGATAAAGGTATATTCTTATGTCAATCTAAGTACTTGAAGGAATTACTAAAGAAATTTGGCATGGAAAACTCTAAACCGGTAACCACAGCTATGACTACAACTGATAAATTATCATTGAAGGATGAATTAGCACCTGTTAATCTGACTAGGTACAAGTCTATGATAGGAGGTTTACTATATTTGACACAAACAAGACCTGATATTATGAATGCAATATGTATTGTTTCAAGATTTCAGAGTAATCCTAAATAAAATCATGAATCAGTAGTGAAAAGGATTTTCCGATACCTACAAGGTACTACAAATCTTGGCTTATGGTATCCTAGAGATGAAAACTTTGATTTATGTGCATACACAGATGCAAATTGGGCAGGAGATGTAGATGACATAAAAAGTACCACCAGTGGAGCATTTTTTCTTGGTAGCAGATTAATTTCTTGGTTGAACAAGAAACAAAGTTGCACATCTTTATCTACAGCAGAATCAGAATATGTTGCAGCAACAACTAATTGCACATAGGTATTATGGATCAAGCAAATGTTGAAGGATATAAAGGTAAAATTAAAGGAACCTATAACTATTTACTGTGATAATTTGGCAGAAATTGATATATCTAAGAACCCGGTATTTCACTCAAAAACTAAACATGTTTCTATCAAATTCAATATTCTGAAAGAAAATGTTGAAGCAAAAGAAGTGAAGTTGGTTCATGTGGATACTAAAGAGCAAATTGCAGATAATTTTTACTAAGTCTTTTCCTAAGGAAACTTTTCAATATCTCAGAGAGCAGCTTGGGGTTATACCCCCACTGCTAGAGACTTAGACAGTTGATGTTTTGTCATCAACCTGCAAAATTAACAGAAATATTTTTTTCCGGATTTGATGAGGAGAGCTACTTCTCAGAGGGAGTAGTTGGTATTTTGTAATAAGGTCTTTGAATTTTATTTTTTTGCTTTCGCATTTGATGTCAAAGGGGGAGAGATTGTTATGGAAAAACACATAAGCTTTACAAGGGAGACTATTCATTGGGGGAGAGATTATTACTCTCTGTATCTGTATTTTGATTTCTGGATAATGATCTCTTTGGGAGATTGTTGGTTTTTGGTTTTTGGTATTTCATTTTTGGAACTTTGATGGTTTTTCCATCTTGTGTTTCCATCAATGCCAAAGGGGGAGATTGTTGGTATTTTGGATATGTTGGTATGGTTTTGTCATCGAAGTCAACACTTGTCAACACCTGTCAACACTTATTAGCACTCAGAGACTCTTGGTTATGTTCACTGGCATGTTCAATGGCTTATGCACAGTCACCAGTATTTGGTTCACTGGTAGGTTATATTGTTCATCAGTACTTGGAATGACTTGGAGACTACTTGGTTATGTCGAAGGCATTGTTTGGACACTTTGTTTTGGTGATTTGTTCATTGGTCTATTCGGGTTTGCATATTTGTTGTTACCGGAAAATAGGTCCAGGTCATGCACTGACAAGCATATCTATTCTAGATCAGCACGACACGTCATGAAGATGATTTGTTATTATTTTAAATGCATTGAGCTGACATGATGCATCAGATATTGATTCATTTGTAATTAATTTTATTGTAATATCTTTGGTGAGCCGACCTACTCAATTGATCTTAGGTTATGGTATAAATGTAAGATCTCATTTGTGAGATTGATATAGGATAGGAAATGGATTGTAATAAGGTATATGCGAATATAAGCAGAGCTATACACACAGACATCATTCAAGATTTAAGGAAGGTTTGAAGAAGACAAATCGAAGCTAAACCGATACTGAATCCAGCAAATGAAGATGTTATTTTGAGCAGTACATTATTATTGGATTTAACCATCCAATTGTAATCGGTGTGACTCCCATTTTGTGATTGAGCAGTGAGCTCTAGGCAGTTGGCCTTTCTACATTTGCAGACTCCATATTGTACACACATACTATCTACAGTAGTATCATCAGATTGTTGGTAAGGTTTCCCACCATGGTTTTTCCCCTTACAGGGTTTCCACATACAAATATCTATGTTATGTGTTGTGGATGTTATTGTCTTTCTGTTTCATGCATTAATCTTTACCGGTACTGCAATTAACTATTAAAACTGTCTATCGATATAAAGTTTGGTTTACTGGTATTAAGCATTAAGTTTGTTTAAGTTAGTTTTGGTTTGAATTTATTAGACAACTGATTCACCCCCCCCCCTCTTAGTTGTCTTCGAGACCTAACACAATTGTTACTGATGATTCTAACATGCTTGTTGGTGTTTCCTAGTCATGTCCTATTTGTTATGGCGATCAGCATTGATCGTTGTGCGATTTTTTGGTGATTTCTATGAACCGGTGATGATTTGTGTGTTATGCAATATTTTTGGTGGTGTAGCATGTTGTAGTTGATCTTGGTAGGATTTCCGATGGATGTAATCATTTGGAAATTTGAATTAGGTCCGTGTTATGTAATATAAATCATAATATTGGTCTGGTGGTCGATCTTTGTATCGTATAATGTAACTTTTATAATTATGAATTGAGGGTTGAGGGTTTAGCCGACCTTGTTATCAAGGTTGATGATTTGAATATATAAGTGATATACTTATGTAATTTAGGTGTTGGTATTGTGTCTACATTATCAAAGAAAGGTAAATGCACGAACAAGGATATATCATTCAACAAAATGTTGAGGTGTGTTTGGTGTTGCAGAGAAGACAACTATGCTTAACCAAAATTGTCGGCGGGCATTTGTAGATGCTATTATTGCAGTTCATTCCTTCCAGATTGTAGTCCAAATTATATTGTAAGTCAGTGAGACTTCCCTGAGGGTTGTAGCCTTCCAGACATATATCTTTTGAGCAGTGAGCTCTAGGAAGTGTGTCTGAATGCATGTGCATTCCCCATTGTAATATTTTCACATACTACTACAAAGTATCATCTTACTATGGGTAGGTTCCCACCATGGTTTTTCCCTTAACTGGGTTTTCCATGTCAGAATCTTGGTGTTATGTGTTGTGTTGTTAATTTGCTTATCTATCTATTACTGCAGTTTATCAGTTTATGTTTTGGAATTTAATTTGTTGTGATCCAGTGAAGACTGATTTACGCCCCCCCCCCCCTCTTCGTCTTCCTTCTTGATTGCTGCTAACAATTGGTATCAAAGATAGATCCTCCAGTAAAAGCTTAATCGCTTGAGAAGATATAGAATGGCAGCTCAAGGTATTCTTTTCAAGAAGGATAGTCTAAGGTTTGATGGAAGCAACTACACTGTATGGAAGAGACGAATGAAGTTGCATTTGAAATGTCTTGGAGAAGATTATTAGAAGATTACTAAGAATGCATATGTTGTTCCTCAGAATGGAGAGGTTAAGGAAGTTGAATATAACATCAGAGTGAAGGAAGCATTACTCAGTGCCCTAACTGATACTAAAATGATAAATGTTCTGGAACTTCATACCACACATGAGATCTAGGAGAAGCTTGAGATCCTGTATGAAGGTGATAGTCAAGTGAAAGTTGTTAAGTTGCAGAGTTTAAAAGGAAAGTATGAGACATTAAAAATGGGAGATGATGAGAACATACATTCATGCATGTCTAAGGTGAATGAGTGTGTCCTTGGTTCACATTTGTCGGTGGAAATATTGAAGAAGATGAGATTGTTGCTAAGGTGTTGAGAACTTCTCCTTCTGCTTATAAACATAAGATTTTTGCTATTGTAAGGAAAGAAGTGTGTGGAAAACGCTCTCCTAACGTCAATTCTAAGAGGATTTGCAAGCAAGGAAGTATTTTAATTTTATTTTGCAATACATTAAGATAAAACATAGACATAAGATTAAGATTCTCCAGACAAAATAGCACCAGAGAAAGGTTCTCACAACATGCAGACACCTCTACTCAACTTGGCTTCTACAACTTTCATCTCTTCTCTTCAGCTACCACCACAATATTTATGCACACCCATGTACTCATCGGTTACATCTCTGGCAACCGCCATCTGCCAAACCAATCGACCTTGGAGCATAACCGTCCAATAATAACCTGTTCATTCATGAATTCATGGAAAACATATTATCCCACATTCATCTGGAAGATGGGTCAATTCATATTTAAATACACCGACAGAAACATTCCAAGTGTCCACCTACTAGTGTTCAATCCAAGCGACATCAACCTAATCACCGAAGGCGATTCCATCGGGTATCGGGAAGACAAACAATCAGCTATCCTGAATGTTTGATCTTTCTCTCTACACTCCACCATGTGGCACCCCCTAATTGGTTATGGGTCCCTACTCTGACATCTTAGCATGGCCTCACTATCCTTCCAGAATTCTTCTTTGTCACTGGGTCATGATGGAAAGTCTCACAAGCAATTTCCCATCGCGACCTAACGACCACTGTTGGATCTTCTGTGATCATCGTCCGCTCATCTGCGATTTGCTCGACCTTTAACTCGCCTGAGTCGCTCACCTTTCGGGTCCCACCACTTAGTCACCATGTCATGAGGGATATTCCAATGAGCAGTTTCTCATCGTGGCCTAGCGATCATCATTGGATCAACCTTGATCGTCGTCCGATCATCCTAAACTTGCTCACCAGTTAACTTCGCTTGAGTGATCTCTTGTCGGGACACATCACTTAGTCGCCATGTCATGAGGGATAACATTTCGATCATCTTCCCATCATGGTATAGTGGCAGTCGTTGGATCTTTTCACCCAACCATTATATCTACTCAAATTTCTCACCCGATAGCCAATCACAAGAAGAGGGCTCCATCAGGGTAAGTTACACCGATCAACCCGAACATTGGTCAGGAGAAATCGAGGCATATTTCCAACAATCTCCAACTTGCCGAGGAATTCACTGGACTTGTCTACCATGCCAAACACATACCAATTACACTGAGAACCATGGACTCTAAAGCCCATCAATGTTGATATACCACTCGATCAGAAACCATCAGAAAAAACAAATTAACATGTGCACCTATGCAAAGCAGTCTCATCTCTTTCATGAATACTTCCACCTTCTACCATGCCAATGCCACAGGACATACATAGAAGCTATCCACTGATAAAATTACAACTCTGTCTCCCAAGCACACAAAACTCATGATCCAAAAACTAACTGAATGTACAAACATAGCTAGAATAGCATCCATAGCAAGTGCTAGCACATCCAACTACACATACCCTTAAGAGATCATTAACATGTACAACATATTACTCACAATCTCAAGCTCCACATGCAATACACACTAAGGAGCTCCCACTGTACAGGTAATGTCAACCATTTACAACATCTCATAGAAGTGAAATAATCTTTGTACCAAGATCTTTCTCAATACTAACTAGAAATAAAGAACCTGCAAGCAAGTCTTCACAGCACCCTGTATCATGCCCTTCTACACTTGCCTCTAAAATGTCAACTGTGTTATAGCAGATGAATGCATCTCAGTTGGACCTATTAATCATTCCAACACATACATCTCTAGCCACAAGAGAAAGATAGAACCATCTTTGTTTCCATGTATCTAAAAGCACCTATAGCTGATCAGCCCATGCCAAAACTTCAAATGCATAACCACATTATCATGAAGTACCAAGAAAATGATCAATGTACTCAAAATATAGAAACAAAACCAAGATCAATGTCAAAGTTCCAACTGTAGAATCAAGAACATAAACATGACACACGCTATCTAAAACATCTCTTCCAAAGAGATTACATGATCTGTATGAACATAACCATATTATGTCAAAAAACTCTAAATGCATCTCAAGAGTGTACCCAAACAAAATATAACACATCCTAACTAAGGAAAAAATGTGAAAATATGACATAAACAACATCTCTGCCAAGGACTTATGAATCCTCAATATGTTAGCATCTTCAGTCACATGAAGATCATCCACCATCAAATGATGAATAAGCATCACTACCAAAGACCCATGGTACCTAGTCTTACATGGCATCATGACAGAACCAGACACCACCAGATGTCTATCTTGCCAAAATAGCTCGGAAGGCATCTCCATCCTCATTCTATGAGGATGCACAAGACAAAGAATCTGAATAACTCTTGTTTCCTTTCTTCTTCTTCTCTTTGCAATCCTTCTGAATGTGACCAACCTACCCATAGTTCCAACACTTCACTTTGGACTTCTTTCCAAGAGCGGAAATTTCCTCTAACTTGGATTTAGACTTCTTGTCCTCTATCTTTCCATGAACAACAAGGGCCTCCTTGACCATCTCAGAAGATTTCCTTCATGTTTCTTCTGACAGCAATGAAGAAACCACTTCTTCCATCTTGAAAGTGGTTGTTGTACTCCTAATGGCCATTACCAGATGATCCCATGTGTCAGGCAGAGAACACAACAAAAGCATACATCGATCCTCATCATCAATCGTGACTCCCACAGAGGTTAGCTGAGCAACCATCATGTTGAAAACATTCAAATGATCTGCAATAGATGTACCTTCGTCTATCTTCAAGGAATACAACTTCTTCCTTGGGAACAACTTGTTTACTAGAGATTTCCCCTGATAAATATCTCCAAGTTTCTTCCACATAAAATGTGCAGTATTTTCCTCATGAACATTTAACAAAACAAAGTCTGCCAAACAGAGTCTAATTAATCCTCTGGCTTTTCTATTTACAAGATCCCAGTCTTCTTGCTTCATGCTTGAAGGTTTTTGTCTAGACACAACAACCCACAGATCTCGATCAACTAGCAAATCTTCCATCTTGAATTTCCACAACTCAAAGTTTGAACCATTGAACTTCTCAATATCCACTCGTCCAGGAGTGAGTGCCATCTCAATTTGCAAACAAAAATACTCTGCCAGACTCCCACTGAAAATAGAATTGACACAAACCAGCCCTACCCGACAAGGATAACACAACTAAATGGATCTGATACCACTTGTAAGGAAAGCAGTGTGCGGAAAACTCTCCTAACGTCAATTCTAAGGGGATTTGCAAGCAAGGAAGTGTTTTAATTTTAGTTTGCAATATATTAAGATAAAACACAAACAGAAGATTAAGATTAACCAGATAGAATAGCACCAGAGAAAGACATTAGATATACGTGGGAAAACCCTTACAGGTAAAAAACCCACCACCAAAAAAGAGATCCCTTTATTCAGTAAACAACACTGTTACAATAAAGTGCTCAAATCCTCTTTAATGGACTCTGTTCTTAGAACTCTATTCTCACAACATACAGACACCTCTACTCGGCTTGGCTTCTACAACTTTCATCTCTTCCCTTCAAATACCACCACAGTATTTATGCACACCCATTTTCTCGTCGGTTACATCTCTAGAAACCACCATCTGCCAAACCAATCGGCCTTGGAGCATAACCATCCAGTAACAGCCTGTTCATTCATGAATTCATGGAAAACATATTATCCCACATTCATCCCGAAGATGGGTGGGTTCGTATTCAAATACACCGACGGAAACATTCCAAGTGTTTGCCTACTAGTCTTTGATCTAGGTGACATCAACCCGATCTCCAAAGGCGATTCCATCGAGTATTAGGAAGACAAACAATTAGCTATCCCGAACGTTTGATCTTTCTCTCTACACTCTACCACATGGCATCCCCTGATTGGTTCTCAGTCCCTGCTCTGACATCTTAGCACAGCCTCACTATCCGCCCAAAATTCTTCTTTGTCACTGGGTCACGATGGAAAGTCTTACGAGCAATTTCCCATCATGACCTAGCGACCACCGTCGGATCTTCTGTGATCATCATCCAATCATCTGCGATCTGCTCGGCCTTTAACTCACCTGAGTCGCTCACTTTTCAGGTCCCACCATTTGGTCGCCATGTCGCGAGGAATATTCCAACGATCAGTTTCCCATCATGACCTAGCAATCATTTTTGGATCAACCTTGGTTGTCGTCGGATCATCCTGGACTTTCTCACCAGTTAACTTCGCTTGAGTGTTCTCTTGCTAGGACCCATCACTTAGTCGCCATGTCACAAAGGATAAAATTTTGGTCATCTTCCCATCGTGGTATAGCAATAACCATTGGATATTTTCACCCAACCATCAGATCTACTCAACTTGCTCACTGGATAGCCAATCACAAGAAGAGGGTTCCATCAGGGTAAGTTACACCGATCAACCCGAACACTGGTCAGGAGAAATCGAGGCATATTTACAATAGTTATTGATGAAATCGAAAGTGTAACTATAGTGACAAGAGATGTATTGGTTGGAAAACTTATTGCATTTGAGTTAAGCGAATTTGGAGAATCACATGGAAAGTTAGAGACAGCATTCAAGGCATCAAAATCTATGTCCGGTAAGCAGAAATATGATCCTGACAAGCGCAAGATATCCAAATATGAAGGAGAAAGGAAAGAGATAGTTGAGCAAGAAAGAGAGCTAGATGAGCTTGAAGCATTGATTTCCCTGAGATTACCTAAAGGTGTTAGTAAGTATGATGGAAATTTTTCCTTGAAATTTTTTTCTTGTAATAAGATAGGACATTTTGCTTCTAGATGTCTGGAGAGAATGGCTAAGTATGACAGACACGATAAGTTTGATAAGTTTGATAGGAATGATAGATATGAGAAGCATGAGAAGTATGATAAGCCTTATAAGTCTAACCGGAAGTTTAGGAACCAAAAGAACTGTTATTATGTTGAAGATGAGGGTGTTACAAATGAAGAATCGGAAGGAGATGAAGTTGTGTTTATTGCCATTAAAGAAACTAGACCTGTGCTTATTGATTCCACTAGTTGTTCTGTTGAGGATAAAGTTTTGGCTACAAAGGTAGAAGAAAAAAGTGAATGGGTGATTGATAGCATTTGTTCACATCATATGACCTGTGATAAAAGAAAATTTGTGAGCATGGAGAGGTATGATGGTGGAAGAGTTAGATTTGGTGATGGCAAAACCTATGTAATCCATGGGAGAGGATCAATTTCTTTTGATGGTAAGCATAACATTGATGATGTTTTGTATGTTGAAGGATTGAAGCATAATGTTTTGAGTGTTGGACAGATGGTAAATGCAAGATCTCGAATGCCTCTAGTATAGAGATTGCATCTAGGACTAAGACTGAAGGTAACATTTTTCATTTGAATGCTAGTGACATAAGTTGTTTGATTGCTAAGATAGATGAGAGTTAGTTGTAGCATAGAAGGATGTGTCATGTAAACTTTGATTCATTGATCAAGATCATTTCTATACAAGTTGTTGGAGATCTACCTAAGATTGTTAAACATGTTAATCCGGTATGTAAGGAATGTCAGTTGGGTAAGCAAACAAGAATTTCTTTCAAGAGTAAACGGTATACATCAGATGGAATATTAGATCTTGTGCATATTGATCTGTGTGGACCTACAAATGTTAGAAGTATGTAGGGTGATAGATACTTTATACTACTAATTAATTGATGATTATTCCATAATGATGTGGGTTGTCTTTTTGAAGGAAAAATCAGAAGCATTTGAGAAGTTCAAGATATTCAAATCTAAAGTTGAAACTGAGTCTAGGTTGAAGTTGAAGTGTCTATGATGTGATAGAGGTAGATAATTTTGTTCCGGTGAGTTCAATTCTTTCTGTGAGATGCATGGAATCAGAAGACAACTATCTGCTCCTAGGACCCCACAGCAGAATGGGATTGTTGAAAGGAAGAACCGTATTGTTTTAGATGCTACAAGAACCATGTTATTTGAAGGAAATGTTTTGAAGGTTTGTTGGAGAGAAGATATTAGCATTGTAGTCTATACATTCAATAGAGTTCATATAAAAGGTGATATCGGTAAGACTCCTTATGAGCTTTGGTTTGGTCATGTTCCCACTGTGAAATATTTTAAAGTTTTTGGTAGCAAATGCTATATCAAGAGAGATGAGGATAATGGAAAGTTTGATGCTAGAATTGATAAAGGTGTCTTTTTGGGATATTCTACAAATAGCAAAGCCTATCAGTGCTATAACAAAAGACTGAGAAAGATAGTTGAGAGTGCAAGTGTGAAGGTAGATGAAAACCTTGGGAAGGAGATAAGAGCTTATGATGAAGGTCAACATGTTGTTTTAGCTCCTATTCAGCCTGAAGAACCTAAGGAGAATGATCCAGTAGAGACTATGAATTTGGATGTTGTTGCTGCTAGTGATGAGGTGCAAGAACCTGAAGATCAAAACAATCAGAAGACTCTGAGGTATGTAAGATTGAATCATTCTGAGAATCAGATTATTGGTGATAAGAATAAAGGTGTGATGACTAAAAGAAGGTTAGTTGCAGAAGAAATATGCTTGATTTCTAAAGTTGAACCTAAAGATGTTGTTGAATCTTGCAAAGATGATAACTGGATTAAAGCCATGGAAGAAGAGTTAGATCGTATTGAAAAGAACAACACTTGGGAACTTGTGCCTAGACCTAAGGATAAAAATGTTATTGGTACTAAATGGGTTTTTAGAAACAAATTGAATGAAGTCGGTGAAGTAGTCAGAAATAAAGCCAGAGTGGTCTGCAAAGGATATTCACGGCAAGAAGGGATTAATTATGAAGAATTTTGCTTCGGTTGCCAGAATTGAAGTTGTTAGATTCTTGCTTGCTTATGTTGCTTATAAAGATTTCAAGGTATATCAGATGGATGTCAAATCTACATTTTTGAATGATGATATAGAAGAAGAAGTTTACATTGAATAGCCTGATGGATTTTCATTGTTAAATGATGGAGACATGGTATGTAAGTTAAAAAAATCACTTTATGGATTGAAACAAGCTCCCAAAGCCTAGTATGCTAGATTAGACAAATACTTGCTAAAATTGGAGTTTATCAAAGGTGTTGTTGATAGTAATATGTACTTTAAGATTGAAAATGATAACATTTTCATTGTTGAAGTCTTTGTTGATGACATTATCTTTGGTGGTGATGATGATATGAGTATGAAATTTGTCGGTGATATGTAAAAAGAATTAGAGATGTCTATGATTGGTGAGATGAAATTTTTCTTAGGTTTGCAGATTGCATAGATAGGAAAAGGTATCTTTATATCTCAAACTAAGTATATGAAGGAATTGTTGAAGAAGTGGTGCAACCATAATCCGGCAGTGCCTCAAAGAGAACAGACCAGATCATGCAGCAAGAGTAACACAACGGAAGAAGCAACAACACATTGAAAAATAACAGAATTAGATTTCCGCACTATCATATATTCATAACAAATCAACTGGTTACATGCAAGCTAACAAGCCAGAATACAATCCATCTGGATCTCTAAGTGACCTCTGAATTATCAATCTCGTAACTAGGAACTCATAAACCTCCGGCTGCCTCCTAACAATCTCAAATAACAACATTTATACCCTCTGGAACATATCTACGTCGGCCACAAAATATTACATTTACCGAGACGATAAAATGAAATGTATAAATAGGCGGCCCCAAGAATGAAAGGAAAATCCTTTGGAAAAGAACAACTGAAGCAGTCACCGGTTAGGAGGGACTTCAAAGAGATCAATCTGGACCGGTCAACAAGAGTAAACACAACAGAAACACAAAGACATGATGGAGGCCAAGCAAAACAAATTGAATTATAACATGAAAATTGATTACAACCAACCGGTAACAACCAGGTTACAGAAATCGGCTCACATGCTTGCTAAACATACTCAAAATACAAGATAGGTCACAACCGAGACCTCAAATCTTAAGATCTATCTTCTATGCTCAATCTAAATTCTTTGTTACATTCTAATACTTTATTACAATGATTTATACGGTCCAAAAGAATCTAGTCGGCCCAAAAGAGGGATCAAAACCCGAAGAACAAGACCTAACGTGCAAAACCAATAACGTTGACCTCCGTCAAGAGATTCCTCTGAAAAATCCAAAGGATGAAGTGTAGATCATGGGAAAAGGTCAACCGCACACCAAGGAACATCGAAATAAACACTCAGGGCTCTGCAAGCTACCGAAGGGATCTGGTAGGTCAAAAATACAAATAGGTCCACACAACCAGTAACAGGAAACTGTCAACCGATAACAACAAACTGTCAATCGGTAACAACAAACTGTCTCGAAAACCGGTAGCGATAACTTGTTGGAAAACAATCCAAATGCTCCATGATTTGGGATTAAGGAAGATGATCAAATCTTCAAGCCAAAATCCAACTCCATAGGATCCGGTGAGCCAAATCCAGGACACATAGAAAGAAATGTTGAAACTGCAAACAAAAAGCAAAAATAGAAAGGAAATATTTTTTGGTTGATGCAAGATTGCTATGAACCGAGGATTCTCCTAGATCAGACATCTCGGGTTATTGAAAAAATGAGTCTCTCACTTTGTCAGGGTCAGAGGAAAACCTAGGCGGTCTACCTCTTCCTGAGAAATCCAAGATGAATCTTCAACTGGTATATCCTTCCACTTCACAAGATACTCCTTATACTGACTGCTCCAGGTACTACGCCCGATCCTACTATCCAAAATGTCTTCAATCTGATCCAGTTCATTCCGGGGTAACTGTTTCTCCAAGTATGCAATATTGTGCTCACTGAATTCTGGTTCATGATATTCATGAAGATCTGCAATGTTAAACACATGTGTTGGTGTAAATAAATATTCATTATGGATATTATTACACTTTACTTAAGTTAACTTAGGATAATGCATTTCTTCGTAGTTTGGATTTGAGACACTTAGGGAAGTGTGCACATAATCATAGAGCTTGTAGGAGAAATTCCACCTTTTGTGGTCTTATTTTGTTGTTACATTCCACATTCGGTGGGTCATCCACCTCTTGTGGAATATTATATTATTTCTCCTACCTACCCCTAGTATTTCTTACCTACCCTTGTTTCTCATTGAGCCACATGTCATGATTGTGTGCTCGTACATCCATATGGCCTTGCCTATATAAGCAGGCCTATATTCATTGTATTGGTGAATCCAGTTGATCATTTTCATATTGATCAGAATACAGTTTGTTCTTGTCATTCTTTTGTCTCTATTTTTATACTTTTCATTGTGCCCTTGATCTTGGCAAAATCTCACATGGTATCAGAGCCATTGGGTCTTGATTGATTGGTTTTGGAGACATCGTGGAAGACTTCTATTTTTGGATCTGAGAAACTACGCTTTTTGGAGGCATCTTCAAATGTTTTAAACCTCACCATTGCGTCCGGGAGGCCGTTTACATAAAAATCAAGTATAAATTTGACCTATTTTGGCGAAAATCGATTTTTGGGTGTGAAGGAAATTTTATGTCCAATTCGGGTGGTACGGTACAGAATTTTCGCATTCTTTTCAAAAAAAAAAAATTTATTTTTTTTCTAAAAATTATTTTCCAGTTTGAAAATTATTTTTTGAAAAAAAAAAACAGAAATTGAAAATTATTTTTGGGATCCGTACCTTCTGCCCAGTCAGCAGCGCCCAGTCAGCATTTTCTTTGGAAATTTTTAGACCCCTCTCCGTTGAGCAGTTTGGATTTTTGGGTCAACTTTGGAGGCCAATAACTTGCTCAATTTTGCTCCTTTTTGGGTGCAAGTTTTTTTGATTTGGGCTAATTTTTTGTGCTCTTCGTAGTGGTGTGGTTATTTTCTAGTTTTGGTGCATAGGGTTTTCGGAATTTTCAGATTCTCTTAGCTTTACATGTCCAATCCTCAATTCTGCAACTTCAAAGGCCTCATTTAAGCTCATACGACCTCCTTTTCAGGTGCCGTTTTTTTTTCAAAGTGCATGTTTTTTCATCTACTTTCATAATCTGTGATCAGATTTCAGAGATTTTAAGTATAAATTGTACTTTCAGATATTGGTCTTATTTGGCCTATTTGGTACTTGTAAATTGCTTGGATCTTAGTTTAGATCTCTTGTATTATTAGTTTGAGTCTCTTTTGGCCTTATTGAGGTAGTTGTAAAATTGAAATCAGAAGTCAACTTTGCCATTTTTTGCAAGTGGCCCATTGTACATGCACTAAGTATAAAGTGTCAAATCATCACTTTTGGGGGGTTCTTTGATTGAGTGAATTTGGGGGGGCGTCTTGTGTGATTGTGCATCTCTTTCCTTGTGCTCTTTCATTTTTTTTGCAATGAGTCCTCATAAATTTCCACCTTTAACTCCACATAATTATGCATCATGGAAAATTAAAGTATGGAGCAAATTAATGGAAAAAGGTCTCACGCATTACATAGATGGAACAATAGAAGCACCACCTGATCCTAAGGCTGATCCTAATGCTCAATTAGAATGGCTCACTAAGAATTGCATGGCTCTTGGAACTTTGCGCAAGTATGTATCAAATGACCAAGTTTCAGAAATTGTATGGTCAAGTTGATGAAATCAGAGGTTATAAGATTGACAATGAGCTTGGGACATGTTTCAGAAATTGTATGGTCAAGTTGATGAAATCAGAGGTTATAAGATTGACAATGAGCTCACCAACTTGGATCCCAAGAGTTTTGATACAATCCAAGATTATGTCACCAAAGCAAATGAGCTAAGAGCAAAGCTTAAGGATTATGGAATTGACAAAAAGGATGCTCAGTTGATATTCAACTTGTTGGGCAAGCTTGCACCAGAATATGCAACATTTGTGTCTAGCTTCCAAACTCATCGTTTGACAGTGGGGAGTTCCTATGTTATGTCTTCATTTGATGCTTTCACATAAATGTTGATATTGGAACAATCTAAGCTGTTGAACATGGGGCTTCTCAAGTCTTCAAAGTCCCAAGCTTTGGTGGCTAATCAATGGAATCAAGGAAGTCAAGGCAAAGATTCCAACAAGAAGAAGAAGCAATCTAAGTCACAGCCACAACAGGAAAAAGGAAAATCATCCTCTCTGTCACAAGGCGAATTTTCATCCTCTTCCAAGAAGGGGACACCACCTAAGAAGGATAAGCCAACTTGTGCATATTGCAAGAAGTATGGTCATGATGAGCATCGATGCCACACAAAGCAAGTTGATGAGTTAACTAATCTTCTTAAGAAAAACAACATCAACTTGCCATCTGCCTACACAAAGAAGGATTCATCTCCTTCCTCTTCCTCACAGTCTAAGGGAAAAGGGCAAGCATTTATGGCTACAACAAGTTCTTCACAACAGTGGATACTTGACTCAGGTGCCTCATATCACATGGGTTCTACAAAGGAGCAGTTTTCTTCATTGGAGTCATCTAAGGTACCTCACATTTACATAGGTGATGATACACAAGTAGAGGTTGAAGGCAAAGGTTCAATTGACATGGATGATGGAACATTTGAGAATGTTCTCTATGTTCCTAACTTGTCTACCAACCTTCTCTCTATCTACCAAATCACTCACTATGGGAATGGGAAAAAGGTTGAGTTTACACCAGATTCAGTTGTGGTAAAGGAACTTGATGATGATGCCTTGGTAGCAGTGGGACAAGTCAATGACAACTCAAGGTGTTGGATTTTGCCAAGATCAAGGGCACAATGAAAAGCATAAAAGAGACAATAGAATGACAAGAACAAACTGTATTCTCATCAATATAAAAATGATCAACTAGATTAACCAATACAATGAATAGAGGCCTGCTTATATAGGCAAGGCCATATGGATGTATGAGCACACAAATATGATATGTGGCTCAATGAGAAACAAGGGTAGGTAGGAAATAGGTGTGGGTAGGTAGGAGAAATAATATAATATTCCACATGAGGTGGATCACCCACCGAAGGTGGAATTATCACTCCACAATAAGTGGATATGATAGTGTAATAACAAGATCAACACCATAAGAGGTGGAATTTCTCCTACACACACTATCCCAATGTGACACAAACACCCAAGTGTCTCATATCCAAACTACTATAAAATGCATTATCCTAAGTTAACTTAAGTAAGTGTAATAATATCCATAATGAATATTTATTTACACCAACACCCCCCCTTAAGTGCAACTTAGGGGAATGAAGACTCAAGTCAACAAATGCAAGATGGGTCCCGGCTACTAGGCCATGATAGGTACCCATGTACAAAATGCAAATGCAAGCAAACTATGCAATGCAATCTCTCACAAACGGAGAAAGGGAGAAAACCCAGTGGGAAAAAACTCCCCCCCAAAAGAGAGATGAATGTACAAAAGAATCTCAAAGAAGAAGGACAAAACCTCAAAGAGGAAAAAGTCCCCCCCATAAGAGAGGAAGGAGAAGTCAGCTGACCCCCCCTAATGACACATCCTGCACCCCCAAGAGAGCTCGCAACTGCTGGAACCTACTCTCGGTGAAAGGTTTGGTGAATATGTCAGCAACCTGCTCTGTTGTAGGACAATACTGCAAATCAATGACCTGCTCCTGGATAAGCTCTCGGATATAGTGCATATGAATCTTGATGTGTTTGGTCCGCTGGTGCTGGACCGGATTCTTCGAGATGGCAATGGCACTCTGATTGTCACAATGGAGAACTATCGGCCGTGGAGTGGTGAAACCAAACTCTGTGAGAATCTGCTGGAGCCAAATGGTCTCAGTCGTTGCGTTAATAGCGCCTCGATACTCAGCCTCAGTCGAAGAGAGAGCAATAGCATGTTGCTTCTTGCTCTGCCAACAAATGGGGCCGGAACCAAGGTGAAAATTGTAACCTGAAGTAGACTTACGATCAACTAGATCGCCAGCCCAATCGGAGTCTGTGTAACCAACCAAGCGAAGTCTTGTGCCTGCTGCATAGTGAATCCCATAGTGATGTGTATCCTGGATGTAATGTAGAATGCGTTTGGCGGCTTTCCAATGAAGCTCATGTGGTTCCTGCATGAAGCAGGAAACCATGCCAACTGCAAATGAAATATCAGGGCGTGTATGAGTCAAGTAGATGAGACTACCCACAAGCTGACGATACAAAGTGGCATCAAATGTGGAGAAGAACACTGAGCCTCAAGCTTGACTCCTGAAAGAAAGGGAGTTGGGGCAGGCTTACAATCAGCCATATGAAAGCGTGCAAGTAGATCAAGAGCATACTTGGGCTGCGATAGAGTAATCCCGGAAGGTGACTGTGAAATCTCTATCCTGAGAAAGTAGTGCAAAAGACCCAAGTCAGTCATAGAAAATCTATCATGCAAAGCAGATTTGACCCTGCTAATGATGGATGAAGTACTCCCTGTAATGATCAAGTCATCAACATAGAGCACAAGTATCAAGTGAGAGTCATCCTGTTGCAAAATGTAGACATTCGGATCGGAGTGACACCTGGTGAAACCAGCAGAGAGAAGAAAGGAATCCATCTTGGCATACCAAGCCCTGGGGGCCTGTTTAAGGCCATAGAGAGATTTCCTTAGTCTGCAAACCAAGGAAGTATCCTAGATGAAACCCTGTGGCTGCTCCATATAAATCTCCTCATCAAGATCACCATGAAGAAAGGCACTCTTCACATCCATCTGATGTACAGCCCAACCATGAGCTGTAGCAATAGCAAGTGTCAAACGAATGGAGTTCATCTTGGCTACGGGTGCAAAGGTCTCAGTATAGTCAACACCTGCAAGCTATGAGAAACCTTTTGCAACAAGCCGAGCCTTATACTTATCCACACTACCATCCGCTGCAAACTTGGTCCGATAGATCCACTTACATCGAACCATCTTTCTCCCCTGAGGGAGATGGACTAGATCCCATGTGTTGTTCCTCATCAAGGAACTATACTCTTCCTCCATAGCTTGGTCCCACTCAGGAACCCCTGATGCTTCCCTAAATGTCTGTGGATCAGAAGCGGTAGCAATGAATGCATGTGGAAGATCCTGATGTTGTGATCGAGTTCTCTGTGTATCCGAAGGATCCCCAACAAGAGAACCCGCGGACTCAAGTGTCTGTCGAGCCCAACGAGGTCTAGGTGGAGGTGGAGAACGAGGCTCCTCAACTGCAAGTGGACCCTGCGGAGGTGTAACCCTGCGAGTCGGAGTTGAGGGAGTCTCATCATTGGAATCACTAACATCACTATCCATGATGGAGGAAGGTGGAGGAGGTAGAGAGGCTAAGCTAGGAGAGCTTTCCTCAAAGTGAACACTCCTCTCAATGAATACCTCATGTGTCTCTGGATCCATCAATCTGTATGCCTTAACACCCTCAGGATATCCAACAAAAATGCAAGGTCGACTCTGAGGTTCCAATGCCTTGCGTTTTTGTGGAGGTATGCGAGCCCATGCTAGACACCCAAAGACTCTGAAATGTCTCACAATCGGTTTCCTACCAGCCCAAGCTTCAAAAGGAGTAATACCTTGTAAAGCTTTGTGAGGAACCCGATTCTGGATGTGTGTGGCACAACTGATAGCCTCAACCCAAAAGGCGGGATCAAGAGAACGTGCATGAATCATACAGCTAGCCATTTCTTTGAGAGTTCGATTCTTGCGTTCTGCAACCCCGTTCTGCTGTGGAGTGTATGCAACAGAATGCTGAAGATCAATCCCCTCAAATGTACAAAAATCCTCAAGTCTCTTGTTCACTTATTTCCTGCCATTATCTGTACGAAGAATCTTGACCACTTTCCCTGATTGCTTCTCCACACAAGTCTTGAAGTCCTGAAATCTGTCAAATACTTCACTCTTATGAATGAGAAAGTAGACCCAAGTGAAGCGGGAGTAGTCATCAATAAAGGTAAGAACATAGCGGGCATTACTAAATGAAGGTGCTGGAAATGGACCTGCTACATCACTGTGAACAAGTTGAAGAACTTCCAAAGCTCTCCAAGTTTTCTCTTTATCAAATTTCTCTTCGGGATGCTTGCCCATGGAACAACCTGAACATACACCCTCTGAAAAGCTGATTCGAGGAAGACCTGTGACCATGTCTTTAGTGCTGAGCTGTTGAAGATAGCGGTAGTTGAGGTGACCAAACCGCTCATGCCATAGCTTACTTTCTGAATTTGAATGAGTAAGCAAGGCCCTAGAAGGTGAACTTGGCACAAAGTGGGAGAATGAATAAAGCCTTGAATTGTCATTGACTTGTCCCACTGCTACCAAGGCATCATCATCAAGTTCCTTTACCACAACTGAATCTGGTGTAAACTCAACCTTTTTCCCATTCCCATAGTGAGTGATTTGGTAGATGGAGAGAAGGTTGGTAGACAAGTTAGGAACATAGAGAACATTCTCAAATGTTCCATCATCCATGTCAACTGAACCTTTCCCTTCAACCTCTACTTGTGTGTCATCACCTATGTAAATGTGAGGTACCTTAGATGGCTCCAATGAAGAAAAATGCTCCTTTGTAGAACCCATGTGATATGAGGCACCCGAGTCAAGTATCCATTGCTGTGAAGAACCTGTTGTAGCCACAAATGCTTGCCCTTTTCCCTTAGACTGTGAGGAAGAGGAAGGAGTTGAATCCTTCTTTGTGTAGGTGGATGGCAAATTGATGTTGTTTTTCTTGAGAAGATTGGTTAACTCATCAACTTGCTTTGTGTGGCATCGATGCTCATCATGACCATACTTTTTGCAATATGCACAAGTTGGTTTATCCTTCTTAGGTGGTGTCCCCTTCTTGGAAGAGGATTGAAAAATGCCTTGTGATGGAGAGGATGATTGTCCCTTTTCCTGGTGTGGTTGAGACTTAGATTGCTTCTTCTTCTTGTTGGAATCTTTGCCTTGTCTTCCTTGATTTCCTTGATTTGCTACCAAAGCCTTGGACTTTGAAGACTTGAGAAACCCCATGTTCAACAACTTAGTTTGTTCTAATATCAACATTTCTGTGAAAGCATCAAATGAAGGCATAACATAAGAACTCCCCACTGTCAAATGATGAGTTTGGAAGCTAGACACAAATGCTGCATATTCTAGTGCAAGCTTATCCAACAAATTGAATATCAATTGAGCATCCTTTTTGTCAATTCCACAATCCTTTAGCTTTGCTCTTAGCTCATTTGCTTTGGTTACATAATCTTGGATTGTATCAAAATTCTTGGGATATAAATTGGTGAGCTCATTATCAATCTAATAGCCTCTGATTTCATCAACTTGTCCATACAATTTCTGAAACATATCCCAAGCCTCCTTGATTGTTGTACACTTCTCAATGTGGAAAATGAGGTCATCTGATACATACTTGCGTAAGGTTCCAAGAGCCATGCAATTCTTTGTGAGCCATTCTAATTGAGCATTTGGATCAGCCTTAGGATCAGGTGGTGCTGTTATTGTTCCATCTATGTAGTGTGAGAGACCCTTTTCCATTAGTTTACTCCATACTTTAATTTTTCATGATGCATAATTATGTGGAGTTAATGGTGGAAACTTATTAGGACTCATTGTAACAAGAATGGAAAGAGCACAAAGAGAGACACAATCACACAAGACACCCCCTCAAATTCACTCAATCAAAGAACCCCCCCAAATGTGATGATTTTGGCACTTTATAAGTAGTGCGTATACAATGGGCCACTTGCAAGAAATGGCAAAGTGGACTTCTGATTTACAATTTTACAACTGCCTCAATAAGGTCAAAAGAGTCTCAAACTATTAATGCAAGAGATCTAACTAAGATCCAAGCAATTTACAAGTACCTAATAGGCCAAATAAGACCAATATCTGAAAGTACAATTTTCACTCAAAATCTCTGAAATCTGATCATAGATCCTGAAAGTAGATGAAAAAATAAGCACTTTCAAAAAAAATGGCACCTGAAAAGGAGGTCGTATGAGCTCAAACGAGGCCTTTGAAGTTGCAGAATTGAGGATTGGACAGGTACAGCTGAGAGAATCCAAAAATTCCGAAAAACCTATGCACCAAAATCAGAAAATAACCACACCACTGCGAAGATCTGGCCTTCCAAAGTTGGACTGCAAAACTGAAAAGCCCAATGGAGAGGGGTCAAAAAAATTTCAAAAAGTGCTGATATGGTGCTGACATTAGCAAGTCACTGTGTTAAATTTGACGGTCGTATGACCGTCGCAAAAACTTCGCCTCCCTACTGACTGGGCGTCCGTACTGTACGGACTGCTGACTGTGCGGCTGACTGTGCAGGCCGTACGGATGACGTGGCACTGTACGGATGCTTGCATGTCTCTGTGACTGGGCGGACCGTACGGTCGAGGTGGCACAGTACGTGGCATACGGAGGTGACTGTTTTCGAGACACGTGGCGGTTGTGTGCTGACTGGACTCCTGCGTGGCGTTGCCGGAAGACTGGGCGACGCCGGGAGTCTTTGGTCGGCGGAGGTAGGTACCAGACCCAATGACCGGCGGACGCCGGGATTCTATGCGATGCCGGAGCCGGTGGACGGGGGAGGCGCCGGCGTTTGGAGATCCCGGCACGGGCGGCGATGACGGCGGATTTCGGCGGTGACCGGTGGCGAGTTGCGGCAGTCTGCGGGTACGGGTCGCCTGCGGCGGGTGCTGGACACGGCAGAGTACAGCGGTGCCTGCAGAGACAGACCTGCAGGGTACGGGGTCACCGGGGGGGGGGGGTCTACGGACCCCCCAAAAAATCCTTTTTTTTTTTTTTTTTTTTCTATTTTTTGCTTTCGGATTTTTTTCGAAATTTTTTTTTTATTTTTCCAATTTTTTGAAAAAATATTTTTCAGAAAAAAAGAACAATTTTTTTTTTTGAAAAATAATAATAAATCCGAAAATCCGTACTATGTAGCAAAATTGGGGAAAAAAAATTTTCTCACCAAAGTAGGTCGACTTTATAGTTGAAATTTATGGAAATGGCCTCCCGGATTCAACGGTGATGTCCAAGTCGCTGTATGATGCCTCCAAAAAATGAAGATCCCCAAATCCAAAAATAGAAGCCTTCCACAATGTCTCCAAAAACTGATCAACGAAGCCCCAATAGCTCTGATACCATGTTGGATTTTGCCAAGATCAAGGGCACAATGAAAAGCATAAAAGAGACAATAGAATGACAAGAACAAACTGTATTCTCATCAATATAAAAATGATCAACTGGATTAACCAATACAATGAATAGAGGCCTGCTTATATAGGCAAGGCCATATGGATGTATGAGCACACAAATATGATATGTGGCTCAATGAGAAACAAGGGTAGGTAGGAAATAGGTGTGGGTAGGTAGGAGAAATAATATAATATTCCACATGAGGTGGATCACCCACCGAAGGTGGAATTATCACTCCACAATAAGTGGATATGATAGTGTAATAACAAGATCAACACCATAAGAGGTGGAATTTCTCCTACACACACTATCCCAATGTGACACAAACACCCAAGTGTCTCATATCCAAACTACTATAAAATGCATTATCCTAAGTTAACTTAAGTAAGTGTAATAATATCCATAATGAATATTTATTTACACCAACACAAGGCTTTATTCATTCTCCCACTTTGTGCCAAGTTCACCTTCTAGGGCCTTGCTTACTCATTCAAATTCTGAAAGTAAGCTATGGCATGAGCGGTTTGGTCACCTCAACTACCGCTATCATCAGTAGCTCAGCACTAAAGACATGGTCACAGGTCTACCTCGAATCAGTTTTTCAGAGGGTGTATGTTCAGGGTGTTCCATGGGCAAGCATCCCAAGGAAAAGTTTGATAAAGGGAAAGCTTGGAGAGCTTTGGAAGTTCTTCAACTTGTTCACAGTGATGTAGCAGGTCCATTTCCAGCACCTTCATTTAGTAAGGCCCCCTATGTCCTCACCTTCATTGATGACTACTCCCGCTTCACTTGGGTCTACTTTCTTATTCATAAGAGTGAAGTATTTGACAGATTTCAGGACTTCAAGACTCATGTGGAGAAGCAATCCGGGAAAGTGGTGAAGATTCTTTGCACAGATAATGGAAGGGAATATGTGAACAAAAGACTTGAGGATTTTTGTACATTTGAGGGGATTGATCTTCAGCATTCTGTCGCATACACTCCATAGCAAAACGGAGTTGCAGAATGCAAGAATAGAACTCTCAAAGAAATGGCTAGTTTTATGATACATGCACATTCTCTTGATCTCGCCTTTTGGGCCGAGGCTATCAGTTGTGCCACACACATCTAGAATCAGGTTCCTCACAAATCTTTGCAAGTTATTACTCCTTTTGAAGCTTGGGTTGGTAGGAAACCGATTGTGAGACATTTCAGAGTCTTTAGGTGTCCAGCATGGGCTCGCATACCTCCACAGAAATGCAAGGCATTGGAACCTCAGAGTCGGCCTTGCATATGTGTTGGATATCCTGAGGTGTTAAGGCATATAGATTGATGGATCCTGAGACACATGAGGTGTTCATTGAGAGGAGTGTTCACTTTGAGGAAATCTCTCCTAGCTTAGCCTCTCTACCTCCTCCAACTTCCTCCATTGTGGATAGTGATGCTAGTGATTCAAATGATGAGACTCCTTCAACTCTGACTCGCAGGGTTACACCTCCGCAGGGTCCACTTGCAGTTGAGGAGCCTCGTTCTCCACCTCCACCAAGACCTCGTTGGGCTCAATAGACACTTGAGTCCGTGGGTTCTCTTGTTGGGAATCCTTCAGATACATAGAGAACTCGATCACAACATCAGGATCTTCCACATGCATTCATTGCTACTACTTCTGATCCATAGACATTTCAGGAAGCATCAGGGGTTCCTGAGTGGGATCAAGCTATGGAGGAAGAGTATAGCTCCTTGATGAGGAACAAGACATGGGATTTAGTCCATCTCCCTAAGGGGAGAAAGATGGTTCGATGTAAGTGGATCTATCGGACCAAGTTTGCAGCGGATGGTAGTGTGGATAAGTACGAGACTCAACTTGTTGCGAAAGGTTTCTCCTAGGTAGCAGGTGTTGACTATACTGAGACCTTTGCGCCTGTAGCCAAGATGAACTCCATTCACTTGACACTTGCTATTGCAGCTCATGGTTGGATTGTACATCACATGGATGTGAAGAGTGATTTTCTTCATGGTGACCTTGATGAGGGGATTTATATGGAGCAGCCGTAGGGTTTCATCCAGGATACTTCCTTGGTTTGCAGACTAAGGAAATCTCTCTATGCCCTTAAGCAGACCCCCAGGGCTTGGTATGCAAGGATGGATTCCTTTCTTCTCTCAGCAAGGTTCACCAAGTGTCATTTCAATCCAAATGTCTACATTTTGCAACAGGATGACTCTCACTTGATACCTGTGCTCTATGTTGATGATTTGATCATTACAGGGAGTACCGCATCCATCATTAGCAGGGTCAAATCTGATTTGCATGACAGATTTGCTATGACTGACTTGGGTCTTTTGCACTACTTTCTTGGGATAGAGATTTCACAATCACCTTCCGGGATTACACTATCGCAGCCCAAGTATGCTCTTGATCTACTTGCACGCTTTCATATGGCTGATTGTAAGCCTGCACCGACTCCCTTTCTTTTAGGAGTCAAGCTTGAGGCTCAGTGTTCTTCTCCACCAGTTGATGCCACTTTGTATCGTCAGCTTGTGGGTAGTCTCATCTACTTGACCCATACATGCCCTGATATTTCATTTGCAGTTGGCATGGTTTCCCGCTTCATGCAGGAACCACATGACCTTCATTGGAAAGCCGCCAAACGCATCCTTCATTACATCCAGGGTACACATCACTATGGGATTCACTATACAGCAGGCATAGGACTTCGCTTGGTTGGTTACACAGACTCCGATTGGGCTGGCGATCTTTATGATCGTAAGTCTACTTCAGGTTACAGTTTTCACCTTGGTTCAGGCCCCATTTGTTGGCAGAGCAAGAAGCAACATGCTATTGCTCTCTCTTCGATTGAGGCTGAGTATTGAGGCGTTGTTAACACAGTGACTGAGACCATTTGGCTCCAGCAGATTCTCACAGAGTTTGGTTTCACCACTCCACGGCTGACAGTTCTACATTGCGACAATCAAAGTGCTATTGCAAACTTGAAGAACCTGGTTCAGCACCAGCGGACCAAACACATCGAGATTCATATGCACTATATCTGAGAGCTCATTCAGGAGCAGATCATTGATTTGCAATATTGTCCTACAGCGGAGGAGGTTGCAGACATATTCACCAAACCTTTCACCGAGAGTAAGTTCCAGTAGTTGCAAGCTCTCTTGGAGGTGCAGGATGTGTCATTAGGGGGGGTTAGCTGACTTCTCCTTCCTCTCTTATGGGGGGGACTTTTTCCTCTTTGAGGTTTTGTCCTTCTTTTTTGAGAGTCTTTTGTGCTTTCATCTCTCTTTTGGGGGGGAGTTTTTTCCCACGGGGTTTTCTCCTTTTCTCTGTTTGTGAGAGATTGCATTGCATGGTATTGCTTGCATTTGCATATTGTACATGGGTACCTATCATGGCCTAGTAGCTGAGACCCATCTTGCATTGTTGACTTAAGTCTTCATTCCCCTAAGTTGCACTTAAGGGGAGGTGTTGGTGTAAATAAATATTCATCATGGATATTATTACACTTTACTTAAGTTAACTTAGGATAATGCATTTCTTCATAGTTTGGATTTGAGACACTTAGGGAAGTGTGCACATAGGGATAGAGCTTGTAGGAGAAATTCCACCTTTTGTGATCTTATTTTGTTGTTACACTCCACATTCAGTGGGTCATCCACCTCTTGTGGAATATTATATTATTTATCCTACCTACCCCTAGTATTTCTTACCTACCCTTGTTTCTCTTTGAGCCACATGTCATGATTGTGTGCTTGTACATCCATATGGCCTTGCCTATATAAGCAGGCCTATATTCATTGTATTGGTGAATCCAGTTGATCATTTTCATATTGATGAGAATATAGTTTGTTCTTGTCATTCTTTTGTCTCTATTTTTATACTTTTCATTGTGCTCTTGTTCTTGGCAAAATCTCACAACATGTGAAATAACAAACTATCTGGTAACTCCACTTCATATGCATTCCCAGAATTAAACTTTCTCAAAATCCTGCAAAGTCCAAACTTTTTCATTTATAATTTGTTATAATTTCCAACCGGGAATCTTTCTTTTCTCAGATACACCATCACTTCATTGCCAACTTCAAATTCCTAATGTCTCCTCTTCTCATCTTCCTTATCCCTATACCTGTTGTTCATGTCCTCCAAATGTTGCTTAACTTGAATATGTAAGTCCTTCATGTGGTCTGCAAATTCTTCTGCTTCTGAACTTCTCTGGTCTTCACTACAAATATCTCTTAATTCTAATATACCTCTAGGATGCACTCTGGCAACAATCTAAAAAGGCGTTCTTCTGGTACTCCTGTTTACTGAATTATTGTAGGAAAACTCTGCTTGTGCAAGAATCAAATCCCAACTTCTGATTTTATCTCCAACTAAACATCTCAACAAATTTCCCAAGCTCTGGTTAACTACTTATGTCTGTCCATCAGTCTGTGGATGAAAAGTAGAACTGAACTTCAAAACTATTTTCATCTTCTTCCAAAGTGTTCTCCAAAAATAGCCAACAAACTTAGTGTCTTTGTCTGAAACTATGCTCTTAGGTAACCCATGCAATCTCACTACTTCCTTGGAAAATTGGTCTGCTACATGCAATGCATCTGATGTCTTCTTACAGGGTATGAAATGAGCCATCTTCGAGAATCTATCCACTACCACAAATATAGAACCATTCCCTCTCAGTGTTTTAGGTAATCCAAGTATGTAATCCATGCTTATATCCTCCCAAAGTCTTACCGGTATTGTCAAAGGTTTATAAAATCCCACATTCTGACTACTACCCTTTGCAACTTGACAAACTCTACAGCTTTGCACATATTTCCTAACATCCTTATGAATCTAGGGCCAAAAGTAATGCTCACTCACCAATGCTACTGTTTTGTCAATACCAAAATGTTCGGCTAATCCCCCACTGTGTTTCTCCTTTATCAAATTCTCCCTCATAGAACTCTTAGGTATGCACAACCGAACTCCTTTGAGTAACATCCCATCTTGAATGAATTAATCCAACCACTTGCTTCTATCTACCGTAACCAGTTCTCTACATGCTCTCCAAGGTTTCGCAAAATCCGGGTCATCATAATACAAGGTCTTCAATTCTTCAAATCCCAATATTGTCACTCTCATCTCTGTCAACAAATTCCTTCTCCTACTCAATGCATCAACAACTTTTTTAGATTTACCACTTCTATGCTTCAACAGAAAGGTGTAACTCTGCAATAATTCTACCCATCTCATATGTATCTAATTCAACTTACTCTGATTGTTCAAATACTGCAAAGCTTGATGATCAGTATAAAACACAAACTCCTTAGGCAACAGGTAATGTCTCCACTTCTTCAAGGCTTGAACTATGGCATAAAACTCCTAATCACACATTGAATATCTCCTTCGAGAATCATTCAATTTCTCACTAAAATAAGCTACTGCTCTCCCTTCCTGACTCATGCATGTTCCTATTGTTGTTCCACTTACATCACAATCCACTTGAAATACTTTATTGAAATCCGATAAAACTAACACAAACTGCTCAGTCACTTTTTGCTTCAACAACTCAAAGCTTTTGTTTTCTCCAGTGATCCACTTGAATTCCTTCTAATCTCCCCTCATGGTCTCAGTCATAGAGTTACAAACAGAACTGAAATTTCTAATGAATTTCGGGTAGAAACTAGCCAATCCATAAAATGATCGTACTTCTCTAATGCTTTTCGGTGTAGGCCGCTAAACAATTGATTTTAATTTCTCAGGGTTCATCTTCAAACCATCCTCAGATATCACAAATCCCAAATAGACTAACTAATCCTTCATGAAACTACACTTGTTAATATTTATCAACAACTTTTCTTCTCTCAACCTCTACAAAACTTGTCTCAAATGCAACAAATGCTCCCCTTTTGTCTTACTGAAACTCAGAATGTCATCCAAATATACAATAACAAACTTACCCAAGAATTTCTTTAATACCTCATTTATCAGCCTCATGAAAGTACTCGGTGCATTAGTTAACCCAAAAGGCATCACCAACCATTCATAAAGTCCTTCATTTGTCTTGAATGTTGTCTTCCACTCATCTCCTTCTTTGATCCTAATCTGATGATATCCACTCTTCAAATCTATCTTTGTAAAGTATTTGGCTTCACTCAAATAGTCCATTATATCATCCATCCTATGCAAAGGAAATCAGTATTTCACCGTGATTTTGTTTATTGCTCTGGAATCGATACACATTCTCCACTCTCCATTCTTCTAAGGTGCTAATATTGTTGGTACTGCACAAGGGCTGAGACTTTCTCTGATCAAACATTTCTTCAAAGGCTCATGCACTTTTCTATTTAGTTCTTCATTCTTTGTCAGTGTCATCGGGTGTGTAGCTTTGTTAGGAAAACTAGCTTTGGGAACTAGGTCCGTGCAATGGCTGATACTTCTCACAGGTGGCAATCCATCAAGTACATTATTTGAAATGATGTCTTCATATTCTATCAGCAAATCTTTTATCTCTTCTGGTTGTTCCTCTTCATGCTCCAGATTCTCAGTCTTCCTAGGAAATAAGGCAAAACACACATTCTCATGTCTCAATCCATCTACAAATTTCCTTCCATCTACTAAACTGATGCAGCCATAACCGGTAAAAATCTCAAAGAGAATCAATCGGCTTAGGTAGCAAGAGTAACACAATGAAAGCAGCAAGAAAACATAACAAGATTGCATAAACAAATCATATTATTGTTTTAGAACTTCCGGCCACCATCTGGTTATCATCATATAATCATCAAAGAACATTGGGGGTAGTTAACCGGTTACATGCAGGCTATCAGCCAGATACAATCCAACCGGGACTCTTAGAATCAACCGGATCACAAAATGCAAATCTCAATCCTGAATCTCAATTCTACTTCCTCTACCTCTACAAATGATTACATAATATCATATATATACCCACCAAAAATTATTCGGGTCAGCCTCATAAGATTACATTTACCAATGCAAGAAAATGAAATGTGTAACTAGGTCGGCCCTAAGAATTAAAGAAATATTTTTGAAAAATAACAACCAAGAGGTGTGGTTCAGTAGGAAAGTCAGCCAAATGCCAAAGAACATCGGCCAAGACCCAAAATATATCCACACACCAAGAATCGCGCCCGTAATGAAGGAAAACCAACCGGTAAGCACAAGAACTATCCTGGAACCCAGAAACAGTCAACCGGAAGCAATAACTGACCAAAAAAGAACCCAAATGAACTAAAAATATAGAATTAAGAACACGAACTAGCCTAGAAACCAAAAATAAGATTTTCCACGAAAAGCAAGCAACTACCGGTACCAACCGGTAAGAACACAAAAACTGCACAAAGAACTAAACAAGAACAAAACTGAAAGGAAATATTTTTTCGTTGATGCAAGATTGCTCATTGACCGGGGATGCTCTTGGATCAGACACCCTAGGTAGAAATAAGATGTTCCATGAGAGGCAACTCATGAACATCGAAAAGGATTTGAAATAAAGACCCCATGCTCATTTCTAATCCAAACATCTTCTTTATCTGCCAACCTCTATTTTAGCTCCTCTGGTGCCTCAACCGGATTCTCTAACCTCTGCCCCTCTTTGTTTCTCTTCCTTTGCTTCAAATTTGCAAATTGTCTCTGTTTACTGCTCTCTTTCTTCTGCAACTCTAATTTGTTTCTACCACAAGACTTCATCCAGTTTGTCACCATAATCTCTATGTCATCCGGTTGCATATGTCCGTCAGGCTCATCTACCAAATCCTTCTGCAGACTCATGTCACCCTCCAGTATAACCTCTGCAACCGGTTCTATCAGATCTTTCTGTTAGGCCCAATATAGAAAGCTAATGTACTGAGAGGGGAGGGGTGAATCAGTACTCCAAAACTTTTCTCTGATAATAACCTTACTAGTTATGCATAAACAGAATAGTGCAGTAACATAAAATAAAACTAAAATCAACAAATAACAATCATACATGATTCACTCCATAACACATATATTTGGTCACGCAGAAACTCTTGGTTAGAGAGAAAAACTGCGGTGGGGATGGCACCCACAACTTCACTATTGCAATAATAAAGAATGCTCGGTTAGAGCTACATTTAGCTATTTCTGATAGCTTACCCTGTTAGGAGTATCAAGATCAGTTAGATCTACCTTACTAAAGGATTTTTACAGCACTATATAAGTGTAGCACCTGGTTAAAGGATTTACAATTTATAGACTTGGTTAGAGTCTTTTACCCTGTTAAAGGTTTCTCTTACAACTTCAAAATATTACAATAAAATCATTACAAATATCTGCAACTTTACATCTGAAATGCTAAAGCAGATTCTATGTGCTCTGAATAAGATTACCTAGCTTGTAGCATACCTCGGTAACCCATAATGAAACTCGGTAAACCCTTATGTTTACTCTGTTCATCGACTGTTCACTGATAACCTTCTCGGTGACCTCTCTGTGTCTTTGTAACAGTCTTCCTTCATGCATACACACACACTTGTTTCTCTTGTTGCATATCTTCTGTCTAACCCTAAAATCATGCTGTATAAATAGATCTCTTACAGCGGTGATCTGATTCATTACTTCGATCTTACAAAAAGATTCTTTGAATGAATAAAAAAATAGAATATCTCATTGGTTAGATTGACCTTGTAATCATACACAATCTCCTAATGCAATTTCCAATGCAAAAACGGTTAGATGTCCCTCGATCTTGTAACACGTTTTCATGTGCATGTCCAGGTTCAATGTATCTAGTAAAACATTTCACTTGGTGAATATCAACTCAGTGAGTTAACTTTACCACTCGGTAGCCATGAAACTTTACTCGGTAAACAACTCAGTGAATATTGTGTTCTATGATTGCTTTCTTCTGTAACCGACTTGACTGTTCATACCGACTTCTCTGTGTGTACCGACTGCATGATTCGGTAATACTAACCGACTAGAATATATAGTATGACTTTGGATATGAAACTAATGGCAATTTGATAAGTAGTAACACTTTCTACAAACCCTCCGGTAAAACCTCTACCACCAGTTTCTCAGTACTGCAACTTTTCTCAGGACTCAAATTCTTCACCTTTTTCTCTTTCTCCTTCAAATAAATCAATGTGAACTTTTGCCCATCCTTCTCACTAGTGACTAGGTTTCTTCTGCAGTCATAAATAGATCCCCTATCAAACTATCAAGGTTTTCCCAACAAGACATGACAAGCACTCATAGATACAACATCACACAAAACCACATCCCTAGAAGGCCCAATATTAAAATTCACCAAACAATGCTCCTTTACTTCTATCTTTTGATCATCTTGCAACAAACTTACCTCATAAGGACAAGGATGCTCAAGCCTCTTCAATCCAAGCTTCACAACCATCTCCTCAGATACCAAATTTTCAGTACTTCCATTATCTACAATAACCTTGCAACACTTACCACCTGATTTACACACAATCTAGAAAAGACTCTTCCTCTGAGTAGATCTGGTATCCTTTCTTCTGAACATAAGGGATTCTCCTTGCTACGGTGCACAGTCAAATCTAGTACCTTCACCTTCTGGTTCCTCATTCGTCACACAACTTCTTGCCATTCCCTGCTTGCATTCATAGAATATATGGCTAGTTTCTCCACACTTGAAACATTTGCCAAGAAACTCTCTATCGATACTGTCAGTTCCATTCCTCTATGTTTTATGTTTCAGTTCTTTACTCCACTTAGGTTTTGATTCATCTTCCTCAACTGGTTTCTTCATATTGTCACCCATCTTACCTTTGAATTTTTCCTTCCATCTATCCATTTGTCTTCTTCTCATCTTCTCCTCAGCCTTCAAAGCATATTGGTAAGCTTCTTCAACTGTGGAAACCCTCAAAATACTCATCTCATCCTGAATGATAAATGCAAGTCCATTTATGTACCTTGCCACCTTTTCTCTGTCCATCTCTCTATGTCCAGATCTAATCATCACCTTGTAGAATTCCTTAGTGTACTCCTTCACAGTCATGTTTCTTTGTTTTAGGTTCTGCAACTTCTTGAACAATTCCTGGTATGAACTTGGCCTTCAATCTTGCAACCATCTATCTCCACTGGGTGATCTTCAATTCACCATTCTCCACTCTGTCTTTCTGCAATTCTTTCCACCATAAGGCAGCATGCCCTTTCAACTTATTATGTGTCAACTAGACTCTCTGCAGGTCCTTGACATCCTCAAACTTAAAGTAGTCCTCCAACTCTCTGATCCAATCAATCAAATCCTCCAGGTTCAGTGTTCTGAAAAAGTTGGAAACTTCAACTCTATGAACTTGGGTGAACTCACAATAATGGTTCCCACTTTTGACACTGAGATTAACATTTTTAAAATAATCTTCAACTTCTGAGAACTATAACTTTTAAACTATTAAAAATTTGAAGATGATGTAAATTAGTGATTTGTAGCATTTTGTTTGTAGATTCTATATACATTTTTTTCAAATTGTTTTGAAGAATGTTTTTAAAAAATTTCCATCCCCCTCGAAAAGTAGTTTTTTACAACAAACTACATTTTTTAAGAGTGAAGTGCCTCCCAAAACGCATAACTTTTTTTCTATAAATGATAAAAACTCAATTATTTCAAATTTTGGTTTGTAACATCAATATCCAAGGCTTGCAATTGGTTTGATAGCGATATGTTCAATATTTTTCATTTTATAAAGTTTTGAAGTCCAACTAGTCATAATTCAGACATAGGTTTAAGTTTGAACACATAACTTGTTCTATATATATCGAAATTCAATTTCTTTATTTTTGTTAGAAAGAAGACATCAATACATGGGGCTTAGATATTTTTCAGAATTTTTTTGAAATAGTTTCCTATTTTTCCCAATGCATTGAACAGAGAAGTTCATGTTCAGTGAAAAACCAATATTCCATAAAATTAAAAAAACAAGAACATAATAAATTCAAAATGTAATAAAATTATACTTGTTGGAAAGCTTGCTCCAAGTACTACCATTTAATATTTTTGGTTTATCAAGATTATTTCATTTGTGCTTTGAAACAAAGGTCTGAAGTCAGAAATTCCTTAGAACTCTGAAAATATTTGGGAGAAACATCTAACAAGAGGATTTGAATGAACACGGGTTCGAGCAAAGGGGGGTATGTTCGAACCATAAGGGGTTCGAGCAGACCCCCCTTCGCTCAAACCCACATGCTAAATTTTGATCCGCACTTTTTCATAATGAGCGGATTCGAACAAACCCAACCTTTTCTAATTGTCGGCGTTCGTTCGAACCCTAGCCGATGCAAAAAAAAAAAATTACATTTAAGTAGAGTCGTATAAATAGACATAATTTTTTTCATTTTTTAAGACACAAATAATTAAAATAATTCGCATTTCTGGATGAGAGAAGACATTTGAAAATTATTTTGAGGGCAATAATTTGAAGATATTTGAAGGTTTTTTTAAAAGCATGGGGAACAAGAAGAGAAGGAAAAATAAGACTTCAAGGAATTATTCTCCCAAAACAAAACAAAGATATCGAGAACAAAGAAGACAAAGATATCATGATGGAATTATGTATTTTTATTTTTATTTCTATTTAATTTTATATGTATTATGTACCAAAAATAGTGTTTATTTGTTAGTATTAATTAATTCAATATTTTTATCTAATATTTTTATTGAAAATTAATTTAAAAAATATTAATTTAATTAATTTAATTTATATAATAATTCTATCTTAATTAATTCTAAATGATGTTATTTTTATTAAATTAATTGGAAATAGTAGGATTAAAAATATTCTCGTTTTAATTGGAAAGCATAATTAATTTAAAATAATATGTGTATTTGCAAATTTCAAATTCCATTAACTTGCTTGTTGTGTAATTGACTTTTTCTCCTATATAATTAAGTCCATTTATAATAGATAAGACCTATTAAGTCATAAAATTAATAAGACCTATTATGTCATAATTTAGGTTCTAACTTATATTGAATATTTAAGACATGTACTTAATTTCATGTGATAGGTCCTTTAATATCACATAATATATCTATCTTAAGGGGAGTCAAGTATATTAATGTGAAATGTTTTTGCATACATGGTCATATTAATTAATAATAAGGCCTATAATGTGATAAATTAGGACTTATTACATTGATTATAGGTCTTAAATGTGACATAAATTTAGAACCTATTATGTCATAATTTAGGATCTATTTATATGACTTCATGTATGCAAAAACATTTCACATTATACTCAAGAGTCCCCTTAAGATGGGTATATTATGCAGATTATATTAGGACAGGTATTACATGTGATATTAGGAGGTCTATTATGTAATAATAGGTCTTAAATACACATGTGACAAATTATAGTCCACCTGTTATGACATAACATTAATATGACCACCTTTATCGTATGCATGCATCAAAATATTTGTACTTTTAATTTTCAAAATTGGAATATAATATCAAATTTTCATTTTATGTGTTATTAGTGAGAGGTTGAGGTTTTCAAAATAACTCATCAATATTTCTTTCCACTTTATATGTTTATGTTTCTTTGTTATTAACGCAAAACAAAATTTAACTGTAACGCTATACGCAAGGAATAACATAAATTAAACGATAATAATAAACTAATTATAATTCTTCATGTAAATCTAATTAAACATCAGAAAAAAATTATTAAAATAATTATTGAATATTAATTGTTGAACAAAAATTAACTCTAACTCTAAACCTACTTGCACAATAAATAAAATTGAGCCATAATCCTAACCTAAGAACAAATTGAACTTTAAACCTCAACCTAATTTAATTTAAAGAGTTATAACACTAACCCTGAAAGAAATTAAATAATAAACCAAATTGAACCCTAATTTAACACAAAGCTTTAAGCCAAATTCACCCCTAATCTTAAACCTAATTGAATAATCTATCAATTTGAACCTTACACCAACTCTACACCAAATCAAAACAAAAAACTAAATATTGAACCCTAATTGTGAATGTAAATAAAACCTATCTATAAGATTAAACCTAATTGAACCTAAGCCTAAAACTAGAAACAAAATTGAATCCTAATGGTAAACTTAATTACACAGTAACCCAAACTAGACCTAAACACTTATTTATATTGAATAATAGCCCTTTTCCTTATTGAAAAGGAAAATAAATTAATGATAACCATATATAAAATTGAACATAATTCGTAAAAAAATTTGAACGGGCTCACACAAAAAACAAATTAAACTTTAACCATAAACCCTAACCTTTATATCAAACCAAAATAAAATGTAGTTTACATCATTGAATACTAAGCCAAATTAAGCCCTTATCCTTAACATCAAATAAAAATCCACATTGAACTATAACATTATGATTAATTGAATAGTAGACTAGATTAAAACTTATCTTATTTCCTATACAAAATCAAACCCTATAAATATTGAATTATAATTGTGAATGTATTCAAACACTATCCTTTATGTCAAACCATTTATAACCATAATAAAATCCAGTTTTAGTGTTCCATCAACATTACAGTTTTATAATGATTATGTTTTAATTTTAGTTTACCTTTACTAAGGGTCAAATTGTTTTTTTTATAAATATTGAAGTAATCTTATTAAACTTAAATTATTTAGGTTAAATAAATTATTACTTTCCCTTTAAATTGATTTAAATAATTTAAATGAAAAATATTATTAAATTTAGAAAAGTATTATTATTACTATTATTCAACTGATGGGGATATTTTAATCTCCTTCAAGATATATGTATTGGTTGCACTTTTTTTAAACGTCTTACTAAATGTCTTGAAAATTTGGTTTCAAATTAAACTTGGAATTTCATTGCATTAAAAATATTCTTTGTCATCTTAAATTATGTGCAGAACGGACTCGAGAAGAAGGGAGTTCTGAAGCTGGAGTCAAGGCAAACAAACTTGTTGAAGAACACAATATAGTTGATGAACATAGGGAGGAGATTGTCCAAGTTGAACCAATGGAGGTTGAAGGAGAGGGGTCGAGCTCCTTACCTCCTACCACTTGTATGGATGAGCATATTGTGGATCTAGCTAAACAGGTGAAGAGATATTTTTTATAAAAATTTAGACCATTTACTTGAAATGGATGTGGATGAGTTGAAACGTCTCAATGAAGAACCTAGACATACTAAAAGGAGGTCAATGTATAAAAGTGCAAAAGAAATAATGTCTCATTTCAACAATATTGATACTACACTAGAAAAATCTCAATTGTTATCAATTGTACTTACTCGTAAAGACTTAATAGATCCACTGAAATTGTTGGGTATAGATACAACAAGTCAAAAGAGGAAAACTTCTTAGCTACAAAAATCTATTATTGATAATGTTAAGAAAGGTTTGGTGAAAATTGGTAAAAAATCTCGAACAGTAGATAAGACCATTTCAAGAAGAGTGATGTTGACATCTTTAGTAAATGAAAGATTGCCTCAAAAAAGACAAATCTCTTCACTGTCATCTGAGTTTGGTTTTAGTAGAAGGACAATATCAAAATATGTTAAAAGGAGAAAGAGTTTGGATGATACTACCTCAAAAGGGAATTGGGCAATTATGTGTAGAGCTCCTCGTTCTAATAGAATTGAAGATGTTGTTAGGAACTTTGTGACAAGTTTTTGGAATGATATTACTCGTCATTCATCAAACAGTAGAGATGTTATCAAGAAAAGAATTGGTCCTAATAGTTATGATCTCCATGTAAAACATTGGATAGACACAACAAAACATGAATTGTATATGTTGTTTACTAAAACAAACCTTCATATAAAGATTGGACAAACCATGTTTGAACGGTTAAGGCCATATTATGTGAAGTTAAACAAAGTTTTCAAAATTTGTTGTTGTCGTTATCACATCAAATTTGATTTGTACTATCAGGTGTTTTGAAAGATTAGAGAAGATAGTGATGGTTATGAAAATGCTCCTCCTAAATGAACAAGTCAATTCATAGCATCCATCTTATGTGATAAATCAGATGATAATGCAACCGGTCAAATAAATTGCATAAGAGGAATTTGTGGAACATGTGGAGACTTGGCTAAATTTCCTTTGAGAGATGAATATAATGACATGAAGAAGATGGTAAATTGCAAGAGTTACAAGTACAAAAAATTTGAAACAAAATTTGGAAAGGAATCTACAAGGTTAGATTATGTAGAAGAGGAAATACCTATTGGAACATTTATGGAAAATTTTCGTAAGTTGATAAAACCATACATATGCCATGGTTTTTTTGCCAAGTGGCAAGCAGAACAATTTAAAAGATTAAGAGACACTTTCCCAATTGGAACTATTATATCCGTAGTGGACTTCGCAGAAAATTACTCTTTTGTACATCAAAAAGAGATTCTATCAGAGTATTACTTTTCAAAGCAAATCACTATTTTGGTGCATGTGTGTTATCAACATGCACAGATGAATTTGGATGGTGTTGATAGTACATTTGAAAATCGTGTCATTAAGAAAGAGTACCACTTCTATATCAGTGATGATAAGGAGTATGACACACTTTTTGTACAACATTGCTTTAAGAAGTTTTTTGAATATTTGAAAGAGAGAGGCATAACAATAGTTAAACATTTTGTTTGGTCTGATGGATGTGTAGCACAATTCAAATCTTCGAGGCCATTTTATGCACTATGTAGATATCATCAAAATGACAAAATACCACATGTTGGGAGTTTTTTTTAGAGTGGTCATGGAAAGGGTGAACATGATGGTGCAGGAGCTTGTATCAAACGTGCTCTAAGAAAGCATCAAATAAATTACATAGGAGATCGTACAAAAGATGCACATGATTTTGTTGAATGGTGTAAGAAACACTTTGAGCAACCTAATTATCCTGGTGAATCATCATCGAGAACATACAGACCCATTACATATAGAGTGTTTTGGGAGATAACTGATACGTGTTCTCTTTTAGTGTTTTATTTAATTTTTTTTAATTTTTTAAAAATGTTCCTAGTTCAAATGTTTCAATTTAACAACTTGATCTACATGTACATGTTTGTGTACACATGTACATTTTGTAGATGTGGATAGAAGATCAATGCATGGATGCAAGAGCATGGAGAGGTCAAGATATTTGCATTGTGTCATGAGTACAAATAATCGCCCATGGACATTATACACTAGGGATTATTCATGTTTTTGTTCTGATTGCATTTTGGAAAACTATGTTGATTGCAAGAACCAAGAGCTTGGATATGTTAGTGAATGGAAATTGGTGCCACTAGATGTTTTTGACACATACGAGGATTCAAATGAGGACGAAAACTTTGAAGACATTCCTTTGATTTCTGGTGATTATGATCGTATTTCAGGATTGATTAAAAACGGTACATGTGACGTACACACACACGGATATATATATATATATATATTTCCTTAAAAAATGTTGCGTACATGTAAATATTTCTTTAAAAATGACATGTTTAGAATTTATTTAACTTGTTTCAAATTGCAGGAGATATTTTTGTAGTCATAGCAGAAGATGGAAATATAGAAGGTGTTAGTTATTATTTATTGTGTTGCACAGAAGAGAGAAAGAAGTTATCGAAATCTGAAATGAGTGATGGAATGTCATTTCCCACAGGTTTGAACTGATTTTAATATGTATGTACAAATCGCTTACGTGCAAATTTTTAATTTCTCACGTTTCTTATATACATGTACATGCATGCTCAGTTGTAGTGCAAGGGACATATTTCAAACAAGTTAAAATTGTTCAACATGGGATTCATTTCACTGAATACCAAATTGACAACAAGGTATATCAGTATAGCCACTTGGTCATTGTTGTTGGCCTAATTCTTCAAACAGTTCCATGTCGCGGGCGGTCTCAAAAGTGGAGACTAGATAGTGAAGATCATGACAAAATATTAAGTGTTATTGAAGAGCGTTTTGAACCACTTGATGTGGTATGAACTATATATATTTAGTAATCCAAAGTACATGTGGTTCAACCCATGAATTGAATTAATACTTGATAAATTCTAGAACTTAACTTGTTTTGAAACTTGGATAAATATTTTCAGATCTATATATATACATGGCTTACATGTGGACCATATATTTTTTAAGTTTAAATACATGAAATTTTCAATTATATCAAATTAGGATGTATGAAATTAGTTTTTATCTTTGTTAAAAATAATATTTACGTGTATGTATGTAAAGTAAATTGGGACATGTGGATTCAAGTTGAAAATGTGTTAAAAGGCGGGCGATGTATGCAGTTGATTAGGATGTATATAGTAGATATCTAATTCTAAATGCATGTATATAGTACTGTATCTAATTCTAAATGCATGTAATTTGTAAGTTGTTAAAATAATTTAATTAAAATGTGCATATTTAAATTAGAATGTATGTACATGTGTAAAATTGATATATGGAACTAGGACATACATGTGTAATATAATTGAAGAGCCTGGTCTGAACCACTAAGTGATGTGTTATGAACTATTTAACATGTATACATACCTAGAAGTACATACCATGTGAACTATTTAGTACATGGTATTAAGTTTAGTTTGTTCATTTGATATTATTAACAAGTGTGATTTTTTGTATATAGTAGATATCCAATTCTAAATGCATGTATATAGTACTGTATCTAATTCTAAATGCATGTAATTTGTAAGTTAAAATAATTTAATGAAAAATGTGCTATGTATTTAAATTAGAATGTATGTACATGTGCAAAATTGATATATGGATGTAGCATCCTAAAATTGTGACACTTGCAATTTCGACTGCATTTGGGTCTTCACGATGGCGGCGCAACGTTGAACCTGAATGGAGACCCCGAAACCTGCTTGCAACAACAAAAATTGCATATTTATGCACCTTGGCATGATCCTTCCTTGCACCCTGTTGTCCTAGGAGGTGGGACCATGGCGCCCAGCGCCCTGGTCCCTGGCCCTATTTTGGGCCCGGTCTCTTGTTGGGCATCGGGTCTTTAAGTTTGCAATTCGGAAAACAATGCTTCTAGGTCGGCCTAAGGTCGGAAAAATCAGTCTCCTAACCCTAATTGACAAGTATATAAACTACTTTTCCTCTCCTAGAAAGGGAGGAGAAAGATATGTGTGCAAGAGGCGGAAGCAATATTCAAACATTCAAACATTCAGGCATTTCAAGCATTCCTTCAAGCAATTGAGTATTCTAAGTCTCCATTCAAGGCTAGGTGTTGCATTCAAAGACAAGGATTCAACCATTGAAGAGGAGATCACTTACAACATATAACATACAACATCATTACACCTTCGCATGTAAGAATACAAACATTCTTACAACAAGGTATCAGTACTTGTTTACATTACAAACATTTACATTTACAGCATTCTCATTTCTTGGTTAATTCCAAAACCAGGGTTTGACCTAAAGGCAAACCCCTAATCCCTAACCCCCCAATCGTCCTCTCTTTTCTGTGTGTAGGTTGCAGGTACGCGGCTGTAATTTAAGATCTAGAATCCTTGTGCAGAGACGAACAGACCCCCCCTTCGTTTCGCGAATTTTTCGGAGGACCGTGTGCACTCCGGGCGCCATCGTCCCGTCAACTTTCGCTCAAATTTGCACGACAGCATCGTCTTGACATTTCACTGCTAATTTCAGGTCCGTAGCTTCATCCTGTGTCCCTATCTCCGTCTGCAAGCGAATCTTTCTTACTTTACATGCATTCCTAGTTCAATCATTCTATCTATATTCTTTACAAAAGAGGGTATCCTTGATGTCTTAACTCTTGAAACTCATTTAGACTCCAGTCTTGCATTGTGTGAGATTGGATCTTGTGGGTTTCAACCCCTCTTTTGAATGTAAAGTCTCTCCTAAGTGAAAACCATCAATCCTAGTGACCTCCTTTCTCTCTCCTTGGAGTGGGGGAACACCTAGGGTTCGATTTTTCCGCTTTACAATGGAATTAGGACATACATGTGTAATATAATTGAAGAGCCCGGTCTGAACCACTAAGTGATGTGTTGTGAACTATTTAGCTTGTATGCATACCTAGAAGTACATACCATGTGAACTATTTAGTACATGGTATTAAGTTTAGTTTGTTCATTTGATATTAATTAACAAGTGTGATTTTTATATTGTTCATGGCTTGCACAGTGGAGTGGATATACTCTTTTGTTTGAACATGTTCTTTTAAATTAATGCATATCTACCGTATGTACATACATTACATGTAGTTAAAAAAAAAATTAAAAAAATTAAGATTATAAACATATCAATCTTTTTTTAATCTATCTGCATGTACACATGTAAATTCAGTCACATATGTATATAAATTTGAAAGTTTTAGAGAACATGTGCATTCTTGATCATATATATTTAAAGTGTACATAAGTATTTCTAACATGCACATGCATTCAATCATATATATAATTATCTGAATACAAATGATGTAATATATTTAATCTAGGATCAAATGCACAAACTATACATGTATATATAATGTATTATCTAACCATAAATGCACATGATATATATAATCCAGTCCATCAAACATAAAGTACATATATAATCTAACATGTACATGTGCATGAAATATATAATCTAACATGTACATGTGCATGAAATATATAATCTGATCAAACGCAAATTGTATAAAGTATAATCTTGTCTAAACTTCATACATGCATGAAATATATAATCTAATCAAACATGTAAACTAGGTATAAAGTATAATCTAGTCTAAACTTCATACATGCATGAAATATATATAATCTAATCAAACACAAACAAGGTATAAAGTATAATCTAGTCTAAACTTCATACATGCATGAAATATATAATCTGATCAAACACAAACCAAGTATAAAGTCTAATCTAGCCTAAACTTCATGTACATGCATGAATATATATAATATGAAAGTCTATAAAAAGATAAACAAATGGGCTATAAAGTCTGGAGCAAATCAATAGGGATCATGTCAGCCACGAACAGAGCGACCATCTGAGAGAGAGTCCTGGTGAGAGTCTAGATGTCCAATGGACCCCTGCAAAAGTAGAATCTATTTAAATATTAAATATAGATCTCTCTAGACACATGTACATGTCAAATCCGAGTAGAGTTAAATAAAAATTTAAATATAAATTGTAATGCATGTATACATACATGTACATATATACAAAAAACCATAACTAACCTGTCCACTAACAGCATCGAAAGAATCTCTCCTACGCACACACTCAGAGCTCAAGGTAGGAGTGACATGAGCTAACTGTTGTGTGTGTGTGTGTGTGTGTGTGTGTGTGTGTGTGTGTGTGTGTGTGTGTGTGTGTGTGTGTGTGTGTGTGTGTGTGTGTGTGTGTGTGTGTGTGTGTGTGTGTGTGTGTGTGTGTGTTTAAGGATTAGTCCAGGATCAATTTAAATGATACAAATTAACTTAGAACTAGATTATTTATTAAACATGATCTATATATAGATTTATCCTACATTACAACATGTATACATATCTTCTAAAAAATTAAACGCACGTGTACATGTACATACCTGTGTATCAAGAGAAGGTTGTATAGTCTGATCATGTCCTATGATCATATCAACCACATCACTCATGCTTGCACATCTCTCTCTGGCTATACCTATGAGGAGTGTAAGGGGCTAACTAGATGACTGGGCATCGTGGATGAAGTGTCTGACTGTAGTAGCATATCCATAAACCCAGTATGGCTCAAACCTCGCAGTTGCTCCTCAAATGAATCCAAGCCCTCATCTATGATGTGGACCTAATATGCTCGTATCTCCTCCTCAAATGAATCCAAGCCCTCATCTGTGATATGGACTTGATCAGCTCGTATCTCCTCCTCTGCAGCAACAGAGTGATCTGTATGTGGGTCAGTGTCTGGAGCATGTGTAGAGTGATGATAATGTTGTGACTGCCTCGAGGTATGCATCAATGCAGCAGTAGCCTACCCATATCTGAGAATCTCCTCTCTAACATCAGCCAATGGTATCCCAAGTCGAGATGAAATAAAACAGTAAGAATGTAGTAGGTCCTTGGCTAAATACTGTGACATTTGTACATGTCTACTACCTCCAACTATAGTTTCTACCTCATCTAGGGAGGGGATGCAAGTAGTAATATATTGATCATTTGAATCTGAAGCCACCCCATGACTAGAAGATGCATGATCTGTGGATGATCTCGAACGTGGTCGGCTCATCATATATCTGCCCAACCTGTCAGATGATAAGGTGGCTATTGTTGATGCAATCTGTCCAATCCTATCAATTGTTTCTCTTTGAGAAGAAATCACAATATGATCCGCTATGGGGGCCAAGGCTGGGACTACTGCAAGAAATCTTTGGCCAACAAGGTCCCTGTGTCTAGGTGGAGCTCTATCACGCCTACGATATGCATCTCTATCAACAATCTTGCCCCTCCCCTGTCCATAATATGTTGGAATATCAAGGTAGTTTGGTTTCATCTGACAATGAACCTCAACAAATACCTATTGTGCAAAGTATAATGGTATCTGGTCGTTATTAGGATAATGATCATGGGCAGCTAAGAAGCATGAGTAAATCAATGATGCAACCTGTGGGTCGATACATCTCATGACCTGATATCCTCTCACCTTACTCTTCTCCTGATACGGTGGAAAGAATCTCTCCTTGATGGTCTTCTTCGAGACCACCCTCGCCACATCAGTAAAAGAATCAGGACCCCTCACCTTACTCCTCAACTATCTATAATATCCTCTATAACCTCAGGTGAGAATGAGGTGTGAGAAGCTAAGCGGTCCCTCAATGTCTGCAAACTATCAAAAATGGATGTGCATGTACTTTTGTACACGCCATCAGTACGGGGGTCATCTAATATGACCCTCAACCTATGCAGCTCACGATCATTGTACTAGAAAATAGCAGCAATGTCGAGCAAGGGGGGATCCTGGTGTGGAGGATCAACATCATCAATGTGTGGCTCCTAATCAGGAGCCTGTGCAGGTGGATCCTAATCAAGAGCCTGCGAAGGTATATCCTGGGATGCCAGCTATCTAGGTACATGTCATAAAGTCAAAATAAATATGTAAGCACACACACACATGAAGTGCACTCAATTTAAAACATTAAAAATTAAAATCAGTTAAATTGTTGAGAGAGAGAGAGATCATTTTCATGAGAGAGAGAGAGAGAGATAACATATATTTCAGAGATATATATATATATATAATTATCAAATATTTAAATCTTCAAGAATACATCAAAAATTCAAATATTTCAGAGAGAGAGAGATAACATATATTTAAATCTTCAATACATAAAAAATTCAAGAACATGATATATATATATATATAAAAAATTTATAACGACCAATAACAAAAAAAATTAGACCTATAATTTATTGTAACATATAAATAATTGTAGAGAGAGAGAGAGAGATCATTTTCATGACAGAGAGAGATAACATATATTTCAGAGAGAGATAACATATATATAATTTTTATAAGTCAATAACAAAAAAAAATTGTTCTATATTTTATTGTAACGTATAAATATTTGTGTGCATATCAAAATTATTTTGTTTGTTTGAAACTAAAACATGGGCATTGATCTACAAAATGGAATGCAACTTCTCTAAAAAAATTGAAAAAATTGTTTGTTATTGAACTCCATATCTCAAAAAAATAGAGGTCATTGTATTTTTGTAATGGGCATATGATTATAAAATTATTAAATATATAATATGTGATCCTAAGGGGAATGTCATATGTACACTAGGATGTTATAAGGGGTCATATGTGGTCCAAAGGGGTCATGCATGTTAACACATGCATGACCCCTTTGGACCACATATGACCCCTTAGGACAGTATGTGATGGACTAAGGGGTATGTTGTTCACATTAGGATTTTATTAGGGGTCATATGCAGTTCTAAGGGGTCACGCATGTCTTATAACACATGCATGACCCCTTAGGACCACATATGACCCCTTAGGACACTATGTAATCCTAAGGGGAATTTCATATGTACATTAGGATGTTATAAGGGGTCATATGTGGTCCTAAGGGATCACGCATGTGTTAACGCATGTGTGACCCCTTAGTACCACATATGACCCCTTAGGACACTATGAGATGGACGAAGGGGTCATATGTGGTTCTAAGGGGTCACGTGCATGTGTTAGAACACATGTGTGACCCCGTAGGACCACATATGACCCCTTAGGACACTATGTGATGGACTAAGGGTATGTCATTCACACTAGGATTTTATAAGGGGTCATATGCGGTTCTAAGGGGTCACACGTGTTATAACACATGTGTGACCCCTTAGGACCACATATGACCCCTTAGGACACTATGTGATCCTAAGGAGAATGTCATATGTACACTAGGATGTTATAAGGGGTCATATGTGGTCATAAGGGGTCACGCATGGGACCACATATGACCCCTTAGGACACTATGTGATGGACTAAGGGGTCATATGTGGTTCTAACCTGGGGTCACGCATGTGTGTTAGAACACATGTGTGACCCCTTAAGACCACATATATGTGATCCGAAGGGGAATGTCGTATGTTCACTAGGATGTTATAAGGGGTCATATGTGGTCCTAAGGGGTCACGCATGTGTTAACGCATGTGTGACCCCTTAGGACCACATACGACCCTTTAGGACACTATGTGATGGACTAAGGGGTCATATGTGGTTCTAAGGGGTCACGCGTGTGTTAGAACACATGTGTGACCCCTTAGGATCACATATATGTGATCCTAATGGGAATGTCGTATGTTCATTAGGATGTTATAAGGTGTCATATGTGGTCCTAAGGGGTCACGCATGTGTTAACTCCTTAGGAACACATATGACCCTCATCTGTGATATGTGATGGACTAAGGGGTCATATGCGGTTTTAAGGGGTCACGCATGTGTGTTAGAACACATGTGTGACCCCTTAGGACCATATATATGTGATCCTAAGGGGAATGTCGTATGTTCACTAGGATGTTATAAGGGGTCATATGTGGTCCTAAGGGGTCACGCATGTGTTAACGCATGCGTGACCCCTTAGGACCACATATGACCCCTTCGGACACTATGTGATGGACTAAGGGGTATGTCATTCACACTAGGATTTTATAAGGGGTCATATGCGGTTCTAAGGGGTCATGCATGTGTTAGAACACATGTGTGACCCCTAGGACTACATATGACCCCTTAGGACACTATGTGATCCTAAAGGGAAGGTCGTATGTACACTAGGATGTAATAAGGGGTCATATGTGGTCCTAAGGGGTCACACATGTGCGTGACCCCTTAGGACCACATATGACCTCTTAGGACACTATGTAATGGACTAAGGGGTATGTCGTACACACTAGGCTTTTATAAGGGGTCACATGCGGTCCTAAGTGTCAACACATGCGTGACCCCTTAGGACCATGCGTGACCCCTTAGGGTCCACTATGTATCCTCTATGGTCCTAAGGTAACATATAGTGTCATCATGGGCATCTGTGGTCTTAAGGGGTCATAAGGGGTCATGTTGTGTGTGTAATAGGATGTGAAAATGGGTCACATTATAGAGGATTTATTTGTCTAATTTGTTTAAATTTGTTATCTAAATTTTCTATTGTTTTTTTAAATTAAAATTTATTAATTTTTCTAACGTTTAATTTATTATATTTAGGTTTGTGACATTTTTCTAATTTTCTTTTTTTGCTAATGTTTTTCTAAATTCTAATTTACTACCTTAGTTTTCTATGTTTTTCATAACAATTTTTTAAAATGTTGAAAAAAAAATACATATATACAGTTATGTAATTTTAAAAACAAATTGAAAAATTTCAATCAGAACATTAAATTATCAAACATTTTTCTAAAATAATGAAAAATAATAAATTATCAAATATTTTTCTAAAATGCTGAAAAACAATAAATATACAATTATTTAATTAAAAAATAAATTAACAAACAAATTATTTATTAATTTTTGAATAAATTTAATAAAAAAAGTCATTATTAAACAAAAAAAAGGGTTATTTTGTGCACCTAAAATAATGTAGGTCGAAAGTTGAAATGTGAGACACGCTAGCTATTGCAGATAGAGCACAGTGATCTGATGCTGATGACTGGTTCGATCTAACCCCCACTGGAAAGAAAAAGACAACTTGGTGAGAATCTGATGTACAGCCCAATCATGAGCTGCAGCAATAGCAAGTGTCAAGCGAATGGAGTTCATCTTGGCTACGGGCGCAAAGGTCTCAGTATAGTCAACACCAGCAACCTGAGAGAAACCTTTCACAACAAGTCGAGCCTTATACTTATCCACACTACCATCTGCAACATACTTGGTCCGATAGATCCACTTACATCGAACCATCTTTCTCCCCTTAGGGAGATGGACTAAATCCCATGTGTTGTTCCTCATCAACGAACTATACTCTTCCTCCATAGCTTGGTCCCACTCAGGAACCCCCGATGCTTCCCGAAATGTCTATGGATCGGAAGTAGTAGCAATGAATGCATGTGGAAGATCCTGATGTTGTGATCGAGTTCTCTGTGTATCTAAAGGATCCCCAACAAGAGAACCCATGGACTCAAGTGTCTGTCGAGCCCAACAAGGTCTAGGTGGAGGTAGAGAACAAGGCTCCTCAACTGCAAGTGGACCCTGCGGAGGTGTAACCCTACGAGTCGGAGTTGAAGGAGTCTCATCATCTGAATCACTAGCATCACTATCCACAATGGAGGAAGGTGGAGGAGGTAGAGAGGCTAAGCTAGGAGAGCTTTCCTCAAAGTGAACGCTCCTCTCAATGAACACCTCATGTGTCTCAGGATCCATCAATATATATGCCTTAACACCCTCAGGATATCCAACAAATATGCAAGGCCGACTATGAGGTTCCAATGACTTGCGTTTCTGCGGAGGTATGCGAGCCCATGCTAGACACCCAAAGACTCTGAAATGTCTCACAATCGGTTTCCTACCAGCCCAAGCTTCAAAAGGAGTAATACCTTGCAAAGCTTTGTGAGGAACCCGATTCTAGATGTGTGTGGCACAACTGATAGCCTCGGCCCAAAAGGCGGGATCAAGAGAACGTGCATGAATCATACAGCTAGCCATTTCTTTGAGAGATCTATTCTTGCGTTCTGCAACTTCGTTCTGTTGTGGAGTGTATGTGACAGAATGTTGAAGATCAATTCCCTCAAATGTACAAAAATCCTCAAGTCTTTTGTTCACATATTCCCTTCCATTATTTGTGCGAAGAATCTTCACCACTTTCCTAGATTGTTTCTCCACACAAGTCTTGAAGTCCTGAAATCTGTCAAATACTTCACTCTTATGAATAAGAAAGTAGACCCAAGTGAAGAGGGAGTAGTCATCAATGAAGGTGAGGACATAGCGGGTCTTACTAAATGAAGGTGTTGGAAATGGACCTGCTACATCACTGTGAACAAGTTGAAGAACTTCCAAAGCTCTCCAAGCTTTCCCCTTATAAAACTTTTCCTCGGGATGCTTGCCCATGGAACAACCTGAACATACACCCTCTGAAAAACTGATTCGAGGTAGACTTGTGACCATGTCTTTAGTGCTGAGCTGCTGAAGATAGCGGTAGTTGAGGTGACCAAACTACTCATGCCATAGCTTACTTTTTGAATTTGAATGAGTAAGCAAGGCCCTAGAAGGTGAACTTGGCACAAAGTGGGAGAATGAATAAAGCCTTGAGTTGTCATTGACTTGTCCCACTGCTACCAAGGCATCATCATCAAGTTCCTTTACCACAACTGAATCTGGTGTAAACTCAACCTTCTTCCCATTCCCATAGTGAGTGATTTGGTAGATAGAGAGAAGGTTGGTAGACAAGTTAGGAACATAGAGAACATTCTCAAATGGTTCATCATCCATGTCAACTGAACCTTTGCCTTCAACCTCTACTTGTGTATCATCACCTATGTAAATGTGAGGTACCTTAGATGGCTCCAATGAAGAAAACTGCTCCTTTGTAGAACCCATGTGATATGAGGCACCTGAGTCAAGTATCCACTACTGTGAAGAACTTGTTGTAGCCACAAATGCTTGCCCTTTTCCCTTAGACTGTGAGGAAGAGGAAGGAGATGAATCCTTCTTTATGTAGGCGGATGGCAAGTTGATGTTGTTTTTCTTAAGAAGATTAGTTAACTCATCAACTTGCTTTGTGTGGCATCGATGCTCATCATGACCATACTTCTTGCAATATGCACAAGTTGGCTTATCCTTCTTAGGTGGTGCCCCCTTCTTGGAAGAGGATGAAAAATCACCTTGGGATGGAGAGGATGATTGTCCTTTTTCTTGTTGTGGTTGTTACTTAGATTGCTTCTTCTTCTTGTTGGAATCTTTGCCTTGACTTCCTTGATTCCCTTGATTAGCCACCAAAGCCTTGGACTTTGAAGACTTGAGAAGCCCCATGTTCAACAACGTAGATTGTTCCAATATCAACATTTCTGTGAAAGCATCAAATGAAGGCATAACATAGGAACTCCCCACTGTCAAACGATGAGTTTGGAAGCTAGACACAAATGCTGCATATTCTGGTGCAAGTTTGTCCAACAAGTTGAATATCAACTGAGCATCTTTTTTGTCAATTCCACAATCCTTAAGCTTTGCTCTTAGCTCATTTGCTTTGGTGACATAATCTTGGATTGTATCAAAACTCTTGGGATCCAAGTTGGTGAGCTCATTGTCAATTTTATAACCTCTGATTTCATCAACTTGACCATACAATTTCTGAAACATATCCCATGCATCTTTGATTGTAGTACACTTCTCAATATGAAAGATGAGGTCATCTAATACATACTTTTGCAAAGTTCCAAGAGCCATGCAATTCTTAGTGAGCCATTCTAACTGAGCATTAGGATCAGCCTTAGGATCAGGTGCTCCTGCTATTGTTCCATCTATGTAATGCGTGAGACCTTTTTCCATTAATTTGCTCCATACTTTAATTTTCCATGATGCATAATTGTGTGGAGTTAAAGGTGGAAATTTATGAGGACTCATTGAAATAAAAATGAAAGAGCACAAGGAAAGAGAGGTACAATCACACAAGACACCCCCCCAAATTCACTCAATCAAAGAACCCCCCAAAAGTGATGATTTGGCACTTTATACTTAGTGCATGTACAATGGGCCACTTGCAAAAAATGGCAAAGTGGACTTTTGATTTCAATTTTACAACTGCCTCAATAAGGCCAAAAGAGACTCAAACTAATAATGCAAGAGATCTAAACTAAGATCCAAGCAATTTACAAGTACCAAATAGGCCAAATAAGACCAATATGTGAAAGTATAATTTCTACTTAAAATCTCTGAAATCTTATCATAGGTTATGAAAGTAGATGAAAAAACATACACTTTGAAAAAAAATGGCACCTGAAAAGGAGGTCGTATGAGCTCAAACGAGGCCTTTGAAGTTGCAGAATTGAGGATTGGACAAGTACAGCTAAGAGAATCTGAAAATTTCAATAAACCTATGCACAAAAACCAGAAAATAACCACACCACTGCGAAGAGCACGAAAAATTAGCCCAAATCAAAAAAAATTGCACCCAAAAAGGAGCAAAATTGAGCACGTTATGGGCCTCCAAAGTTGACCCAAAAATCCAAATTGCTCAACGGAGAGGGGTATAAAAATTTCCAAAGAAAATGTTGACTGGGCACTGACTGGGTGCGGCTGACTGGGCGCTGACTGTGCGCTGCTGACTGGGCAGAAGGTACGGATCCCAAAAATAATTTAATTTTCAAACTGGAAAATAATTTTCAGAAAAAAAAATTTATTTTTTTTTTTTGAAAAAAATCCAAAAATTTCACACCGTACCCCCCGAATTGGGCAAAAAATTTCCTCCACACCCAAAAATTGATTTTCACCAAAATAGGTCGAATTTATACTCGATTTTTATGGAAACGGCCTCCCGGATGCAATGGTGAGGTCAAAAATGCTCCAAGATGCCTCCAAAAAGAGCAGTTCCTCAGATCCGAAAATAGAAGCCTTCCACGATGTCTCCAAAAACCAATCAATGAAGCCCCAATGGCTCTGATACCATGTGAGATTTTGCCAAGATCAAGGGCACAATGAAAAGTATTAAAATAGAGACAAAAGAATGACAAGAACAAACTGTATTCTCATCAATATGAAAATGATCAACTAGATTCACCAATACAATGAATATAGGTCTGCTTATATAGGCAAGGCCATATGGATGTACGAGCACACAATTATGACATGTGGCTCAATGAGAAACAAGGGTAGGTAAGAAATACTAGGGGTAGGTAGAAGAAATAATATAATATTCCACAAGAGGTGGATGACCCACCGAATGTGGAGTGTAACAATGAAACAAGACCTCAAAAGGTGGAATTTCTCCTACAAGCTCTATCCCTATGTGCACACTTCCTTAAGTGTCTCAAATCCAAACTACGAAGAGATGCATTATCCTAAGTTAACTTAAGTAAAGTGTAATAATATCCATAATGAATATTTATTTACACCAACAAACTATCATAATCAGAATTTATGCGAGTTTGAAAAAACCAATTACAAATTGGGTTCGAGCGAAGGGGGTGCTCGTTCGAACCCCATAAAAATTAATATTTTAAGGGGTTCGAGCAAACCCAAAATCTACTCGTGGTTCGAGCAAACCCACGTCCAATGGAGTGTTCGCTCGAACCACCCTACTTCGTTTGAACCACCCCAAAAATAATTTCCCAACTTTCGCTAATTTCCTTTTGTTAGCGAAAGTGGGAACCATTAATGTGGGATTACCCACTTTACTCGCTCGCGCCACTGCTCTCAGAAATATTTCCTCTCTTTCATCTTCTAGTCCTTCAGCTTCTTCAAGCTCTTCACCGACTTCTTCATACTCATCCTCTGATTCAGAGTTTCTCTGCAAACCAGCAAAAGCATTTTGGATTTTGTTCCTCACTTCATTCTTGAAGTCTTCCATCATTTGATCTACCCTCTGGGGGTTTGTCCTTCTAGGCGGCATCTTCTCTTCCATTCCAGTGAACTGCCTCAACTCAGTGATCTGACTACCGGTTTCAATTGCCTCCCTTCGGTGATCTATTGAACACACGCACAACCTGCCTCCAATCGGCAATCTGTCCACTCAAAGGAATGCCTCAATGTTCACAAACAACTCTTCCACCAGCCAGTCCATAACCAACTCTAATACTACTTGATGCAGCCATAACCGATAAAACCCTCAAAGAGAATCAATTGGCTTATGCAGCAAGAGTAACACAACGAAAGCAGTAAGAAAACATAACAAGATTGCATAAACAGATCATATTATTGCTTTAGAACTTTCGTCCACCATCTGATTTTCATCATATAATCATCAAAGAACGTCTAGTAGTTAACCAGTTACATGTAGGCTATCAGCTAGATACAATCCAACCAAGACTCTAAGAAACAACCGAATCACAAAATGTGAATCTCAATTCTACTTCCTCTGCCTCTACAAATGATTACATAATATCATATATACCCACTGGAACATATCCCGGTCAGCCTCATAAGATTACATTTACCAATGCAGGAAAATGAAACGCGTAACTAGGTCGACCCTAAGAATTAAAAAAAATCTTTTTGAAAAATAACAACCAAGAGGTGCAGTTCAGTAGGAAGGTCGTCCAAACACCAAAGAACATCGGACAAGACACAAACTAGATCCACACACCAAGAATCGCATCAATAATAAAGGAAAACCAACCAGTAAGCACAAACATTGTACCGGAACCCAGAAATAGTCAACCGAAAGCAATAACTAACTGGAAAAGAACCCAAATGAACTGAAAATCTGGAATTATGCAGATGAACCATCCTTGAAACCAAAAAATAATATCTGCCACAAAAAGCAAGCAACTACCGGTACCAATCGATAAGAACAAAAAAAGGCACAAAGAACTAGACAAGAACAAAACTAAAAAGAAATATTGTTGGTTGATGCAAGATTGCTCATCGATTGGGGATGCTCCCGCATCACAAATAGATTCTAGCATTGATACAAACTTCACTCTTCAAAGGTTCCTCCAAGGGCAACAAGGTTTGCTTCATTCCATTGGCCACAATAGTGTATGTATTCTTCCTCCCATCATGTATTGCCTGTCTATAAAACTGCCAAGGTCTACCCAACAAAAGATGACAAATATCCATAGGCATAATATCACACAAGACTTCATCATGATAATTCCCAATTTTTAATTTCACCAAACATTTCTCACTAACTAACAACTTATGTTCATCCTAAATCCATGTTATTTGATAAGGCTTAGGGTGTTTCAATCTTTCCAAGTTCAACTTATTCACCATTTCTTCCAAAACAAGATTATTTGAAACAAGATTATTTGAACTATCACTATCAATAACAACTTTACAACACTTACCGGATACCTTACATCTGATCTTGAACAAATTCTTCCTCTACAAGGGCTCTTCATCTCTCCTAGTATGACACAAAGCTCTCCTCATCATCAATAGTTCTTTATCTTCCGGTTTATTGTCTGATCCGGTGGGGTTTTCTTCCACCACTACTGCTCTTCAGGTATTCTATGTCTCCTTACGCTCGAAAGCATGATGTCCTTCTCCTCCACACTTAAATCAAGTTCATCTAAACACTCTCCTATCTTGTCTTCCAAAATTCTCATTCTGGTAGTCATCCGGTTCTCTCTTTCGTTAGAAATTTCTATCATCTTTTTGGTATGAATTACCTTCTTTATTCTCTTCCTTGTCCTTGTTTCACCTTCCTTTCTTCTGTAGTGTTTTCAAAATTAAAATATTTCTCCATCTCCGAGATCCAATCCATCAATTCATCTGAATCCAACTTTCCATCATATTCTGGTGGGGTAAAATGAGGTTTAGTATTCGCCCTACTCAAAACCCTCAAAAACCTTTCCTCATCTGGATCAACCGACGGTGGGTTTACTTATTCTGTTGGGGCTTCTTCTCCTTCATCTTCACTTACATCTTCAATGTGTCAGCCTCTTCTCTAGGCTATCTCCATGGCTTCCAACCAAGTTGTTATTCCTTGCAACATTTCCATCACAGTAGGGTCTGCATTCCCACGCACTCCACCATTCCTAGTTCCTCTTCGCGCCATCGTTTACGCCTGTCCTCTACAGCTGCAGGTCAGATCCATAGTCTGCCACCCTACAACAAAAATCTCTCGGGACAACGCAATCTCTGGAACGAAAACTCGCTCTAATACCACTTGAAGCAGTCACTGGTTAGGAGGGACCTCAAAGACATCAATCTGAACCGGTCAGAAATAGTAAACACAACAAAAACACAAAGACATGATGGAAGCAATGCAGAATAGATTGAATTATAACATGAAAATTTATTACAACCAACCGGTAACAACCGGGTTACAAAAACTAGCTCACAGGTCTGCTAAACATGCTCAAAATACAGGACAGGTCACAATCGGGACCTCAAATCTTAAGATCTGTCTTCTATGTGTTGAGACATGGACCAGGTAGGACTCGAACCTAGGACCTTCCATACATTGCTGGAGTGCTCTACCACTAAGCTACTGGCCCCTCTTGGACCAGTCCATCGTCGGTCCGGGTGTGGCTTATTTCCAACATCAACACCCCCCTTTAAGCCACACCTCTCGTGTGTTTGGGGCTCCTAGCCTGGACCTAGCTCTGACACCATGTTGAGACATGGACCAGCTAGGACTCAAACCTAGGACCTTCGATACGTTGTTGGAGTGCTCTACCGTTGAGCTACTGGCCCCTCTTAGACCAATCCATCATCGGTCTAGGTGTGGCTTATTTCCAACACTAGCACTATGCTCAGTCTAACTTCTTTGTTACATTATAATGCTCTATTACAATAATTTATATGGTCCAAGAGGATCTGGTCATCCCAAAAGAGGGATCAAAACCCAAAGAACAAGACCTAAAGTGCAAAACCAATAAGGTTAGCCTTCACCAAGAGATTCCTCCAAAAAATCCAAAGGATGAAGTGTAGATCATGGGAAAATGTCGTCCACACACCAAGGAACATCGGAATCAATGCTCAGAGCTCCGCAAGCTACGGAAGGGATCCGGTAGGTCACAAATGCAAAGAGGTCCAAGCAACCAGTAACAGGAAACTATGTAGCGATAACTTGCCAAAAAATGATCCAAATGCTTCACAGTTTGGGAATAAGAAAGATGATCAAGTCTTCAAGCCAAAATCCATCTCCACAGGATCCGGTGAGCAAAATCTAGGAAACACAGAAGAAATGCTGAAACTACAAACAGAAAGGAAAAACGGAAAGGAAATATTTTTGGTTGATGTAAGATTGCTATGAACTAGGGATGCTCCTACATCAACAAGCAAGGAGCGTGGATCTACAAGAAGGTTGGCCAAGGACTCAAGATCATTGAGTAAGACCCCAAATAGATCCACACGCCAAAAGATTGCTTCGCACGAGAAGAAATCAACAATTAGCTGTTAAGCTCAAAAACTGCTCCAGGAACCAGAACAGTCAAACCGGAAGCAACGTCTCACCGGAGAAGAATCCAGATGGACTGAGAATCTAGAATTAAGCATAAGAAAAAGCCTAAAGACCGAAAATCTAATCCGCAATGAAAAGAAACCAGCTACCAGAAGAACACATAAACTAAAATATTGAACTAGAACATAACAAAACTGAAAGGAAATATTTTTGGTTGATGCAAGATTGCTCATTGATCAGGGATGCTCCTACATCAAACACCCCAGGTATAAAAAGATGTTCCATGAGAGGCAAATCATGAACATTGAAAAGGGCTCAGAATATAGACTTCATGCTCATTTCTGATCCAAACATCCTCTTTATCTGCAAACCTCTTTCTTAGCTCCTCGAGAACCTCAACCGGGTTCTCTAACTCCTGACTCTCTTTATTTCTTTTACCCTGCTTCATATTTGCACACTATCTCTGACTGATGCTCCCTTTCTTCTATAACTCTGATTTATTTTCACTACAAGACTTCATCTAGTCTGCCACCATAACCTTACTACCATCCAGTTTCATCTTACTATCAGACTTATCTATCAAACCCTTCTGCCATTCTATGCCACCCTCTGGAATAACCTCAGTAACTAGTTTCTCCTTACTGCAACTCTTTTCAAGACTCAAATTCCTCACTTCCTTCTCTTTCTCCTTCAAAGAAGCCAATGTGAACCTTTTCCCATCCTTCTCAATAGTGATCAGGTTTCTTCTACAGTCGTAGATAGCTCCTCTATCAAACTGCTAAGGTCTTCCCAACAAGACATGACAAGCACTCATAGATAAAATATCACACAAGAGCTCATCCCTAAAAAGTCCAATATTAAAACTCACCAAACACTGCTCTTTTACTTCTAACTTTTGATCATCTTGTAACCAACTTACCTTGTAAGGAAAAGGGTGCTTAAGCATCTTCAATCTAAGCTTCACTACCATCTCCTTAGATACCAGATTATCAATACTTCCACTATCCAGAATAACCTTGCAACACTTACCACTTGATTTGCACACAGTACCGAAAAGACTCCTTCTTTGATTAGGTCCGGTATCTTCATTTCTCTACTCCATCATGACTCTTCTAATCATAAGAGATTCTCCTTTCTCTAGCGCGTATTCAATTTTGGTAACTTCAGCTTCCTGATCCTCATTTGCCACACAACTTCTTGCCATTCCTTGCTTTTATTCATAAAATCTATGTCTGATTTCTCCACACTTGAAACATGTGCCCAAAAATTATTTGTTGCTACAGCCACTCCCTTTCCTCTATGTTTTCTGATCTGGTTCTTTACTCCACTTACTTTTTTATTCTTCTTCAACATTCTACTTCTCTATACTCATATGCCCCCTAAATCTCTCCTTCCCTCTAGGGTTATTTTGTTGTCTTCTTCTCACCTTATCCTTATCCTTCAAAGCATACGGGTAAGCTTCCTCAACTATGGAAATATTCAACATAGTCATTTCATCCTGAATGTTAAATGTAAGTCCATTTATGTACCTCACCACCTTTTCTCTAACCATTTCTCTACATCTAGATCTGATCATGACTTTGTAGAACTCCTCGGTATACTCTTTCATAGTCATGTTTCTCTGCTTCAATTTCTGCAACTTATTGAACAGCTCCAACTCATAGTCTCTCAGAATGAACTTAGCCTTCAATCTCGCTACCATTTGTCTCCACTGGGTGATCTTCATTTCACCATTCTCCACTTTGTCTCTCTGCAACTCTTTCCACCATAAGGCAGCATACCCTTTCAATTTAGTTTGTGCCAACCTAACCCTCTACAGGTCTTTAACATCCTCAAACTCAAATTAGTCCTCCAACTCTTTGATCCAACCAATCAAATCCTTCGGATTCAATGTCCTGGAAAAGTTTGAAATCTCCACTTTATGTATTTTACTTTCTTGTGCTACTGCTCTCAGAAATCTTTCTTCTCTTCTGTCTTCTGGTCCTTCAGCCTCTTCCACCTCAAGCTCTTCTCTAGCTTCTTCATATTCATCCTCAGACTTTGGATTCCTCTGCAAACTAGCCAATGCGTTCTGGATCTCGTTCCTCATCTCATTCTTTAAATCCTCCATCATCTGCTCTACCCTTTGGGGGTTCATCCTTCTAGGTGGCATCTCCTCCTTTGCTCTGGTGAACTGCCTCAACTCGGTGATTTGACTTTCGGTTTCAATTGCCTCACACTCGACAACCTGACTGTTGTTTTCAATTGCCTCGCATTTGACAATCTATTGAACACACTCACAGTCTACCTCCACTTGGCGATCTATTTACCCAAAGGAATGCCTCAAGGTTCACAACTAGCTCTTCCACCAACCGGTTCATAACCAGCTTTGATACCACTTGGTGCAACCATAATCCGGTAGGTCCTCAAAGATAATAGACCAGATCATGCAGCAAGAGTAACACAACGGAAGCAACAACAACAAATTGAAAAATAACAAAATCATATTTTTGCACCATCATATATTCATCATAGATCATCTGGTAATCAACCGATTACATGCAGGCTAACAAGCTAGAATACAATCCATTTGGATCTCTGAGAGACCTTTGAATTATCAATCCCGTAACTACAAACTCATAAACCTTTGACTGTCTCCTAAGGATCTCATATAACAACAGTTACATCCTCTGGAACATATCTAGGTCAGCCACAAAAGATAACATTTACCAAGACAGGAAAATGAAACGTGTAAATAGGTCGGCCCCAAGAATGAAAGGAAATTCCTCCAGAAAAGAACAACCAAGGAGTGTGGATCAATAGGAAGGTCGGCCAAGGACTCAAGATCATCGAGAAAGACCCCATATAGATCCAAACGCCAAGAGATTGCTCTGCACGAGAAGAAATTAACAATTAGTTGTTAAGATCAAAAACTACTCTGGGAACCAGAACAATTAAACCGGAAGCAACGTCTCACCAGAAAAGAGTCCAAATGGACTGAGAATCTGGAATTAAGCATAAGAACACGCTTGGAGACTGAAAATATGATCCGCAATGAAAAGAAACCAGCTACTGGAAGAACACAGAAACTAAAATACTGAACTAGAACAGAACAAAACTGAAAGGAAATATTTTTGGTTGATGCAAGATTTCTCATTGACCGGGAATGCTCCTGCATCAAGTTTGGACCAGATGATTCCAAACCGGTTGGAACTTCTATGATGACTGGTTGTAAATTGTCTAAAAGTGATGAATCTCCTAAAGCTAATTAGAGTTTGTACAGATCTATGGTCGATGGACTGATATATCTTACTCGGACTAGGCTTGATATTATGCATGTTGTGTGTATGGTTGCTAGATATCAAGTTGATCCGAAGGAGATTCATGTCACTATTGTCAAAATAATATTTAAATATCTAAAGGGAACTGAAAATTATGGTTTATGGTATCCAAAGAATGATGATTTCATGTTGTGTTCTTACACTGATACAAATTGGCCAGGTGATGTTGATGACCGGAAGAGTACTACCAGTGGAGCGTTCTTTTTAGGTAAGAAGTTGGTTTTATGGGCTAGCAAGAAACAAGATTCAGTATATTTATCTATTGCTGAAGTTGAGTACATTGTTGCTGCTAATAATTGCACTCAGATAGTTTGGATGAAGCAAATGTTGAAAGATATCTGAGTTATTTATGATGAGCCTACTATTATATACTATGATAATTCTAGTGCTATAAACATGTCTAAGAATCTGGTGCAACATTCAAAAACTAAGCATATATCAATCAAATATAATTACTTGAGAGAGCTAGTCAATGAATAGAAGGTGAAGATAGAATATGTATCTACAAAGGAACAAATTGCTGATATTTTCAATAAGTTGTTTCCTGCAAATACATTTGTCTATTTGAGAGACAAGTTAGGGGTATCCACCCCTCCTTATGATAACTAGATGCATTGAGTTGCATCGATTCGGTGGAATTCAGAGCCTTATTCTTTTATCTGGATTGATGAGTTGGTGTTGCTCCTCTGCTGGAGTAGTGTGTTGATTTGGTTGTATATCCCATGGGGAGAGAGATTCATGTCTCTATTTGGTTTTCTATTTTGGTGAGCTTTGGAATTGTTGTCAAAGGGGGAGAGAGATCATGTAAAAAACTGCTTTATCTATCTTAGGGGGAGTTTGCTAGTGATATCTTCTTTCTTTGCATTGACTATTTTTCACATTCATATGTTGCCATCAATGCCAAAGGGGGAGATTGTTGGATTTGGTTGTTCATTGCAGCTGCTAGGATATGTTGTTGTCATTGATGTCAACATATTCCTGTGAGTTATTTCGGTGAGTTTGGGAAGAGTTTTTGGTCCGGTTTTGTAGTTTGGTTGTGTCGATCACTGTTTTGCAGAATCTGGTATTTCCTAAATCTTGTGCTGAGACTTTGAATTATTGATTGGGATGATCTTGTGTATCTTCATTTTAGATGGTTCGTGATTTGTTTCTTTGTAAGTTATCTTTCCTCGTGATAATTGTTGATCGGTTGTGTTCTTGAGTTTTGAGACGTTGACCGATGAAGATTTGAATAGAGGTATTGGTGCAACTGTTCTGGATGATTCTAACATGCTTGCTGGTGTTTCCTAGTCGTTTCTTATTTGTTTTGGCGATCTGCATTGATCGTTGTGCGAGTTTTTGGTGATTTCTATGAATCGGTGATGATTTGTTGTTATGCAATATTTTTGGTGGTGTAGCGTGTTGCAGTTGATCTTGGTGGGATTTCTGGTGGATGTAATCGTTTGGCAATTTGAATTAGGTCCATGCTATGTAATATAAATTATAATATTAGTCTAGTGATCAATCTGTGTATCGTGTAATGTAATTTTTGTAATTATGAATTGAGGGTTGAGGGTTTAGCCAACCTTGTTATCAAGGTTGATGATTTGTATGTATAAGTGATATACATATGTAATTTAGGTGTTAGTATTGTGTCTGCATTATCAGATAAAGGTAAATGTGTGAACAAGGATATATCATTCAGCGAAGTGTTGAGGTGTGTTTGGTGTTGCAGAGTAGACAGTTATGCTTAACCAGAACTGTCATCAGGCATTTGTAGATGCTATTACTGCAATTCATTCCTTTCGAATTGTATTCTGAATCATATTGTAAGTCAGTGAGACTTCCCTTAGGGTTGTAGCCTTCCAGACATATATCTTTTGAGCAGTGAGCTCTAGGCAGTGTGCCTCAATGCATGTGCATTCCCCATTGTAATATTTTTATATACTACTATAGAGTATCATCTTATTGTGGGTAGGTTCCCACCGTGGTTTTTCCCTTTACCAGGTTTTCCACGTCAAAATCTTGGTATTATGTGTTGTGTTGTTAATTTGCTTATCTATCTGTTACTGAAGTTTATCAATTTATGTTTTGGAATTTAATTTGTTGTGATCCGATGAAGACTGATTCACCCCCCCCCCCAACCTCTCAGTCTTCCTTCTTGATTGTTGCTAACAATAGGAAAATCAAATAAGATAATACACATCATCTACTCTGTATCATTTGCTCTAGACCAATATAATGTCATCATGTAATTCTTTGAACTATCCTCTCACCAAAACAATATGCATTGCATCATGATATAAAATTTGACACAATGTATAATAGGTCAGAAAAAAGGCTCCTATTCAAACTGAGAAATTTGAATTGGTTTCTTGCCTGGACCTTTCAACTTGATCCTGGGAATTATTACACCCCTATATAGATGTATGTGTGTCTTTTATCTTTCTTCAAACTTACTCAATTTAGTTTGTTCTGATAAAGCTCTATTTAAACCAAAAATATTTGCAATTTCCAACTTTTTCATGTCAATCATCTCTTTCATAGTGGTTGTTAAAACTTCATTCTTCCCAGTACAATATCTCTACAGAAGAACCCTTATAAAATCTTCATCCACAAAAATATTTAGCACTACAAGTTTCCCCATGTTGATCTCCTACCCATTCCTTATTGGGATTTTGGAATTTTTCTTATGGCACCTATGCTAAAATAGGTTACACCTTGACTCTAGCAATTGTGCATCCCTAACTCCAGCTAGGTTATCCAATAACCTTTCATCAGGAACCTCGGGACAATGGACTTGCAAAGGCACTCTTTTTCCTTCTAATTGCCTAAAAATATCTTCATCTAGTTTGTGGAAAGATTCAATGGTGGAAGCCTTTTTGCTCATTTTGCCAATGTTCACTTTTACACATACTAGGGTTTGATAGCTCTGCAACCTAGGGTTTCTATTATACTAGTTTTGTACATAATTTACTTATTTTATTTACGTAGGACTTCAAACAATATGTAATGTGGTTGATCCAAACCTATTTCATTGGTATTGAAATATGTGTTACGATATGTTTAGGGTTCAGTTATGTGCTTAGTTGATCTTCAACCTAATTTTGTGGTTAATGTACATGTTTGGAGCCAACCTATTCTAGTTCACATGTTACATGTGATAAGTCCTATTTGAGCCAACCTAAGTGATATTATTTGGATGGTATGGAGGATATATAAGAAAGGACGAATTAGTAGTGAATAAGTGAGAGTTGATGTGAAGTATTATGATGTGCAAAATAGATCAGTAATATCTCAGATGAGTATGAAGTGTGTTAAATATGTATGACAAAACAATTTGGGCTACAAAGAGGATTGCACTGTTGAACACACTTAGATGTTGAGAGGAGAGGGTGAATCAATATATATCAAATTTATCCATTAAATTTTATAACTATCAATTAAAATTAGCAAAAAATAGAAATGAAGCATAGCATCCACAACACAAGAACACCAGGATTTTTACGTGGAAAATCCAAGGAGGAAAAAATCATGATGAGGATTAACTCACAATATATGAAATATGCTTTTACAAAGTTTGTTTCATGCAAATTTCTCCCTAAAAGGACTTGCATGCTAACATGCACTACCCTAGGGCAAGATACAGGCTTGCAATCTAAATATCACTTCTCTAGAGCAAGGTATAACAACACTATGCACAATATGAACTATTGAAGAAGAAGCATGTGACAAATGTCTGTAGTGCAATCCTCTATGTAACCTAAATTGTTCGGTCATATAGATTCAACACACTTCATAATCATAAGAGATATCACTGATATATTTCACACATCACACCTACACACCCCTTCACCGCTATTTTTTTCTTGCTTATATATCCTCTGCATCATCCAAAAATATCACTTAGGTCAGCTCAAATAGGACCTATCAAAGGTAACGTGTGACAATAATATAGAATGACCACAAAATTGGGTCATGGATTAACCAAGCACATAATTAAACCCTAAACATATCATTTAATAGCAATGAAATAGGTTTGGATTAACCACAAATGAAGGAACACATCATGTTTGTCGATTATCAACACCACTCTCAAGATTGCTTACTATTAACCTCTTTACCATTAGGGGGAAGCTCAAAACATCATCATAAAACTAGTAAACACTATGCAAACCAAACCATCTGCATGATGTCATTATGAAGAATATCACACAGCGAAGCACCCAACAACCATGAAACACTTGTCATTTATCAAATACTTGAGACAAACTTGAAAAATATTGAGAAAAGAACATAGTGAAAAATCTCAACTAACTTTTAAAAACAATAAATCATAAATTGAATATTCACTAAACAATGAAATCCAGACTTCAAAAAAAATTATTAATTGCTCATTACTAACATATTAAGTTCAAAGGCATTAACACAGATATAAGTTCAAGTAAAATTAAGCATTGAATAGTCTAATTGGTCATGAATACTAAATTAGACATTAACTCCCAAATGGTTTCTACAATTAAGATCAAAATTGTCTCGTTACTAAAAACTCGCTTTCTATATCCAGCAACATCAAGCCCTCATATCTAGATTGTGGCTTCTGTTTCAATCATCTGTCATCCAGCTCAATGTACTCCAACTTTCCTCCAATTGTTTGTTGGGAGTAAGCTACATTACCCAAAAAAACTAAATAATTCATCTGATTTTGCCCCAACTTCTTGTCTTTTGTTGAGTTACGATCTCAAGCATAACCAACAAAGAACACCAAAAGAACTGTGCCTCTTATAACTCTAATAACAAGCTTTAGAGCTTAAGAATATGGTCATTTAGGTTATCCTACCATATACCTCAAAGAAATGCATTATATAATATAAACAAAAACACAAATCCAAAATTGTTTCTATGCAAGGATGTGAAAATGATTGTAAGAGACTCAAAACCTTAGAAATTTTACTGCGTGAGATAGGCTTCCATGACCCAACTATTGTGGAAAGCCAAGAAGGCCATTCGTGTTTTTAGACTTTTGGACCTGCAGCTGCATTTTACACATAAAGGCATATTAACTTCCTTCACATCCACAATAAAGGATTATTCATGAAGGAAAATTGAATTTAATTAGGGCATCACTACATGAAGGGGTTAATAAAATTGACGCTTCCATATAATGTTTTGATAATATTCCATAGAAATGTATCTTACTCCTACTTGCTCCCAAACACAATTCTAATGGCTTCTTTCTTCCAGTCTACAGCCTTGTAAGGCATCGAGGACTTTATCCCCATCAGCGAGAAAACTACCTTTAACAATGCCTCCAAGATTTATATTGCCTCTTCAGAGGCTATCCATTAAACGTCATCCAACAAAATCTTTAGGCAACTGTTATAACCAAGGATGAATAAAGAGCAGCATTTACTAAAAAATGTAATGTTGTGTATTTGTGCAGGTTGCATATATCCAAACACATTTTGGATATCCAAAAATGTAACGTTGTGTATACCCAAACAAAATATTAACCCAACTACCAGGACTCGTCATGCTACCATTGGATGATCCACTTCTGCTAGAGGGTGATAGTGACTCAGATGGTTCTAAGTCTTTGCATATTGATAGCTCGAATGAGGCTTGGTTTCATAGATTGTTGTATTTTGATAATTGAGACTTCTAGCTACATGTTTGAGACTTTTGGATATTGATAGATCATGGTTTTTTTATGTTTAAGACTCTTGTTATAATGCTTTATTAAAATTTATTATTTTGATATATTACTACCCTCAAGATTTATTTACAAATGATATTGTTGTTATCAATTATTGGCGTGTCTCTCTCTTTCCCTCTCTCTATAATAAATGTGAGAACAAACAGCAAAATAAAAATGCAAAGCTACAATCATGAGGATAAAAGCTAAGTTACCAGCTCAAGTTTGGGTTCAGATTTGAGTATGCCACTGTGGCAAAAGAAAAACTGAGATTGGGTTCATCTATACAAAAATCATGAATGTGTACGTATTTGTAGCCTAGAAAATAGGAATTAAGTTCAAAATACTGCATAGCATGCATAAAATAAACAAAACCACCATAGAAATATAAAATACTACTGCAATAGACCCCTCCTTAGGAAAAGTGATCAGCAATGTCCTGGACATTAGTGAAGGAACTCTTCCTTGCAAATACCTAGGCATTCCCCTTGACAAGGGTAGAAGACCCTCAACTCTTCCTTGCAAATACCTAGGCATTCCCCTTGACAAGGGTAGAAGACCCTCAAAATTATGGGACAACTTGGTGGATAAAATCAAGTCTAGGATTAACACTTGGAAAGGAAAATGGCTCTCATCTGCAGGTAGAGCAACCTTGGTTAGATCGGTCTTGTCAGCTATGCCCATTTACCAGCTCTCCTGTCAACATTTATCTTCTTCTAAACTTGCAGAGCGCAACAAGCATCTTAGGACTTTCTTTTGGCAAGGTGCTAATGACAATCGTAAAATATCACTCATATCCTGGGACAAGATATGCAAACCTAAAGAAGAAGGAGGAGTTGGCATTAAAAACCTTCGTGATCAGGGCAAAGCCTTGGGTGCCAAGTTGGTCTGGAGGATGTTCAGAACCCCCCACCTCAAATGGGCTTGCTTGCTACACCACAAATAGCTTAATGGAGGGAATCTTATCCAAATCTTCAAAGAAACCAACCCTCCCAGAGGGTCCTGCCTATGGAATTTTATGTTAGACTACAGGAGGATTATCTCTAACAGACTTACTTGGAACCTGCGGTCCGGGGATAAAGCTCTTTTATGGTCGGATTCATGGGATGGATATAAGGCTATTGATAGTATCCATGAATTTGGTGCTACTCGTATCCTTCTTGAATCTCATAGAGGTCCGTTGTTAAACAACTATATCTCCCCCTCGGAGGATGGGGCTGGTTGGCAGTGGATCGAGAAGGAAGATGAGGATATCCCGGTAAGGGATAAAGAAAAACTTATTGCAATTCTTAAATCAAGGAACATTGCCTTAAGTCAAAATGAGGACAAGCTTGTCTGGGATGGCTCCCTAAGAGGAAAATACAACTCCAAGGATGGGTACTCTCTCATCTCCAAATCGTTTTTAAGACCTATGACTGAGCTTCTCTTGAAACTTTGCTGGGATAAATACTGTCTACCTAAGGCAGGTATCTTCTCCTGGCTTGCGGTTCAGAACAAGCTCCTAACTGCGAACAAATTCAGAAGAATGGGGTATGAGGGCCCTAGTAGATGTCCTCTTTGTGAGGAAGATGAGGAAGACACCAATCATATCCTCCTTAACTGCCCTTTTGCTCACAAATGTTGGATCTGGTTCGCCAACAAACTTGAATGGTCTGCGACCTTCCCCCACACCATCTTTGGAATGCTCAAGGCATGGCCTCTCCTCAAGCGTGGCTGTCTCTTTGAAGGTTTATGGACAGCTCTTCCTTCTTCCATTATGTGGGAACTATGGAAGGAGAGAAATAGACGTCTCTTTAAGAATGAAAAACTAGAGGTTCCCATAATCATTAACAGGATAGAGTCAGCTATCACTGAGCTCATGAACAACCGATTGTCATCGGGCACATTGAAGAATGCCTCTGTCACTTATTGGGATGAAAATATGATAAAACGTTGGGAAGGCTTATCCTTTCCTCCCTTTGTAGGAGATGGTCCTATTGCAAGTCTTCGATCAAGGGATACATGCAGATGGCAGCCCCCGGGTGAAGGTTGGGTGAAGCTAAACTTTGATGGGGCATCGCGTGGCAATCCAGGGCAAGCAGGGATAGGTTGTGTTGTTCATAATTGGGAAGGCAAGGAACTAGCAACCCTTGCCTCTCTGGGTGGCATCAACACCAACAATTGGGCGGAACTTATGGCCCTAGTGGAGGGTCTGCATTTATGTAGGAAACTAGGAGTTAAGAACTTGGAAATTGAAGGAGATTCAGCTATAATTGTCAATGCTCTGAGGAAAGGTAGTATGCCTAATTGGAGACTAAATAATTTGTTGTCAAAAGCTCTTGACTTATGCAAAGATTTTGATAGGTTCACAGTCAATCATATTCATAGGGAGGGCAATAAAAGAGTGGATGAGTTGGCCAACTTGGGAGCCGATGGCATCAATCTCTTGTCGGTGCCACCTTAAGGCAACCCCCTCTTTTGTTTTCGTGTCCTAAGTGGTCGTTAGCATGTTTCTCCTTTCATCCCCTTATGTTTCTCTTGCCCAAACTCTGTTTTAACCCCCTTATTTATTCCTCTTCCTGCCCCCTGTATTTCTATATAGATACTCAAACAAACATTCAGTTTAAATATGCCCATATATCTGTTCTCCCAGACTTTAACTCAGGTAGTTAGGCTCAATCCATGGTCGGATTGAGCCTAACTATGGTTGTTTCCTCACCGATACCTATCTAATATCCATTGGGTTTTCATGTCGAAGAAACCTCGGGCCTTGGTGACCTCCTTTATTTTTCCATCGAAACACTTCTTCGATCGAAATCATCATGCCCTGTCGATGAATGGATCTATTGTCTCACAGAAGCCTTTCTTTATCCTCCCTTATCATCTTCCACTGATAAAGTCGCATCAGTGAAACCATGCGTATCGGAGGCATGCCTTTTAGCTTCCTCGAAACCTATTTCCTCATCGATATCTTTTATCGATGTAGCTTCCTTTTGTCTGATCGACATTATTCTTTCGATGAGAACATTCCTTTCGGTGAGTTATATTGCACCGATGGTATTATCTCCTTGAAGACCTTTTCCCGTCGATGAAAACCATCTCCGCTTTCCTTGATACCTTTTGTCGATGGAATTACTGTCTTCGATGAGTCTTTTCTAAAGTTCATTGGCGCTTCCTTTCTTTGATGGCCCTTCTATATCGATGAGACATCGTTGGGTCTCAACGATATTATTTGAACCCGGATATCTTAATAGGATGCTTGGTTGTTTCCTCACCGATACCTATCTGATATCCATTGGGTTTTTTTGTCGAAGAAACCTCGGGCTTCGGTGACCTCCTTTATTTTTCCACCGAAACACTTCTTCCATCGAACTCATCATGCCCTGTTGGTGAATGGATCTATTGTCTCACCGAAGCCTTTCTTTATCCTCCCTTATCATCTTCCCCCGATAAAGTCGCATCGGTGAAACCATGCGTATCGGAGGCATGCCCTTTAGCTTCCTCGAAACCTATTTCCTCATTGATATCTTTTATCGATGTAGCTTCCTTCTATCTGATTGACATTATTCTTTCGATGAGATCATTCCTTTCAGTGAGTCCTTTTTATGTTGCACCGATGGTATTATCTCCTCGAAGACCTTTTCCCGTCGATGAAAACCATCTCCGCTTTCCCCGATATCTTTTGTCGATGGAATTACTGTCTTCAATGAGTCTTTTCTGAAGTTCATCGGTGCTTCCTTTCTTCAATGGCCCTTCTATATCGATGAGACATCGTTGGGTCTCATCGATATTATCTGAACCCAAATATCTTAATAGGATGCTATTACACCCACTTGATGACTTGTGGGCTACCATGGTATTAATGAAAATGATGATTTCTTTTAATAGTAGGGGGATTTTATAATTTAACTCCACAGATAATCATTCGAATTTGATGCTCAATAGGTGGCATCACTTATCTTCCTTTAAACTCCTAAATTTAGCTTTTTTAGTCTTGCCGCTCTGCTAGGATAAGCTTTAGGACTAGAAGGAGGCAATACCTTACATTAATGAGCATAGGTATATAAACGTGCTGGCATATCTCACTCCTGGATATATGTGATCATGGATATATAGGTATTATTATTTATGTAGATATTGCCTTCTTTTAGGACTAACACTTACCTAGCTATCCTCATCTCTATTTTACCTTTTCGGTCCCCTATATTCTTGATGTTTTCTCTCTTGTTTTGTTCTTAAGAAGCTTTCAGGCTTTAATGTCTCTAGGTTGCTTTAACTTAGCTTCGTAATTTTGTTAAGTTGTGTATATGTTGTGCATTGTCCTCTTCCCTGTGTATGATCGGCCCCAGCCACCTTTAGGCTTTCTAGGCCCCCCATGGTCACAATATATGTGTGTGTGTGTGTGTGTTTATATACATATATATATATATATATATATATATATATATATATATATATATATATATATATATATATATATATATATATATATATATATATATATATATTTATTTATTTATTTATTTATATTTATATTTATATTTGTATTTATATTTCTATATATATTTATCATCATTCACATTATATATTAGGATTTTGTTCAGACTCACATCTATATATTCATATTCATATATAGTTTCCTATTTTCCTGCCTGTTCTCTCGGTTTTAAGTTAAATCAGTCTCATATGCATATGTCAATTTTCCTCTTTCTTCCCAGTAATCTCCAGCATCATATTATTAGATTAAGGGTCGACCTAATAAAATTTTATCTCACTTAAAGCTTTCCCATGACACTCAATTAGGCCTTGAAGGCTCTCGAACCATATTCTTTAAGATGGTAGCTCCCCGCGATCTCTTTGCAGGAATATTTATGGAATTTGCCTCATTAATATTTATTGAGTTTATGCTCTTCAATGGGTAACCACTCTCGCATTATGTTTCTGGAGATTTTTTTAGACTAATATTTTGAGTTGTGTATCCTAACAGGGTGACCATCCAAGCAGGTATGATATATTGTATAAGTTGACTTGTTCGGCTTTCCTTTTCCTAACATTCTGGTGAGAGATTTTCTCAAGATTTTGTGCAGCATAAGGAGCAGAGCAAGCTTAACCCTGTGTTTCAGGAATAGCAAGAATTGTCGCCCACAAATGGCAGCATCACCCCAAGTGATGGGCAATCTGCTGCTCAACTTTACACAGAGGATTTCTACATACAATCTTCATTATTTTGGACAAGTTCCCTTTCTGATCTTGTATCTCCATTTTGTATCGCATTCTTAATTTTTTTCTGATCCTTGAGGGATCTAGGCTAGATCGGAGGTTTTCTTCCCTCCATTCTTTCCTATCGGTGCCCACACCGAATGGAGGTGTAAATGTAAAACTATCTATTTTTAAATTAATAAAATTCTTTGGCCTCGGCCTTTTATCGTTCAAAAAAAAAAAAAAATACTACTGCAATGGCAATTCATCAAACTCAAAAGTCATTATAGATATTCATTGTTCAATATTAAAAGGAAAAAAAGGAAAAAAATAGTGAAGCTTGTTGCACCATTCAAAATCTTTATGTGCTAGACATCATTCAATATGCATGCAATCCACCACATCTACATGGAATGGGATGGCTCTAGAATAATGGCATGCGTTCTTCTTTATATGATTTGCAAACAGATTTTTCCCCATGGAGAGATTTAACCAAAAACATGGCTTGGTTGTTTGGAGCTAGAAGATTCTTGGTTAAGGTTATAGGTGGCAAAGAAGGCTTTGGAACACTTTTAGAAGGTATATATATATATATAAGCTAGGGATGCAAAGGTGATAGCCAAGGGTAGGGTCCATTGTAACTTTTACAAGCTTCTTATGATAGAAGGAATCAATAGATTAAAATACCACCTTGATTGGATATTTGGACATGATGTGAGCATAACCAGCTTGCTTGGATATTTGGACATGATGTGAGCATGTGTGATGATGCATGTGAAGAGGTTGTGAGAAAAAAGGATGCCTTAATTACCAATTTTGATATAAAAAAAAGGACAATAAGTACACAAAGAAATCATTGCTAGGGTGATGAATGCTGATCCTAATTCATTGACAAATTCATTTATTACCCCATGCAATCAACATTTGCTTTCCTCTTCTTATGAGTTTATTACCCCATGCAATCAACATCTGCTTTCCTCTTCTAGAGAGACTCCTAAAAGTTCTCTTAGGTGCCGGAATGGAATACAAAAAAAAGGATTCACAAATTAAATGTATGAGATTCAGACAAGCAATAAAAAATTTAATGAAAGCTTATTCCATTCAATCAAAACGTACATATTTAACATTATGAAAATGAATGCTCAATTCATCTCTAAATGACTATTCAACCTCTAGTGTAGCTATGAAACATAAAACATAAAATATTATCCAACTACTCCTAGCATGATGTACATTCTTGTGACATCCCCCCTTAATCCATAGAGGTAGTGAAAAAACCATTATTTGTGTCGTGCACTGGGCAACTTGCTTATGGTGCCTCATTTGCTTCATACAAATCTCCAATATTCTATAAAGGTTTTGCAGGAGTGGTCGCTTGTTCCCTTTTATAGTTTTTCAAGAACCAAGATACGGACCTGGTAAAGACCTAAGTTTGTTTTCTCAAATCGAGTCATCTTTCCATGATGATATATCCAATAGAGTGATTTTGTAAGGCTAATGCATGAGTCTTCAAAATTGAAAAGATTTTTTTGTTTGGGGCCACTATTTTTCAATATGTGATGTTTCTTTAATGTTTACACTATGTGTAAAGCATGCAAAAGGCCTCAAAGAAATGGTGTATTATTTCTTGGTAGAGGGGGTTGTAGCGGATTGGCAAGTTTATGGGCAATATTTGTTTAACTCGAGTATGATGGAGCCATTTATTGATAAGATCTCATACATGTGGGAAGGAGCTAATTAGTTGAGTTTTATGTGTTAGAGGCAATCTAAGACCAGTGAAGATGTTTGGAGGATTTTTCTTTTGGTGTTGCTTGTAATGGGGAAAGGGGAAGGAGAGCAAGGTTTGTGGCTTTGATTTTGACAGGCAGTTGAAGATTGTTTTCTCCTATGAATCCAAAGTTGATTTAGATTATGTCAAAGGTGTCCTTGGAGATAAGAGCTTGGAAGCTTTCAGTAGGCCCAAGGTGGCAATCCTTGGAGTGTTTTTCATGAACTTACTCTACTATATTGTAGATGCAAGTATTAAGCTCTGGTTGTTAAAATTCTTTCTCATGGACTAGCTTAGGGAGATGGCTTAGATAAAGGTGGAAGAAAATGTAGGGAAGGTAAAGGGCAAGGATATGGTTGATGTGGAGGGTGCAGATTTGACCTCGTCAATTCCTAAGATTTGTAAACAGGAAGAGCTTGAGTTTCTCTAATATCGTGTGGTGGGAAGTTTTCAAACATTTTGTAGTGATGTGCGAAAAGTTTTAGTGAGACTACATGTTTCACGTAGCCATCATAGATTGGGGGTGGACAAGATTTTACACTTCTCATGTTTTATAGAGGCTTGATGCACAGGGTCTGACATAGGCATGAATTATATGCTATGGTGTGCACTTACATTTGTTGGTAGGGGCTCACCAATGTAGGGTAGCCTCAGGGTGGGAGAGTTCATCAATGATGTGAATGTGTAGAAGTCAATTGTGAGCATTGGGGTGTCTTATAAGGAAGGGCAGGTGATTTTGAGTATGTGTGTCTCTTGAGTAGGTTTTAGTGTAAGGGTTTTTGTTGAGTGTCCTAGCTTATTGGGTGGTATTGTGTTTATGTCATTTTGTAGTAGCATAGTCATAAGATGCTACAAGTGTCTAAGGGCTATTCCAGCCATGCTGCAAGTAGACCATAGATTGCTACAGCTAGGCAATAGGATTTTATAAGTTAGTTAAAGTTTGCCCCAAATGTTAAACAGGTTGCAATAAATGCCTAGAAAAGTGCCACAAATGACCAGAAAGGTGCTACGAGTGTTCCCCCAACATGCTAAAGGTCAATGGAAGTGAGTCCTCTGTTAAAGCCAATATCTAGAGCAATTTGTATTGCTTTCAGCAATGCTACATATGTTGAAAAATGGTGGGCATCAAGTGTAGGTTTGAGATTTGGATCTATGGAGATTCAGTGGTTGTTTGAGATCTCACCATGATGTGTATAGAGTCGATCATCTTCATTCATACTTGTTACAAGCCAATCTGAGACATATTTAACAGTTGGAAGCCCTTTTGGGGAAGATGATTACGAAGGGGCAGTTTAACCACCTTAAGCCTATTCGAAGGAGTAGCTCTACATTAGAATTGATCACACAAGATTCGTCTTTTCTGTGAGATTCATCAGTTAGACAATGCTTGATTTCTTCCTTTAGGTGGATTGTTCGTCTTCTTTGCTGGTGGAAATTATATGTCTTTTGTTGGGAGTATATCCACACTAACGTGGCATTCAACTTGGTCTTTTACTTTCCACACATGATGTTAGCCATGTTTCTCTTGAGTACCTTGGTAGTTGCATGCATGGGAATTACCTCCCATGGCAATCATCTGCCTCCAATGGAAAAGTTGGAAGGGCAGTGAGGGGAATGCCAAGCAATAGTATACTTCAACAAAGAATGGTTGAAGGAGCATATCAAGTAGAGAAAATAGTCAATGGCAAGGAACTAGGGACTAGCTAGCTCCAAAAGAAATTCTAATAGAGGCTTGTAGAGAATAGAGAGATAGAGAGAGACTTGCATAGGACTACCAAACACTAGTAGAGTAAAGATATGGGATTCTTTATAGCTAGGACAATTTCATGTAATCCATTATTGGCATTATGTCTCTTGTAACAACACTGAAATTAGTGATAGGATGCTAATCACATGCCCTTGATGAAGTTTTTCACCTGATTGGGTTTTCTTCAAAGGATTCTTGATGTTTTGTATCTTGTGCTCTATTTTATTAATGCATTTTCCTTACATTATTTCAAATGTTAATGCTGCTTCAAGTTATTTAACTGATTAGACACTAATGTTGAAAAACCACGAGCAGACCTAGTTGTAGATATCCACTATTGGTGTATCACTAGGGTTATTAACTCAGTGGTTTTTGAATCAAGAGGTGTCAGAGCTTAAGTTTCTTTTTGGGCAGATGGTGTCAAAGAGGGTTTAAATACCTTGTGTTTTCTTTTTTGTGACCTTATTGGCTTATGCCCAATACTAGATCAAATGCAAGTAATAGTTTAGTACTGTTGATATGTTTTTTGCGCACATGCGAACACATAATAAAATACCATAAGTATCTTATCCTCTCTTGAACAAAATCTCTAGGATGTTGAAAATTAGCTTAACAATCATTTGAGACGACTCCAAGGTTCATGAATGTAGGGTCACTACGTGTGGATAAGCTCGTTGGTTGATGTGATTATGTTGAAATCACAAGGGGACTTACATTCGAATGCCTGAATGCTTGATTTGTTGGAGCTTAGGTCCTATCTACTCAATTGGAAGATTAAAAAAGGGCAAAAGAGGTAGGGTTCGAGAGAGTTTATTCTAAACTTAAAAATGTAGGAAGATGAGTGAATGACTAGATGGAATCCTATTGAGCGAGGTCTCACCATCAACTTGAACAATTTGACATAAGCTCAATGCAATCTTCTAAGGATATTTCAAAGATATTTGAATCAATACCATCAAACATCAATTACCATTCAAGTTAATGCATAAGCAATGAGTGTAGAACGATTCGAAGTTATGCTCATATCAATCATGTTGACCACACAAGGCACGCTCACAATCAGTAAGAGGCCAATGGTATGGATTAGGCGGATTCCACATAAATACATTCAACTTCTTCCATTCAATCTAATCAACATGAAAATAAATTGAGAAGTAGAACCATGAAGCCTGTTGAAATAACAAATTTCACCATAACTTCAATGAAAAGAGTATCTCATTTACAAGTCATACCAAAAATTCGTCCCTCTCCTAATCTACTTCTATTCTAATTGTTATTCTATTATTTCCTAACTATTAGCTATTCTCCAACTATTAACTATTAACCTTTACAAATGAAGAGTTTGAGCCTTTTATAGTGCTCTCAATACAATTTAATGGCTCAGATCAATTTAAGATCAATGGCCAAGATTTTACAATGAAAACCCTAATTAGGGTTTGTTACAACAAACTCAGTTCAGCCAATAAAATAATTACAACACTTTGGCATGACCAATAGATGATAAAGGTAGGTGCCTTGAAGTTTGTGCCATCGTGGAGGAATCAAATACATTGTATCTAAACATGTTGATGTAGACCTTCCCTGATTGATGAGTGGTGACTAGGATGATGACTAGGACACCGCTTCAACTTGCACTTGTAAAGTTGGCTTGTCACCATGAAGGGATGTTGAGAGATATCTCTTGATACTCAACATTATCTAGCTCACTCAAAGTAGTGATGATGGGAAGTATTGATGTAGCTAAGTCTTTCTTCCATCCTTGTGTTTCTTGGAGTGATTGCACGATCTCTCTTTCGCCATCTTATGATCTCTCCATGTCGATGTGATAGAATGAAAACCTTGAAGATAACCCGTCATTGCTTGCAATTCATGAACCTTGGAGTCTTCTCAAGTGATCCTTAAGCTAATCTTCAGCATTTGAGAGATTTTGTTCAAGAGAGGATAAGATACTTATGGTATTTTATTCTGTGTTCGCATGTGCGTAAAATACATAACAACAAGTACCTTTGAGCCTAAGACTGTATCTAGGGTGTGGTTACAAAGAGTGAGATCAACAATAATGGAAAGAAAGGAAGATGAAGAAGCTAACTATTGATGTTAGAAGCAAATATAGCCAATACATTTATGGTTGGAGGGAAGCTAGATAGGTTAGAAAGCATGGTGCTAGCCTTGCAAGGGGCACCACCAACAAACTCATTTGATAAATTTAGTAGTTATATTTCGCATAAAATTTAAGTCTTTTTTTTTAATTTATGTTTTCTTTAATTAAAGATTTTTTTAAGTTGCTGAATTTTCCACGAATCAGAAATTTTTGTTATACTATGGCCATACTTCTAACTAACTGAGCATGCAAACCAAGAAACTAGTGAAAAGCAAAAGTTAGTTTGATTTCCCACACTACAAAGGCACTGCAGTCAATTGGTTCATGATAATAGATGCATGTAAGACTAATATTTGACAAGCTTGAAAGGAGGCATTCCATCAAGAATGGAGCTCTTAGGAGTAATTTAGAAATCTATTCTAAAATTGTTAATGATAAGCAACATTCAAATAAATAAGACAGGAAATATCAACGATGTCTCTTGGGCTAGATACAAGTGCTAAAGCAGAAAACAGTAGAAGAAATTATCAAAGTGAACTGATCTTATAGAGACCATATATAAACCTTCCTGATAAGTAAAATGAAGTTGTGCATGATTGGAGACCACACAAAAGACAAACTTATAAAAAGAAATAGAGACAACTGTCAAATGAGGAAGATGAAAAACCAGAGCTGGTCGAAATTGGACTTAACAAAAATAATTGATACAATTGTTAAAAGAGATGGGATTTACTCCCAAATTGTAGGGAAGGGAAGGGATATAATGCCTCAAGTGTTCTAGAGAGTGGCATTCAAAAGAGGAATGAGTTGTAGAATATGATATCAAGGATTGTGTTTGGTGTGAGGAATAAGAAAACAATTTGCTCAAAACATACAAATGGGCAGCAAATGGATTCAGTCCAAGGGAAGCAATCACAATCTGTAGGTGGCTATCCTATGTAGTTACTCAATCATAAGATGGATTCCTTTTTCAAACAGAGAAATTCACAAACACGACTGAGCAATACCAACTGCATGCTATACTGAAGCCTAAAGTGAATAAAAGGTCAAAATTTCAAGAAGTGGAAGCAACAGAACTCACACAGACAAATCTGTTTATTCATAACTTAACTCCATAATTTATATGTCACTTTGCTCGTCCCTTCAACTTTACTTTCCATTTCTTTCTATTTATGGTAGATGAATCTCTAACTTGAATTACAACAGTATTTTGACCGAGTGGAACAGTGTTTCCATCCATTAAATCTTGATGCTCAGCATTCTGACCCGGTGCAACAGTGTTTACAACCATTGAATCTTGGCACTCAGCATTCTGACCCAGTGCAACAGTGTTCCCACCACTTCGATCTTGAATATCAACATTCTGATCTAGTGCCACAGTGTTACCAACCACTGAATCTTGATGCTCCACATTCTGATCTGGTGCAACATTATTCCCAGCCATTGAATCTTGATGCTCATCATTTTGATCTGGTGCAACAATAATCCTGCCCATTGAATCTTCATGCCCAGCTGTAACAGCTCTAAGTCTAGATGTTCTACATTTCTTTCCAATCCATGCAATAGAAAATGACTTAACCATAGAGGAAACACCTTCACAAGCATAAAGGTCAACTATTTTTTTAAGGTTCTGCTGCATTTGAACAGCATGTGCTGAAGCATGGTCAAGAGCAATTGAGTCATCAGGCGAATTATGCCACATATTGAGCAAAACATGATGGTATGTGTGAAAAGCCATTGAAGGCTGGGCCAGCTGACGATCGCAAAAGACCATATTGACCTTAATAACATGCTTGCAAAGATAGCCTTGCATTGACCACAAACAATCACAAAGCGCAAACTCTGATCCAGGATTCCAGACAACATGTGTTTGTGTGGGATCACTTTGGCTAATAACCTTTGCATACCGGAGATCTTGATCATCCAAGATAACATCAGTATCGGGAATTTGGAGTGCCCTGTACCATGACGTGGGACTTATGTATTGCTCTCTTATGCTTCCAAGCAAGCCGCTCTCTTCTGCATATCGATCAAGCCAATAGCAAGAGTGCACTTCAGTAGTTAGCTTGTGTACCAACCAATCAATGCGCTGACATGCACCCATGTCCAATTCATCAAATAACCTAGCCTTCAGTCCAATATGGTATGCTTCAATTGCTCCACATGTCTCCTGACTTGCAATTGGGAGAATTCTCATGGCAGCAAGCCACATCTCTAGGACAGGAAAGATCATCGAAATAGCATTAATTATTTAAAACTGCTTTAATGTGTTATTAAAAAAAAAACCACAAAATCAGGATTCAGATGTTATCCCCACCTATTTTGGGCATCCACTTCAATTTAAAGTATTTCAAAAAGACACTTTGGTCTACAAAATCCTGCACAAACTCTGCGATGGCATCTACAGAATCAACACCTGTCCAAGGACTATACATGATATGCCCAAGGCGCTTAAACATCTCCCGCCGTACCTCTACATTGCTACACTTCTTTGTGATGTTCTTAAGCCATGCTCGACGGACACGCCACACGCAGAGCAATATAGGACACTGAAATACATCTCTAAAGAGCATATACAAAGACAAATTAAGAAAATATCAAGCTCAAACATTGAAAAAAAAATACAATTAGATAATCATAAACAAGGCAATCAGTAATATGCACCTAATGGCAGCAATCTCTGTGGCTGCATCATCAACTGTAAAGCCATTCAGCTTCCACGAGGGATGCTTTGAACGAATTCTATCATTAAGTGCACCCATCCATTTTCGGACATCATCACTAGCAGAACTAGGTGTAATGACCCATGCAACAGGGAGAGCATGTTGGTTTGAATCAAAGACAAGAAGAGTGTACAAAGGATACTGCACATGCAAAAGAAAACATCAAATGAAATTACCTTTTTCAAATCTATTCATAAGAAAAAATAGCACTCACATGAAGTCATACAAACCTTGAGCTTGTTGATTCCAAAAGTTGTGTCGGCTACTATAATACTGTTGTTACCAAAACAAATCATTTGCTGCAACTGCCACTCTGTTTGAATCCCCAATATGAAGGGATCTGTATCAGAAGAATCCTGGAAGAAAAACACATAATTCTGATGTCTTTCAATCCACTTCCGTATACTCAATAGATCATCTGGATCCAATTCATACGAGGACCTTCTAATAACCATCTCTAATTTCTGTACAAACTTGGAAGCCAGGTCACCTCCATTAGCAGAACCACCAAATGTCTCTGAATCTTCAATGTGTTTCTGCAATATACTTTCCTCTGAAATTCCCAAATATATCATTGACATGGCTTGTTGGCGAAGCTCATTTGGGACATAGGGATGCGTCATGGTTCGAGGTGCAAGAGCATTCCTGTCAAGGGGTCCATGGCAAACTGAACCTGTACGATCAACATGTTGTCGCTGGTTATATACAATTACAGCAGTAGATGGTTGGCTAAACAAGCGTTTAATTATGAAGTGACACATGCAGCCTCGCATTGCTTGTGGTCGCACAGCCCGTTTTCTTCCACCTGTTCTAAACTTTCTGCTAGGCAACGCAATTCCACCCTCCTCATAGTTATCAGGTCCAAATGCACACCAATAGCTATATACATCAACACCAAGACAACTGGTTACAAATTGGAAGCATAAAGATTTGTTAACACCAAGAATTTGGCATCATTTGAATGAAACAGAAATACAAATATTGTGTTTAAATGTCTTACAGTCTAAATTCAGTATATTCATCAGGCTTTCGCTCTTTTGAGCTGCTCAATCTTGACTTTTTTCTTCCATTTTCAATACGAAATCTTGTAGGGCATTCAACATTCTCAGACTCGCCTTTCAAAAAATCTTCAACTCTGGAATAAGGTATAAGAGCCACATCTTCAACTGTATGATTATGTCCCTCCACCTTGGCCCAAGTAAGATGAGATGAAGAAAACTCTTTGCAGAGTGGATTTTGCACTGGAAGCTTGAGAATATCACTTCCTTTTTCTACCTGTTTAGGAAAAATCCAACGCACATAGTCAAGATTAAATATAGTGTTGATAAGCCTTCAATTCCAAAATATGTTCTAAGCTACTCGAGTGAAGAAACAACAAGAACAGAGAAATCGACATGAGATTTTTCAAGCTTAAGTGTGCATCGTTTGTAAATGACTGACATAGGAAGCTATATCATAAATAATTGATGTTACATCTCACTAGGAGACATGGAATCATACAGAATGATTACATGTTGAAATCCGATAGTCATTTGAATGTCCTTCCACTAGATACAGAAACAAGCAGTCAATATTAATTACATAGAGACCTGTTCGCATGAAAATAACTTGACTATAATTACTAGTCAGGAAACTGCATTACTAGATTTCAATGTGCTTTCTCTGTCATTCATTTTTTAAGTCATAAAGAGAGACAAAAAATAAGCAATTTGGAATGAGAAGACCTTAACAATTAAAGTCCGTTTTTTGGACAATGATGCAATTACAATCTCAGCTAAAAAGACATTGCAGGAGTTCAATTATTGAACATCCTATTACAGACATTGCAAAAAGCAGGTAAGGCAGCTCCAGTTTCATATATAATCCATTGCTATTCCAAAGCAGCTACAGAACACTAGACGAATGTAGACCCCAAATGTAATCACGAATCAAGATCCTGGTCATGCAATAAGAAAATAAATATTTCATAAATGAACTAAAGTACAACAAAGTGCTCACACTTGCAGGCTAAGTCACAGAAATTGGCGATTTTCAAGGATGAAGCTTGATTTTTATCGAATTCCAAACTTCTATGAAAAATTCGTTCAAATTCGGCCATAAATTCGTACGGCCATGACGTCATTTTTTAAAATTAAAGTTAAAGTTTAAAAAGCGTTTAGGGTTTTTTTTTAGATTTTTGGTGGATTTTCTCTATAAAGCGCTGCTATTCTTTGTATCTGCAAGACTGCAACTGCTGGGTCGCGGGTATTCTCTGTATCTGCAACTGCTCGGTCGCGATTTGCAGGTATTCTCTGCAACTGCTGGGTCTCACTCTGCAACTGCTTCATCAGCTAGTCAAATTTATTAGAAATATACATATATTTAAAAATAAACAAAATTATATAAGGTGAATTTTATCCAATTTTTTTTTCTCAAATTTTTCCCTTGTCGAATTTCATCCAAATTTCATGGCCATCGAATTCGAACCTTGTGACTTAGCTTGCAGGTATTATGTATCTTGATTCTCTTCTGTAACCACCAAGCCACCTCTGTGCCTACTACCTTTGGAAAGTTAAGATCATAGGTTCCTAGAGCACTAATGTAACCAGGGTTGTTACAGCAAATCACAAGAGACACTTAACTTCGATCACTAACATCATCATCCACACAAAACTATCTTATCTGTACAGGTCAACCTAAGCCACTAGCACTTGAACTTACCAACACCCATACATGTAGTTCCTTCTTTGCCTAGATATTGTTGAAAAATAGAATGAAAAATTGGAGCAATAACATCAATTTAAGTGTATAAATTTTAATGTGTTCATGTATTAACCAATGAAATAGAAATGGAGAAAGCATATAAAGTCAGCAAACCACCATAATTCAACACATAACCAGAAGTATATGGATAATCCTAAGCTGCCAATCCTAATATAGGAATGGGTACGGTTCCAGGATTTGTGTATGCCAGTGCAGCAATCTTTCCCCCAAAGAATGGGTACAAGTTCATATATATAAACAGTAATACATTAAATATTTTAAAAATATAAATATAATATATTATACATTTTACAATATTACATTTATATTTATTATAAATATGATTTCTAAACACATGTCGCACACACATACATGCACAAGAACATGCACACATATTTATAATACAGTTTGCTACATATAACTAGAAAGGCATACTGCCCTTGGTTGACCTAGCTTTGTTGGGTTCGCTGATCAAGCAAACAAAGATTTATTTGTGATGGAGTATTGACAGTCAAACCCCAATACTAAGAGATTCTCAATACCTAAATCTGCTTTTAATGCCTTATATATTTTATTCCATCTTTCTTCCTGCCCTTTCTTTAAATGGTCTCTCCTTTATACTTTATTGGTGGAGGAGTCACCACCTTTCATAGGAATTGAGGCACCACCTTCCATAACCATTAAGTCACCACTTTTCATTGCTTCTATTGAGAATAATATATTATTCTCCAAATTGATCTCCCTTCCATCTCTTCCTCAAATCAACCTTCCTATGTGAGGGAGAGGTCACATCTCTTCATCATGCCTGCCCGTTGGCAAGAGACACAACCTCACACAATTAGCACTCTTTGAAATAGTACAACCCTTCATAATTCTTGCCCTTTGAAAGAGAGACAACCTTATCTACTTCCCATTCCTTTCTTCCTCCATTAATCCTTCCTTGATTCCAAGCCTGGTTCATTCTTTCCCTCCTCCTTATCCCTTTTCAAGTGATCTCTTCTCTCTCTTAATCTCATGTTTGAGAGAGAGACAACTCTTTTTTCCATACCTTTTGACCATTCATTAACTTGATTACATTTTAATTATATCATATTATATTTTTGTTATTTTATGTCTATTATTATTTATTATTAAATCCTATTTTAAAATGGGGACATTACAAGATCATGGAAAATGAAGTCAAAGGCTGAAACATATGGTTTGTTTCCAAATAGTAATAAATAGTTCCACTATCACTTTGATACTACGAGGTGAGAATCTATTTCAAGCAATGGTGGAATCAAGTATAAGAAGTGTAGAAAAAGAAGGGCTGGACAAGCAGCAAACTAGGATTCGCATGAAGAGCAAACTCCAAATCATCAGTCACATCAAAAGGTGCATTTCACACAATACAAGAAATTTCATCACTTTTCCAACAATATAATAATGGTATACAACAAACATGCTTCATCCATAGATAAAATTGAGTGCATTTTGCCAGCAAAAAGGGAATGTTTCCAAACAATTATTAGCTCCAATTAAGACATGACCTAAATAAAAACATTGCTACTGACACATTGCTCACATGTATGCTGTACCCAATACAAACACAAAGCCATCCTCCACTTTCCACCAATATCCAACCCAAACTGGACCAGATAGATACTAGTGGCAAAATAGCTAGACCTACTAACTTATAGAGAAACCCATTTAGGAAAAAACTCTACCGTCAAAGAGAGTACAAGTCTGTATTAATCTTTAATCCAAGCGTACATATACAACAAACTTCTTCCTTCAACCTGATAGCACCCATGTACCTATAGTAACCCATGAAATCTCTATCCACTACATTAAATTTATAGGGAAGAGTTGGGAGGAAACAACAAGAGGATTCTAAAACTGTGGCTACCCAGTATGGAAAAAAACCCAATGTCCCAATGTGACTAATCAATGCATCCATGAATAGAAAACAACATTCCTCAAGCATTGCTTATCAATGTGTAACATGGGCATAAATCCCCAAAAGTGGCACTTCATTATCCTTGTGGACCCCACAGTACATGCAAAGATTCTCTACTCCACCTAGCACCTCAAACTGGGAAAGTGGTGTAAATGAAATCAAGTCAATTGTAACTGCTGCTATCATGCTCCACCTCCCTCGTCAATGCCATCACAACCAATATTTGCAAGTTGCGAGGAGAACAATTAAATAATGATATCCCAAATCACCTACATGGGCATCCAAGCACCCATTCCAAGATGTTGGGAGATCCAAATTAGATGATGCAGGGGGAACCAGGGCTCGTGCAATCCTGCATAGTCAAAAGCATATTTCTAACGATTTTGGCCTTACTTTTCTGGTTTCTTTTTCTCTGTGTATTGCAGGTCCTGTTTGCTGATCTTTTGCTGTCCGTGTGTGTTCCTTTCCTGAGCATGGAATAGCCTGTTGCTAGGCTTAAATGTTAACCTTCTGCTGATTTCTGGGCTCTCCATCCTAAATACACCTTGTTGCTGGTCAAATTCAACCCAGCACTAATATTAACGGCTGGCAACTACAGTAATGGTGATTTGACTCCTGTTTCTGAGTCTAAGTTCTAATCCCTGAAATCCTGGGTGTTACTCCTAAGTTTGGCAGCTGCTGTGGTTACAAACCTGTGCTCGCACTAATAGTTATCTGATTGGTGCAGCACCCACCTCACATGGCAAACTGTTATATGTGGATGCAACAGTTACCCTATGCTGGACATGGACTTTATGCTCTGCAACCCTGGAGTCAGTTTTAATTCTGCTGGAGGCCTATTACTATCATTGGCAATTATTGATTATGACAAGTATCCTTTATGTTGATAATGGACAGTTACTTCCACGCCCCTGCAGACCCGAAGAATGGCATTAATTTACATTGACAGCTCAATATTCCTTGACCTGTTGGACATTCGACTCCTTTGACTTGGCAGTTAGCACCCAAGGAGCGGCCATCCTGTTTTGGGCTTCTTTTTCCACCTGTCATGACTGCTTGGACAATTCAAAGCCCTATGCCTGTGTCTAAAATTGGCATACTTCATTATGGCAACCAAGACTGTAGCAGTTACATTGCATATAACTCTCAGCAGCCCACTGCAATTCAAAGATTTGAGAGAATACAAAAAAACGGATAGTCCCTGCATACCATTGATGTTGATCATAACTGGAATGATTTCCTAAGTTATTGCATGTTCTTTTCAGGGTAGGTTGAATGCCTGCAGCTGTAATGTGTGTTGTTTTTTGGGTTTTCAAAGTGTTGGTCGATGACTACATGCCTGTAACTTAGTGTTACTGGGCTGCATGCCATATTGGAATTAAACTTTCCAAGGTTGAACTTTCTGAGTACTCTGTGAGTCTGTCATGTTCATTTCTTGGGTTGAATGCCTCCATTAGGCCAAATAGAAGTTGGTCTGGGTATCATCGAATACTGTTATTCTGGTTTCAATAATTCTAAACCACAGTAACTGGTTGCTGCTGTTATTAGAAAGGTGTGTGAAGCTGCATGGACTGGTTACCTAACTTCAGGCCCCCAGTCCTTGACTGCATTATTAGACATTAGGATTGCAATTAACTATAACATTTTCCTAACAGATATCCCACAATTAAAAAGGAAGGACATGATATGACGCTTTCACACATCGCCCCATTGCAAATGGGAACCCCTCTTCTTCGCTTGTTAGCTTAGGCGTTTTAGTTTAGTTGTCTTAGCTTGGCAATAGTCGTAGTCTTAACCTTTGTTTGTGAGAGGCTTTTGTCTTGTCAATCTGAGAATGAGGTGTGTCGAGCGACCCTTGGAATGACTTATAGTGCAACACTTTGTCAAACAGGTGAGATCAATTAAAATAATCTGATTTCCACAATCCATACTAATATTCTATAGATGCTTCTGGTTTTGATTGTGTGCCTTTTTTTGAATCAACGTTTTGGATCACACTCTATGATCCATCATCAGGATGCTGAGAGAATGTAAGGACATGAAAGATGGTAAATTGCAGACACGAGCCAATCTTAAGTAGTACATGAAATTGATTGTTTCACAGTAAGGAATCCATAATTGAGTGTCAAGAGCGAGAATTCAGAGTGGATTGCAAAAAGTTGTCAAAAATTGTCAAAATTGTCAAAGTTGTTAAAATGATGTCTGAATTGTCAAAAGTTGTCAAAATGCAAGATGTTGTAATAATTGTTGTGAACGAGTCATGAGGAGATAAGAGGTACTTTGATTATTTTAGGGGTGGAAATGCAAGGTTTCCTTGTAATTTAGCCCAATATTACATTTAGCCTTCATACCAAACACTCAAGTTTCACCCCTTTAATCTATGCATGCGACGTGTGAAATCCCAACCTTGGGGTTAATGCCTAGACAACATGAAGAATCTCCGATCTTCAGAGTTTATGCTCAAGGTAGCTCAAATTCTGCCTTGTCTCTCAATCTATACATGAAGTACATTAGACTCCAACTTTCCTTTGTTGCACAAGAATGGTGGATCTCTGCCTTTGCTAGATCAACGCATAAGCGTTCCTAAATCCTGCCTTTCTTTATGCCCAACTATGATAGAGTTCCGATCTAGCAATTTATGCACAATCCCTTGCAAACTCCAACCTTGATTGTTTAGTGCATCTACCATCCCACAAAGTGAATAGCCCCACAAAGTGAACAATCACACAAAAATAAAATATATTTAAAAAATCAGAATGTTTTAATGATTATCTCAAGGCTTTAATACTAGTGGAATCCTCAATTACCAACGAACCAGGATTTAAAATCATACCTCTTATCATCCCCGCAATATTTATCAAGTCCAAATCTTTTGTCATTGTAAAATCATATATCTTTGCTTAATTGAAGAAATGTTCTGCTGAGGCAATCTAATTAGACATCCAAATAAGGAATGGCAGTACTTTTTCCTGCTTCCATTACAAATCGAATTTACATAAATGGCTGCACCTATTATGTACCCTTATCCACATGGTATGCTCATCCTAAAACAAAATTTAAAATTTCTGTTGTTTATCGATAATTATTTATTTACATACATAATTTTGTGTGCACCCAGGTTTTGGAGGTCTGAAGCCATGCAATGCATCTGACATCAATGCAACGTCACACCTGATTGGCTTTAATATATATATGGTTTCAGACCCCCAAAAAAATTTGGTGCGCACAAAATTAGTTATGTAAATATATAATTACAAATAAACATCAGAATATTCAAATGTTATTTTAGGACGAGTATAACATGTGAATGGCATACACAACGGGTGCAAATGCTTTGAAGCCAGGTGTTTGTATCGTTTGTGTGTGTGCATCGAGAGGTGGGGAGGGGGTGTGCATTTGCGTGTGCGTGTGTGTGTTTGTTCAAATTGCTATGTTGGGGGTACCTCACATTCATAAATAGAGAAAATAAATACACCTCCAACCAAGGAAAAATAGAAGATTTATTTACTATAACAGATAGTCTTTGCTGTGGTAGAAGAATGTGTAACTTTTTCAAACCATAGGAATCTTTTTGAGCTAAATACCCCATAAAATTCCTTCCAAGTAAAAACGATAAAAAAGGCATAGATGTGTCAGACTGAAAATCATAGACCTTTGACCTCCAAATTATCCTATCAAATGAATAACTTTAAATCTTGGATGGAATATATAACCTACCTGGTAATCTTCGGCAAAGTATTCTCATGTAATCTTATCCTTCAAAGCTTAACAATGTTTGTTCAATTCAGCTTTGGATCTCCAAAAGGGGCAATATGTTTTTAACTTTGTCCTTTAAAGTTGAGATTGTAAAACACTTACTTTTCAAAAAAATTCTAATGTTACATTAGTAGGATACCATCAATGCTATAGAATAGGAAGTAATCTCAGCTTTCCAGAAATACATGAGACCAATGTGCTTAGTGCTATTTACTACGAAGCCCTTTAAACAGACAATCGCTGCTGAAGGAAATGTGAAAGACACATATCTCCCATATTGACTCACTCATACTTCAAAGTGATATACTTCTACCTTTGCAGATAAGAAAAATGCCCAAGCCATAAGCACAGTAATAGGTTTCAGAACTGAAATAATAATTCAATGTTGTTTACAAAGAAGATGAAAACTCCTTAAATAGAGAATACAAGTGATGTTTCTACTAGTATACCTATATTTAAAAAATATATGTAAAATATGCCGAGAGATATCTTATAATAGAAGAGAATCATCTGTAAAATAAATGTTCTTCTAAAATACTAAACAAGAATACAAATTTATTAAAGTCCTGCATGCAAAAAGCTGTGAATCTAGCTGGAGACAAGTGGCAAGGGTTCTATTTTATTTGGAGTAATAAAATAACACCCTCCACAACATGGCATATTTCATGCATTTACCCATCATTTGCATGTCAAATTGTTTCAAAAATGGATTTTTGTTTACGGACATTTTGACATTTTGATGTAATTGTAGATGCCTCTCGGCATAATAAAAGAAACAGTTGAGAACGAAAGGCAAAAAGGAAACTTCCTAATACTAACTAGATGACGAACAACAAAAAAAAACTTCCTAAAACTAACTAGATGACCATTACATGCTAAATATTACAATATTACTTTAATACCCTCCCTTAATGGTCATTCACTAACTACAAAATTTGTCCCGAAATTTTACAACCAACCGATACAAGTTTACAACCCATGATCTTCGATGCCAACTACAATGGTTTCTTCTTGTGTTGAATCTTTGGCTGCCTTCCAATATGATGTTGGGTACCGAAGCTATCCCTCCCGCTATCCAAAGACACAGAAACCAAGATCAGCTTCTCAAAAAACTTCAATTTTTGTCGATAAAAAATCGGCAAAAATACTGAAACCTATGATTTTGTCCAAAAATTGTCAAAAAAAGTTTTTGTAAGACAGCACCACGATTTTGTGGAAAAATCGTCACACCCTCGATGCGATGCTAAAATCACACACAATTTTATGAAAAAAAAAAAAAAAAACCTTCATTATGTAAAAAAACTATAAAACCCCATGACCATGATTTTTAGGAAAAAATCATGCAAAACCCTCCCCAATTTTTATGGAAAAAATCATGCAAAACCCTTCCATGATTTTTTATGATTTTTTGTGGGAAACAAAAAGCAACAACACCGTGATTTTTTGTGGAAAAAAATCAGAAACTCCGACAAAGAAAGAACCCACAAACAAAAAGATGGCCAAAAACCCTTCAAGAAACACCTTCAAAAATCTTCAATAGAACCCTCAATTTTTTTTCAGAAAAAAAGTCAAAAAACCCTTCTAAAAAATTCTCATGAAAAATTCAAAAAAAACCCACGATTTTATTTTTAAAATAGTCAAAACTTATGAAAAAACTTTTAGGTGACAACACCACCAAGATTTTTCATAAAAAATTGTAAAAAACTTTTGGAAATAAATTCTACGTAAATACCCATGGATTTTTAATTTTTTTATTCATCAAAAAGACTTAACCCGCTCAAATACCATGAAATGATAATCCGATGTTGTTTACAAAGGAGATGAAAACTCCTTAAATAGAGAGTACAAGCAATGTTTCTATAAAAGAAACAATCGAGAATAAAAGACAAAAAGGTAACTTCCTAAAACTAACTAGATGACCATTATATGCTAAATATTACAATATTACTTTAATAAGAACTTATCCAGTAACAAAGAGCGATATTCATCAATCCTAGTAGAGGAGAGTCTCTCAACAAAAAATTTAAGACCACAAATGGAGATACTGCAGTTTCTCCTTAATGTATTTGTAAAAGAAATTGAAAATGTGTGATAGACAAGAGTAATCTCCATCACTTGCCAGACCATGAACCCACTGAAATGATTGAACAAATAGGATTTTATTGCAACTGAAAGTGCATAGAAAAAGGACAATCTCTATATACCTGTTGACGTGTATTTTGTACACCATCATACATAGAATAAAATACCTAAAGGCATCTTATCCTCTCTTGAATAAAGTCTCTAACTGCTGAAGATTCGCATGAAGGATCAGTTAGGATGACTCCAATGTTCTGGTTAGTAGGGTCTCTATGTGTGGATAAGCACCAGCGGTATGATGTGATTTGCTGTGTCCTCAAGGGGCCTTACACTCCGAAAGTCTTACTAAACTAAAGAAGGTTTCAAAAAAATAACAAAAGGATAGGGTTTGCAAGAGGTCTAATCTAATCTAACCCTAAGAATGACTTCATGTGGACAAGACTTGGCAAGATTCTACCAACTTCAATTTCGCCATAAAATAACAACTTAATTGAAATTGGTGCGATCTTCTAAGGTAACGAAATGATTTTCAATGCATCAAAGATCAAAGACACTACCACGAAGGTACATATCCAAGATACAATAATGATTGAAGGTTAAGTGATTCAAATATCTCCAGTTGACCACGCAAGGCGTTCCTACAATCAGCAAGAAGCTAGTGGTATGGAAAGCGAATCCTACCAAAGATCAAGTCTCACACTATGTCCTTCAAATTAACACACTACTTTGATTGAGCATGATTCAAATGAATTGAACAACCATGAAGATAACCAAGAAAGTTGCAACAAAACACCATAACTTCAATATTTCATTGATTTCAAAGTCATCATGTACAACAATTGCTTGAATTCCTTTCCTCAAACTCAATCTTGCTACTAAAGTAAAATTGCTTCTAACTCTAATCTCTCTAATACATCAAACTTTCTCTCTAATCTCTTCACTATCTCTATCACAAATGAAATGAAAATGAGGGTATAAATAGCATCCTCAATTACAATGAATGGTCCAGATTGAAAGCAGATCAACGGTCAAGATCATGACACCTAAACCCTAATTAGGGTTTGTTACAAAAGCTCCCCTTTTATTGCACAACATTAAATGCATAGCCAATTATAAATTTGGCACGAAAATCTAGGAGACATAGACCAACGACAATTAGGGTGCCATGTCATCTATAACAACCTCTCATCTAGAATCTTATTCCCTTTCCAATGCTCCTTTTTAGCATATGCAATGAATCTTGATACGATTCCCTCGATCTCAGCAATTGGAATCTCAAGAAGATTCTTCATTCTTTCTTCCAAGTGGATGACCTGATCAAATGCATCTAGAAGAGCTGCGTCCCATGTAAGTTCAAGTTCCTTAGTCTTTTCAATCAGGAGCATGGTAGCAAACATCTGATCCTGTTGCTCATCTGTGATATTGATGTCCTTGCAAAAGATGACCTTAATCCTATCCTCCAATTCCTGCAAATCCACATCTGTCTCAACTTCGATCCTCCTGCCAAGAATGGTTCGAAGTACCTCAAATACTCTATCCTGGATCGGATTGATCACCTCCTCAACATGACTGCACCTAGTACTGATGTCCTCAAAGAGAACTTCCTTCATCTGGAGTAAGGTTGACCACTGAAGTAAACTGTGAGGTCCTCCATCCATAATCTTTTCCTGCGCTAAGACCTTCCTCGATGTTTGTCTAATTACTTTCAAGACAGGAATGATAACATCCTTGGTATGAGCAAAAGCGGCTACCGTTATCATCAAATTGTGGATGATCTCAAGAACCTGAATAGCCCTATGAATAGTCTTCATCATCCTTGTTGCAAATTCCACGGCAACTGTATGAGATTTATCCATCCAAGTACTCATACGCTGGACCATATTCCTGAATCTCTCTGCTTCACCAATTGATTGAAGGGGAAGTGCCTGTATAGGTGATCTTGCTGGATCCTGACGTCCTAAAGGCTGATTGAGATGGCTGAAATATGTTCTCCATGCACCGACCTCCCTCTCAAGCCTTTTACTCTTCTCCATTTCTTCTCTAAGCTTGTCCTTCAATGCCTCAAAGGAATCGGTGGCATCATCTAGTGTCTGCTCGGCTGTGGATGGACCTAGCTCAAATGTCTCTACATCATATTCCTCTGCTAAGATCTCACCTTCATACTTGTCTACTGCCGGTGTAGCTATCTGTAATTTTCTGGATCCAGTCTCATCTCTAATCATCTTGGACATCTTGGTAGCCTTTCTCTTCTCTGTCACTTCCCGAGAATGTCCAACAAGGCTTTCTAAATCAATCACATTGTCTTCGTCCTCTATCACGATCACCTTCGTTAATCTTTCCTTCAACCAATCTGGGATAGCTGATCTTGTCTCTCTAACCTGAATCTCCTTATGCAATATTTCTTCTTCTCTGTGAGGAGATGTTACCTCGTCATTGTTCTTGTCTTCATGTAACTCGTAATCTTGGAGAGATCCACTTGGTGATCCTTGAGGTACCTATCCTTCTTTATCATTATGAACCATCGACTCCATAGACTCCTCCACTTCAAGTGTCCTTTTCTCATGTCGAGAAGATGTACTGGATGAACGATCTCGGCTGGCCTCTTGTTTCTTCTTGGAAGATTCTCTCTTTCCAGGTCTCTCTTTCCTCTTCGAGCCTCTTGGATGGAGATCGCCTTCACTTGCACTTCGAAGGTTGCCTTCATTTGCATTTCTGGGATTAGGATTACCTTCGCTTACACTAGCTCCACCTTCGGCTGGCCTCTCTTCCAAAGTGAAAGTCATAGCTATGCCTTGCTCTCTCAACTTCTAATGCTGCACATCAACCCATCTGCGAGTACAAGACAAGACTGGAGCTATCAAAGCATCTAGATCCACGACGTCGGGCTCATTCCAATCTAACCTTACTGATTTTCTTTCTCGATCATAGGATGACTGGAGATGCCTGCCACTGTCCTGAGCTTGGTCGGCCACTCTGTAAATCTTGCATTTCCTGATGAAATCCAAAGGCAATCTAGAATGTATCTTCCTTTTTACTTCAAGATCATCCAAGAGATTCATCATAAAATCTTCTATCTGGAACTCATGCTTAAACTTCCTACCGACTGTCTCCTCTATATATCCATGAGGATCAAAGCTTTCCCTCAAAGCAAAGAATGGAAAAGAATACAAAGCTAACTCCTTCTCTGCGTCATCCATGGCTAAAGCATTAGGACATACCTCAACTGAATTGCCCAATATGATAGGTACCGGAACTCCATTTCCATGTCTGTGTCTGAATGCCTTCGCATAAGCTGCCAACTGTCTTGTTACCTCGAGTAACACAATTCTGTCTGTCGGATATCTTGGCAACATGTATGGAGGTGAAGGACATCCATGAACTCTGATATAAGTAAACTTCGGAAATTGGATAAACCAAGCACCGTACCTCTTTACTAGTTCCTGTGCATCCTGAGATAATCTGTTGTGAATCCCACCTTGCAACGTCCTTGTGATGTTCATCATGAAGGTATCATTAACTAACTTGTAGTTGCTTCCTAGCGGATGATGCAAGTGGACATAGGAATCACAAACTCTGACCTCGCCGGGTCCTCTTCCAATCACTCCTCTGTGAGGTAGTCCTGCGTACTCGAAGCTCCTGATCAAGGCATAGATGACGTATGAACTCATGTGGAAGGACTTGGTAGCTTTGAGTCTCCTCAACTGTACGTCCAAGTAATGGCTAATCATTCTAGCCCAATGAATTGTTCCTTTACCCTGAACTATCACCTGAATGAAGTAGAACATCCACTTTTCAAAGTAAAAAGCCTGAGGGGCTCCTGTGACTCGGTTGAGCATTGTAATCAAATCTTTGTACTCCTCCTGGAAATCAATCCTGTGTGGTGTGTTCGGTACCTTACTCAGGCGAGGACGACTCTTGAGTAACCAGTTCTTGTTAATGATGCTTAGGCAAGCATCTGGATCATCTTCATACATTGACCTGGCTCCTTCTATGCTCTTGTAGACCATATCTCTGTGCTCCGGAAGATGGAAAGCCTCACTTATAGCTTCCTCTGAAAGATACGCCAAAGTGTTTCCTTCCTTGGACACGATCGTTCTGGATTGAGGATCATAATGATGAGCACACTCGATCATCAACTCATGACACTGTACTGCTGGAGGGAAGCCGGCCGCCTTAATGATGCCACTTTCAATTATCCTCCAGGCGACAGGTGATGGCTTGCCAATGTAAGGGACATCTCGAAACTTCTTCGTGCTGAAGTTGCCCAAGTTAGTATCTCCAATGTTGCTCCACTTCGACACGATCTTGGTCTCCACTTCTTCGGTCTTCTGATCTTCTTTCATGAGAGCTGGACGACTGGTGGATGCTCCCGCCTTCGGGGTTGCCATACCTACACAACATTTCACAATAAGTAACTGGATATTGCAATGCATAACATAGATTAGATTAATTATAGGAAACTTCAAGATAAGTCCCTGAGTTATCATTTCCTAAAAAACGATTGAGCAACTGGAATTCAAAATTTCAAAATTCAAAATTTGAAGCAATGACGATCAACAATTCAAAATTAAAACAATAAAACCATATCGCCATACCTCACTAGAGAGCTAACTCTAGAATGCAAAATAGAGGAATTCGCCCAGGAAAAAATTAACGTTAGATAGTCTTTTCCACGTGATCTTCAAGCAAACGTCCCTCTTATCAACTTCGCCACCCTTGGAGTCTTTGACGTGATCTTCAATGTCCTTGGCAAGTTCGCTCAAATGGAAACTAAGGTTCGCACGTACTCTCCTTTTGATAATGCTTCGCACCACTATGCTAAATTCTCACTCTCTAAACACAATTCGCACTTCTCCTTTGAATGGAATTTCGCACCTTGTAATTGTCTTCTCCAAATCGCATGCAAAGGGATGATTGAATGATGATGTGAAAATGAAATCTTTCACCTCCCTTTTATAAGCGCTCACCTCTCACAATTACCTTAGGCCGACTTGATAAAAATGAGGTAATTAAAACAATTTTTAAATAAATAAAAAGGCCGACCTTTCAATCCAAGCGCTTCATTTGATTTTTAATTAATTAATTAATTGCCATCGTTTTTTAATTAACAAATTCGATTTTTTACAAGGCCAAAATAATTAATTAATATTTTGCGCTATATTTTAAATGCTATTTTAATTGAATTTTCAAACTTTATCGATTTTAGCATTTAAATAAATTCAACAAATGCTTGTTAGCGCCAAAATTTGAAGAAGTGGGAAGATTCAAACCTCACGCTCTGGTCCCTGATTGAGGGACAGGAGCGAAATCTCAATTTAGCCTGGATTCTTGCACTTTTGACGTTCAACATCTCTACCTTTACGTTGAAATTGGCATTTTTGTAAGGGATTTCGAACTTGAGTGACTTGACCTTGCAAATGAGTGCCTCTTGAGGTGATATCGCCCTGGTCCCTTGGAGAGGGACAGGAGCGAACTTGTATTTATTCCTTGGTCTTTGCCTTCTAAGTTGCCAATTTGTATCGCAAGGCAAGTAACAACTTTATTCTTTCATTCCACGCATAGTTTACTTGTCTTTTACAAGGCAAATTTGATATTTGAGTGTTTTTCGCCTTGGTCCCTTGGTGAGGGACAGGAGCGAACTTTGAATCCTAGCTCAAATTTGTCACCTTTTAACGTTCACTTCTTTTGTATCGCCTTCCAAATGATGTTTTAAACCTTTTGCAACTTTGCTTTGACATGATCTTCGAAGGATAACAAGTATTTTAGCATATATCGCCCTGGTCCCTTGGTGAGGGACAGGAGCGATCCTGGTGTTTCTCTCCTTGATCTCGCTCCCTTAATCACCAATCCTCTTTATAAGGCGAAAAATAACATCACTTCTTCATTCTACGCTTGTTTCACTTGACTTCTACAAGGAATATAGATGTTTGGAGGATTATCGCCCTAGTCCCTTGGTGAGGGACAGGAGCGATCTCCATGTTCTAGTCAAAACTCGCCATCTTTCAACCTTTGTTCTTCGTTCATTGCTTCCAAACGACGATCTTGATCTTGTGCGCCCTTGCTTTGACATGCTTTTGAAGGAAAATGAAGGATTTAATGAAAATCGCTCTGGTCCTTGCCTGAAGGACAGGAGCGATATAGCTTCCTTGGCTTCATTGATAGTTGTTTGACGTTTGGAACCTTTGTACATCACCTTCTTAAGATGCCTTAGACCCTTTACCACCTCGTATGATCTTGACTTAACGTGATTTTGGAAGGATTTGGCCAATATGATGAATATCGCTCTGGTCCCTGCTTGAGGGACAGGAGCGATTTTGAATGTCTTGTGCTCATGCTTGCTTTCATCAATTTGCCACTGCTTTCATTGCGTAAAATGAAGTCCTTTGGTCCTTCTCGGCCACTTGATACGCGATCAACTTTCAAAATCTAAGCCCTCATGAAAATTTCGCTCTGGTCCCTGCCTGAGGGACAGGAGCGAACTAGGGTATTTAGTGCAAAATCTTCATCATACTAACTTGCAATTATCTTCAAAGTGCAAAACAATATCCTTTACTTTTTTTCAAACATTCAAAATGTGAATAGCAACCCAAATTTAGCCTCATTTGAATACTTTCGCTCTGGTCCCTGCCTGAGGGACAGGAGCGAACTGGGTGTCTTGGTGTAATTCCTTCAACATTGGCGACCTTGGATACTTCGTTCTTCATTGAGATGCCTTAAAACGTCCTCACCACCTTGTACTTCGTCTTGGAGTGTCTTGAACTTGGAGGAAAGGCAATATAACCATCATATCGCCCTGGTCCCTGACTGAGGGACAGGAGCGATCTTGCTCTTGTAGGCTTCATCTCACTTTGCCAACGTCAAAATCTATCTTCAACAGTCTTGTAGTACTCCGTTTCACTCATCCATGCCTTGGAATTTACTCTTACTTGGCAAGAAATTTGTCTAAGGCAAAAATCGCTCTGGTCCCTGACTGAGGGACAGGAGCGAACTTAGGCATTTGGGTCCCTTGTAGATGTTTGGTAATCTTCAATTTGTCTTCAACGAGTTCAATTTACCTCCTTTCTTGCCTTCAAACATAAAACTTGCTTGATCTTTGTTTAAAACATGCCTTATGAAGAATTTCGCTCTGGTCCCTGGGAGAGGGACGGGAGCTACAATGGATTTCGCCCTGGTCCCTGACTGAGGGACAGGAGCGATTTTTGCAATTTGGTCCACTTTCTTCATGTTTGTGCCTTCAAATTATATTCAACTGGTAAAATGCATCTCCTTGGACCTTTTCAAATCGTCAAGTTGTTAAAATCCTGCAAGGACAAAGCAATATTTGATTTTGAGCTCCGGTCCTTCACTGAGGGACAGGAGCGATCTTGCTCCTACAGGCCAAAATATCAAGATTTCACAAGTTTAATCACTTCACAAGGCAAAAACAAATCATTCCCCATGCCGAGGATCAAATATCAAAAAACTCAAAATTTAGGTCAAAATTACTCAATTGAATAAAATTCACATTTTCATCATCAACACTTAGACAAATTAAGACTCTGCAGTCAAAATTCCAATTGAAAATAGACCATTCTGGCGAATTCATTCCATTCAAAATTGCATCCTACAAAAGGAAGCTCAAAAAGCTCTCAAAACTGACTGGACTCTGGCCTAAAAAGACAGTAATGGAAACCCTAAGGCACCCTAAATCCAGACAACTGACGAACTACCAAAACCCTAAAAAGCAAAGCGAAAGGCGAGCAAAAACGAGCAAAAAGAGGGGGTCCCCATTTCAAATGGGGCGATGTGTGAAATGGTCACAACAATACCATAGTACAGACACGTGCTGATTTTTGCTTCTTGCCTTGGTTACCAGCTTTGGTCTTCATCAGCTCCCATCACTTTGTGGGGTCCTTCACTTAGCCACCTATTTATATTTGTACTTCTTTCCAGTTACCATTTTAGGTTTACCTCCACTTGTTTGTTTCTTTGATTTTTCCCTTTTCTTTGCTTTATTGTTTTTGTTTTGAGTCTAGGGCCCTTTTTGCCCTAGTACTTCACTATTGTAAAAGTTGTGCATTCCAGTCAATTCAACCTATTCTTGGTCATTTGTGAACATTAATATCATTTATATCTTCTGCAGAAGAGATGTATACCTTGAACTCTGAAATTCTTGATTTGAATTCACCAAATTTATAGTATTCAGTACAAAACTGAAAATTTGTTAGGAGTAAATTAGGGTTCTTGGTGAGAATTGAAGAATCACCCAATTTGGTGGTGACTTGTGTCCTCAAAAGTTGAATGGAGAATCAAATAAGGACAAACTGGTTAGAAAAATGAAAATAGTTATTGGAGTTATTTTTTTATCATTACCACTTGTTAGAGTCATAACTCCTTGAATTTTTAGAAATTTTCAGAATTATGTCCAGAAGTGGCACTTGGATGAACCAAACTGCACCCTAGATCACTCCAGGTTGGTGATGCAAAGATAGGAGCCAATAGGAATTTGAGATTAAAAAACTTTTGTTTGAACACAGTGTGTTTGCAACAACAATGGCAGGGCAGTCTTTAGAAATTGGTTTATTTGACCCCTCAAATCATAAAATGAATTTTTCTGACAAGAAGGAAGATTGTTCAAAACATCATAACCTATCCACACACCAATTTTCGGGTCCCTAATCGACCAAACATAGCTACACCAAGACTGTGAGATTTTGCCAAGATCAAGAGCTCAATGAAAAATACAAAATAGAGAGACAAAATATAGGACAAGAATAAACTGTATTCTCATCAATAGATAAAATGATCAATTGTTGTTACATACAATGAATATGAGCCTTCTTATATAGGCAAGGCTATATGGATATATGAGCACACAAACATGACATGTGGCTCAATAAGAAACAAGGGTAGGTAGGAAATAGGTGTGGTGGATAGGAGAAACAATAAAATATTCCACATGAGGTGGATCGCCCACCGAATGTGGAATGTAACAAGAAGACCACAAAAGGTGGAAATTTTCCTACACACACTATCCCAATGTGGCACAAACACCCAAGTGTCTCATACCCAAACTATTATGAAATGCATTATCCTAAATAAACTTAAGTAAGGTGTAATAACATCCAACATGAATAATTAATTACACCAACACCCCCCCTTAAGTGCAACTTAGGGGAATGCACTTAAGTCTACAATTCAACTAAACAATGCAAGATGGGTCCCAACTACTAGGCCATGTTAGGTACCCATGTACAAATGCAAATGCAAAGCAAACCAATGCAATGAAATCTCTCATAAAGCGGGGAAAGAGAGAAAAACCCGATGGGAAAAAACCCTCCCCCAAAAGAGAGATGAAAACTATATAAGAGAACTCTCATAGAAGTATGTGAAGGACCAAACCCCATGTGAGGAAAATGTCCCCCCCCATATGAGAGAAGAAGAGAAGCTGGGTAGCCCCCCCTCAATGTAGAATCGGCACCAATAATAGAAGCTCGAGAATGAATGAAGAAACTGCTCCACGAACGTCGAACAACATTCTTCCCCTTGGGAAGAAACAAAACCAAAGGTGTATCCATGAAGTCTCCCCAATCATGAAGGGAAGATGTAGGGAAAAAACTCATGATGAATGAAGTCTCTGAAAACTGTTCAAGTGTCCCCATGTCGATGCTGAAAGATACCCCCTCCAAAGGTGGTAAACTGCTCCACACTGCTGAAAAAGGCACTCCAAGATCTAGTGGAGATGAATGTAGAACAAGTCCCAAAGACTCGCATGTCTCCTCTAAGCATAAAGAGACCTCCTCCAACTGCTGTACATAAGAATCCACAATCATGTCAACCTCGAAAGAATGATCATGTAGAGAATGAACAAGAGGGTCAGAGTGTTCCCTTGCAACAATCGAAGAAGGATCATCTTCATCAAAGAGAAGACGAATATCATCAATGATGTCTCCAAAATCTGTGTAGGACTCCACAAAAAAACCTGCAATGTCTGTCAAATAGTCATCCCAAGAAACTGAAGCTGGAAGACAAGATATATCCTATTGCACTGAATCACAAGAAGGCAAAACTGTCGCACTATCCGCATCATCAGGTGCAATAGGTGATGTGATATCAATAGGAGGAGATGAAACACAAGGCTCAAGAACAGGGTCACATGTGAGAATCCCCATGTTTAAGTACCCAAAGTTCTCCTCGGAATCTGAATCATCACAAGAAGTGTGATCATCATGTGTAGAATCATCATATGTGAAATCATCCTCATCAATAAAATCTGAAAAGGAATATAACCGAGATGCATGATCCACCACCCCAATCGCAATGATAGCTCTAGTCTCCAAGTCTCTAATGAAAACTAACTCAGGTGTGAACTCCACAATTATCTTAGTTGTGCCATGTGTGATTTGATAGATGAAAAGAAGATTGTTTGTCAAGTGGGGTACTGTTGATGTGTTTTTTGTACACATGCGAACACAGAATAAAATACCAAGGTATCTTATCCTCTCTTGAACAAAGTTTCCCGACTGTTGAAGATCTCGCTGAAGGATCAGTCGGAGTAACTCCAAGGATCTTGTAAGTAGGATCTCTACGTGTGGATAAGCTCTTCGTGGTATGATGTGATTTTGCTGGAATCAAAGGGGACTTACACTCGATGACCTAAACGTCTAATTTGCTGGAATCACAAGTCCTATTTACTAACTGGAAGATAAACAAATGGCAAAAGATGCAAGGTTCAGGAAATCTACTCTACTACCTAGAATGCGAGAAGATGGATGAACGACTAGGTGGAATCCTACTGGGCTGGGTCTCACCATCAGGCTTCAACAATCCGACACCAACTCAGTGCGATCTTCTAAGGGATGCTTCCAATACGTTCAAATTGTACACCATCAGACACTAATCACCATTCAAGATAATGCATGAACAATAGACGTGTAACGACTTAAGATTAAGCTCATTTTATGCCAGTTGACCACGCAGAGCGCACTTACAATCAGTAAGAGGCTAGTAGTTTGGACTAGGTAGATTCCACGCGAGTACATTCAATAAATTCTTTCATTCAATCTAATCATTTATCATCTACAATGAAGATTCAACAAGAGACCATGCGTATTGTAAAGAAACGGCACATTTCACCATATCTCCAATGAAAAAGGGGTTCATTTACAATCAAGGCAACAATTTCTTGCCTTCTCTTCCTACTTTACTCTAATTTCTATTCTATTCACTATCAATCATTAGCTATTCTAACCTCTATGAGCTAACTATTAACTATTAGCTAGCTATTCTCCATCAACCCACTATTAACCTTTACAAACGAGGAGCCAGGGCTTATATAGAGAAACCCTTTACAAATAGACGGCTCTGATTGATTTAGAATCAATGGCTAGGATTACAAGATAGAAACCCTAATTAGGGTTTGTTATAACAAACTTCCTTAGCCAATTAGAAAATTACATTCCAAGGGTGGGGACCAATAGGAAGCAAGGGTAGGTGCCTCGAAGTTTGTGCCATCCCCGATGAGTCAGGTACATTGAATCTGGACACGCTAAGGTGGACCAATCCAACTGGAGGAATGATGACTGGGATGCCACCTTGTCTGACACTTGTAACTTGGTTGATGTTGAATTCAACAATGCTGAGAAGCTAACTTTGATTAACTCTTCTGAGACTATCTGCTTCTTCAACGGACCCTTGCACTGACCTTATTTGATTCTCCTCTGTCTTTGACATGATGGATGGGTGGTGTACCTTTCCTCGAAATGTTGGCAACGCCTTTCATTGTCATCTTGTGGTTCCTTAGTGTGGCAAAGTGAAGGTTCTGGAGGTGATAGGGAGCTTGCTAGGAAAGTGCTCACAAGGCTAATTTGCTCAAAAAGGATCAATTAATTACCCAAAGACTTGTAGGGTCTGTTGTGTTTGTCTACACAATCTGTCTTGTGTTATAATGCCAAGTACTCCATAGTTCACTTGCCTAATAAACTCCCCTTTAGGTGATGGCTCTCGCCCATGCATAGATCTACTCAAATTGCTTATTCCTTCCAACTACACATTCTCATTCCTGGTTCTTGGGGCCTTCAACCTTATGTTTCAGAGTGTACTAGGGGTCTTCCACATGGGAATGTAGGGGCAGTAAGGTATTACTCACCTTTGAATGCTCACAATTTTGTTTGAGGTCTTTAACCCTTAGCTTGCTCAAGTTCACCAACTAAGATCAACTACCCCCTCATGAGGCTGCACACTGTCTAAGGGCCCCAAGTAACACTTGTTTGAGTGCTTAGGATTGTCCTCACTATGTTTCATAAGTCTCAAATTTCACTTTGCCATCGGGTTCATGCTCTTGACAAAAAAACAATCATTTGTGTGTTATGCAGTCCTAAAGGGCTACTAGCCCGTGGAGGCCTAATTGGCCTTTTTTTCCTCACCTAGCCCGACGATGGGCATTTCCACCATAAAACTTGTTTTCGATGATGTTTAGGAGGTCTATGCTTGAAGATTTTTCAGGTCTTGAGCTCCATGAGGAAGGTTTAATGACTGTCCACTTTTTATGGCACAAAAGAAGGGTTTAGTGAGGGTTTTGAGTTTGCAAAGTTTGATTTGTCAACTCCTTCATGAACCAAGGACTAAAACTGACTGAGGAAGTCTGCCACACCTTGGAGAACACTAACCAAACCACTGCCACTTGTCATTTTGCCAAACACTTGGCACACTAACTGAAAAATCAGAAAACTGTCACTGTGACGCTCAATTCACTGCTCTTTTACCAGTCAACAACATTGCACTTTGGGACCTGCAAGATGAAGAGTTTGGAATTGGGCAAACACCTCAATGAGGTATTCAAACATGTAACACACCTCCTATTACATAGCCTTCATGATTCAAGGCTTGGATTATGCTCTTCAAGCACTCCATGGGCATTTTGCTACATACAAGTCATAAAAACAGTGAACTCACTGTTTGATTACAAAATGAGAAAGATTAAGTAAGAACAAGCTAAACTAGCCATCCAAGAAGATACTCAATGCCCTTGGCCAAATGTCTAGGCCTCTGTCACATTCATTTGCTCACCCAAATTACTTTTGAGTGCAAACCTTGAGTTTTGTTTATGCTACTAGCCAAATGACAAACACTTGCCTAGCATTCACTCAAGTACATCTTCAAAACACTTCTTTGGCACAAAAAGAGATGTATGTACAATATATACATATGAATCAACTTGGCAAAATCCATTGGAGGGATCCCAGACCTGGATCAACCCAGTTGATGCATTTTACAACTCCAAACCCCTGGCAAGGCAGCAGGTACACAGTTTACAAATAATTTTGTACAAACACCTTGCAAATGAAAAACCAATGAAACAATTACATGGGAAACTTTATTACATCAACATTTCAACTTCCAAGAAGGTACAGTACGGATTTGCACAGCTACAGTACGGATTGTTATTCAAAAAGAAGGAAAAACAGTCATAAGAGCCAAAAAAGCATGATTTCTGTTAAGATTATCTTGCAAATACAATCACCAACCCTTTCCAAGGCAAAGGGAGGCCCTATATAGTTTCTCCAGTTGGTTTTTAAGCCCTAGTACAGACATGAGGCTTCCATAACTTCATCTTTCAAGAAAACGACAATTTTGACAACTTTTCAAACCAAATGACAACTTTTCTTGCTCAAAAAGGCATTTTTGACAACCTAGCCTTATCAACTTGCCTAAACAACTTAGACATGCTTAAAAACACTTAACAAACATGTTTCAATGCTCTTGAAGACATTAGGAGACCTTTTTGGCAATTTTGCACATTTTTTCCAAAAATTGTCAACTCAAGGCCTAAAAGGCAAAACTTGATCTCTAGAGCCCAAAATGAGATCAAAACCACTCAATATGGCCCAAAACAACCTAAAACAACATAATCAACCTAACACAAGACTTTACAAACATAAAAGCATTAAATACTCAAAAATGGGAGTTTTACTCAACTAGGTGCTCCTGCACCAGGAGGTAGCTAGCAATTCCTTGAACACCTTGAGTCTTCCCTTTTGCCTGTGGAACGTCCTTGACGATGATGGACTGGAAGTGGTCGTCCTTGATGATGTTGGATTGGAAGTGGTCGTCCTTGCCCTAGCCTGGTTTTCTCCATCTGCAAAATAAACCAAAAGGTGATTAAGTACATATGACATGTTCATTTCAACAAAGCATTTTCCACCTTAAATCATCAACAAGAAGACTTCAAAATAAAGTTCGCTCAAAATCCTTCCCAGGGACAGGCCCTATAAGAATTTCGCCCTGGACCCTTTGGAAGGGTCAGAAGCGAATTTCGCATTCCAGGATAATTCTATCACTTGTTTACTCCAAAATTCCTCCCAAGGCAAACATATGATAGCTTTCCTTCCTCCAAAGCCTAGGGATCCATGCTTTGACCTTTATCATGAGCAAGTTAGGTGAAATTGAGAATTTCGCTCTGGACCCTTTAGAAGGGTCAGGAGCAAAATTCAAGTTTTAGATTTGATCCTTCATTTTCTTCATTCCAATTCACCTTACAAGGCAAGAATATCTCACTCCACCTTCGACCATGCCATAGGAATCAAAGTTTTGGCTTCACACAAGGAGAAAATAGGTGGTTTGAAGAATTTCGCTCTAGACCCTTTGGAAGGGTCAAGAGCAAAATTCATGTTTGTCTTGTCTTCTCCTACCTAGCTCCATTCTTTTCACTTTGTTTCCTCTAGACTCCTTCATTTGAATCCATTTCTCAACCTGGCAACATTTGCTTGATCCTAAAAAGGCTTGAAAAGGAAAATTCGCTCAAAATCCTAGCTAGGGACAGGACCTATCCAGAATTTCGCTCTGGACCCTTTGGAAGGGTCAGGAGCGAAATTCATGTTTTAGCTCAAAACTTGCATTTTTGGTGATCAAAAATCATTCAAAGGCAATCCAAAGGGCTTTTCTTACCTTGGTCTAGTCTTGACTTAGCACAAAATTTGAAGGATAAGATGGATTCTAGGGTTTTCGCTCTGGACCCTTTGGAAGGGTCAGGAGCGAAAATCTAGTTTTGAGCTTATTTCTCCATCCTCTCAACCTCAATCAACTTCAAAAGGCAAGGACACACCTTCTCACTCCCATCCACGCCATAAAAACCAAAAGTTTGATTTGATCCAAGGAGAAAATGGTGGATTTGAAGAATTTCGCTCTGGACCCTTTGGAAGGGTCAGGAGCGAATTTCTTCCTCTAGCCCAAAATCATCATTTTTGGAGACAACAATCCATTCAAGGGCAATCTCAAAGGCTTCTATCACCTTGGTCTAGGCCTGGCTTGACACAAATATGAAAGGAATATATTTTGCTCTGGACCCTTTGGAAGGGTCGAGAGCGAAATTCATGATTTGAGCTTATTTTCTCATTCTCTCAACTCCAATCCACCTCCAAGACCAAGGATACATCGCCTCACTCCTATCTAGGCCATAAAAACCAAAAAACTTAACTTGATTTGCAAGGAAAATAGGTTATCCTAGGAATTTCTCTCTGGACCCTTTGGAAGGGTCAGGGGCGAAATTCTTGATTTGGCTCAATTCCTTCATGTTCACGGACTACTAGCAACTCAAAGTTTTGCTCAAGGGCTTCTCCAATCTTACCCCATCCTGACCCACACTTGACTTGGCATAAAATTGAGGCAAAAGGGTGGTTTTGGGGAATTTCATTGTGGACCCTCTGGAAGGGTCAAGAGCGAAATTCAAGATTAGGACACAATTCCATCTCTTTCTTCCCTTGCTATGCCATGATTCTCACCTTTGGACTCCTTCCTCATGAAGACAACACTTGTTTAACCCCCAAGAAGGCCTGGAAGGAGAAATTCGCTCAAGACCATGGCCAAGAACAGGACCCATTTGGATTTCGCTCTGGACCCTTTGGAAGGGTCAGGAGCGAAATTCATGTCCTAGCTCAAAATCATCATTGTTGAGGGCAAAAAGTCAACTCCAAGGCATGCCTAGGGATCCTTCTAAGCTCTATTCATCTTTATCCATGCTTAGCTTCACACAAAATGAAAGGAAAAGGTGGATTTTGGGAATTTCGCTCTGGACCCTCTGGAAGGGTCAGGAAAGAATTTCCTTTTCTAGGACAAAATCTTCACCTTTCATCGCTTTCAAACATTCCTAAAGGCAAACATGTCCATTCTTCCCTTCAACATGCCTTGGATATTAAAAATTTGATCAAACAAGGAAAAAAATGAGGTTTATTGAGATTTTCGCTCTGGACCCTTTGGAAGGGTCAGGAGCGAAAATCATGTCTTAGGCTTGATTGTTCATTTTTTCAACTCCAATCTTCCTTGGGAGGCAAACATAGACCATTCTTCTTGCATGTCCACCAAGGTCCTGATCTTGTCTAAGGGGAAAATGAGTGTTTTCAAGAATTTCGCTCTGGACCCTTTGGAAGGGTCAGGAGCGAAATTCAATTTTTAGGCTAAAACCCTTCATTTCCTCCACCTCTAGTGATTCCCTTAGGCAAAAACATGTCAAACACTTCCATACATGCCTTAGAAACTAGGAATTTGGTCTTGACAAGTGAGAAATTGAGGTTTGAGGGGATTTTCACTCTGGACCCTTTGGAAGGGTCAGGAGCGAAATCCCTACTCTTGGCTAGTTTCTCACTTTCTTTCATCTCATTCTCTTTCAAACTTGATCAATTCGACTTCCTTTCACCATAATCAAGGCAATCCACCACCAAATAAGCTCAAAACAAGGTCCTTCTAGTGCTCAAGGTAAAATAGAGGGTCAACATAAGGATTTGGCTCTGGACCCTTTGGAAGGGTTAGGAGCGAAATTCATCCTTAAGGCAAAAAATCTTCATTTTTTCATGCGTCCAATCACCTTTCAAGGCAAGAACACCAAAAGTTAACCAAACCAAGGAAGAAAATGAGGTTTGCAAGGATTTTCGCTCTAGACCCTTTGGAAGGGTCAGGAGCAAAAATCATGATCTAGGCCAAAATCCTTCACATTTTCACATTCCATCACTTCAAAACTAGAATGTTAGTCTAAACAAGGGAGAAAATGAGGTTTACAAGGATTTTCGCTCTGGACCCTTTGGGCTCAAATCCTGACTTCATTTTCACATTTCTTCACTCCAAATAAGTGTTTTGCCTTCACAAATGCCTGGGAATGAGCTAGTTCATGACTTTGGGCAATGTAGAATGTTTGAGAGTGGTTTCGGACCTCCAGGAGTTATAATGCAAAATCTAGTTTTTGGAGGATTCTTCAGTTTTCCAGACTTAGTCAAATTTCAGGATCAATAAGACATTCCAGACTTAGCCAAATTTCAGAACATTTGAAGATCAGGATGACATTCCAGACTTCATCACTCACCAACTTGACCTAGCTCAGACCTTCAAGGATGATACTCACTCACCAAGCAAGACACAATTAGCAACAAGAGCAAAACCAGGCCCTAAGGAAGACTCTCAAAGAAACCCTAATTCTGGGGCCCCGTGGACTCACCCTGGCTCAAGCAGAGCCTGCTATCCTAGTGATCCCTCTGGCAATACTCAACATGCAAAGGCTAACAGACAAACCTTAAAACCCCAGAAAGCAAAAAAAGTAGGGGTCCCCATTTGCAATGGGGCGATGTGTGAATACGTCACAACAGGTACACACAACACATCATTGAAGGAGTTATCCCCAATGGCAATAGTTCCTTTCCCAATCACATCCATGTATGTATGATTGCCCATCAAAATCTGCGGCATGGTGCAAGGCTCAAATGTAGAAAACATAGACTACGAAGATGTCATATGATGAGAAGCTCTTGAATCTAGAAGCCATCTCCCTAAATCATGACTTGTAGTAGCACAAAGAGCTTTTCTTTTTCTTGTCCCAAAAGAGTGAGTCTTCCCACTTGTTGAAGCCATGAATGCTTGCCCTTTCCCCTTTGATTTTGAGGAAGTGGAAGGTGATGGATCCTCCTCCTTGTAGGCATTAGGCAAATCAATGTTGTGCTTTTTGAGGATATGTGTGAGCTCATCAATCTTCTTAGAATGGCAACGATGCTCCTCATGACCAACCTTTTTACAATAGGCACAAGTAGGTCTTGTGACGTTTTCACACATCGCCCCATTGCAAGTGGAGACCCCCTTCTTTTTAGGCCCTTCCAGTCTTTTGGCTTTGTTTTTTGGGTCTTTTCGCAACAATCTTGTCAGTCTCTCTGCTTTGCAAGTGTTTGGGGGTCATATTGATTAAATTTACTTTTTGTTTGAGCGAATTTGGTGAAGTCTAGGGCCTGTTTCATCAATTTTAGGGTTTCTGCCTTCAGTCCTAAATTTTAGGGGGTTTCTTTTAGGGTTTTGGAAAAACTGAACTTAGAACTGGAATCGGGACCCTTCAAGGAACTTCCCAGTAAAATTTGAGCAATTTCTGAGCACTTACTATTTTTAGTAAGTCTATTTTTAGTAAGTTTCACTGCCTCCCGGATTGGTCTAATTTTGCCAAAAATCAAACTTACTATTTTTAGTAATTTCTATTTTTAGTAAGTGCTTTCCTGACCTATTTTGCTCAAACCTTGACATTTTGAAACACTTACTATTTGGGAAAATCTATTTTTGGCAGGTTCTTCACAGAAAAACACTAAAAACTGGACATCCCTGAAGACGCTGAAGACTGAATGCTCCTGAAGATCATTTCCAAATCTGGAAGAGTCAGAAGGCAGACAAGTTGGATCAAAAAAATGGTTAAGTTTGGAACTCCTATTCCAGAAGAGGAAAGCATGCAAAATCATCCAAGTTTGGAAATTCACATCAATCCATCAATGTCATCCTGATCCGAAAATGGCCTGAAATTTGACTGTTTGAAAACTTGAAAGATCTTCCAAAAACCAAAATTTGCGTTATGATTCCTAGGGACCTGAAACCACTCTCAAACATCCTGACAATATATATGCAATATAACTTAAAGTATAAGAAACTTATACTTAAATGTTATATTTCATATATATACATGCCTTGAATTGGTAGAAAACATCAAATTCCTCCTTCATGGTTAAAATCCGCCCAAGCACTCAGCAGGGCGCCAAAATGGAGGGGTCGTGGAGGATTCAGCATTTGATGAAATTCCTCCTCCACAGTGAAATTCCGCCCAAACACTCAGCAGGGCGCCAAAATGGAGGGGTCGTGGAGGATTCAGCATTTGATGAAATTCCTTCTCCACAGTGAAATTCCGCACAAGGCATGGTGAAGGCGCCAAAACAAGGAAGTGATGGAAGATTCCAAACAAAGTGTGAATTCCTTTGCACATGGAAATAGCACCCTAGACTAATGGAAAGCGCCAAATTGAGGGGTGCTTGGAGGCATGGAAAATGATCAAATTCCAAGACATGGTGACTTCCATGCTTAAGCTTGAAAATTGAAAATTTGTCTAAGGCATGAAAGTCAAAGGGTCAAGGAGGATTGAAAAGCAAAAAAATCCCCTCGAGAAATTTTTTGAAATTTCCATTTTTAGACACCAAATCTTATCAGAATCTGGAAAGTTTTGCAGATTTGGACTCATGAAATAATTCTCTATCTCCTGGATCCAGGTCCTAAATTTTAGGAAAATTCCTAAAAAATAGGAAATGTGGCAAATTGGTCAAAAAGCTCCCTGCGAATGTGATGAATTCAAAGAGCAAAAAAAATTCCTTCCTCAAGGAAGAATTGCGCCCAAGAAGAAGAAATTCCAGTAAAGGTGAAAATTTGGCTAAGTGTCGGAAATTCCTTCCTTCGAGACAGAATTTCAGGAAAGGTGAAAAATTCACTAAATGTTTGAAATTTCTTCCTTCTGGACATAGTTCTTGGAAATCATGAAAATTGGGGAAGGCATGAAGAATTTCCTTCCTCAGGGGTAAGGAACAAATTTCTTTCCAAAGGAGAATTCCTTCACAACATGAATTCCACACCGGGATGAATTGAAGGTGAAAAAAAAACAATTTCTTAGGCAAGGAAGAAATCAAGGATGAATTGAACAAGAAATTTCCCCCCCCCCCCCCGGAAAAATTTGAAAATCCATTCTCGGGCATCAAGAATCATCTAAATTTGAAAATGATAGTAGACTTGGAGTCGTGAGGGAATTTTCTCTCTCCTGGACTGTGGAACCCTAATTTGTGGAAAATTCCTAAAAATTAGGAGATGGTGGAAAATCATTAAAAATCTCCTCCAGAGCAAGGAAAGTTCGAGAAACTTCTTCATAGATCAAATTCTTCTCTCCTGAAGTTTTCTCTCTCCAAGGTTTTCTTGCCAAGTGGCTGCCAAGTCAACGCACACTAAATTAATGAAGCATCTCTTTGCATGCAGCTGTCACATTTATGGCATTATGGCAGATTCCTTCTGCATGCAGCCGTCACATTTATGGCATTATGGCAGATTCCTTCTGCACACAGCCGTCAGATTTAGCAGATGATGGTGCATTTATGGCATCATGGGCGATTTTTGCATGACGGTACATTCATTGCATAGTGGGCACTTTTTGAATGTAATAGTTAATTAATGCTTTATGGGTGCCATTTTTGGAAGGATTGTAATGAATTGTATATGGGCTTTATGGGGTATTTATTGTTGATTCCCACCTTGTTGCATCTTGAGTGTGGAATCTTCTAGGGTGAAACCCTAATTAAGGTTTTGCATGTAATCATGGCCTGAGACCTATATAAAGGGGTGACCCCCTCATTTGTAAAGGAGGGAGACTTGTATGAAATTGTTGCGATAAGTTTTGGGATAATAACAGTGAAACATTGTTCTCTGATGGTGTCCACTTAAATTATTTTTTCAAAGCTTGCATGGTTTCACCTTCCTCACTTTGATTAGAAATAGTAAAGTGCTTTGATTTCAATGGAGAATGTAATGGTATCTGATGAATTTCCATGGTTCATACTTTTTGCATCTTGCTGATTGTAAGTTGCAGTGTAAAGTTAGTCTGAGCCCCCTAAATTTGTGCTAAGTTTGATTGTGGACAGTTGTTTGGATTGCGTCATTTTTGGGTATTCAAATGTACTTTCTCTATTTGAAAATCCTCTAGCATCCCCAGAAGATTGCACCGGTTCTTGCAGAGTTGTAGTTGATCTTGGCGAAGCAGAGCTTAGTTTATTTGGAATTTGTCCACCAAAGCACTATTCATTGTTATCACTGCCCTTAGGAATAGATTTAGATCCTTCTAAACCCTTTCCCTTTTACTTTCAGTTCATTTTAGTCCATTCGAAGTAGCAACATCGCAGAATTGCCATATCCGATGATGGAGTTCCAGCCACAAAAAAAAAGTGAAAAAATGATGCAAACGTAAGGCCCCTTGGATTACCAACAATCACATCAGCCAACTGAGTCACGTCCGTAGCATAAAGGAACCTTGGAGTCGATTGTTTGAACTTCTTGCAATCTTAGCATGTAATCGCACTTTGATTAAGAGAGAGTGAAGTGACCGTTAAGCAACTTTATTTTGTGTTCGACGTAGTCATAAAAAACACGTCAATAGGTCTCTCCTTTGGTGAATTGTCCTTCTTGGAGGAGGATGAATCTCCTTGGTGTGGAGAAGGTGTTGCTTTGTCTTTAGGCTTTGATTGCCATTTCTTCTTGTTTGAGTTGTCCTTTCCTTAATTTTCTTTGTTCCCTTGATTTGCCACTACTGCTTGAGACTTAGAAGTCTTAAGAATGCCCATGCTTATCAACTTAGTTTGTTCCATCATTAGCATTCCGGCGAAAGCATCAAATGTAGGCATTGTGTAGCTTGAACCCATTGTCATCCTGTTGTGACCTTTTCACACATCGCTCCATTGCTAACGGGGACCCCCTCTTTTCCTACTTCCTGCGTTGTTAAGTTAGGGTTTTGGCTGCTTAGTGGGCAATTTTGTGTTTCCCATGCCCGAGTCTCGAAGTTTTTGATCATGCCTAGTGCCATCTAGGGTTTTTGAGGTTATAGGATCAAGTTGCAAACGTTGATATTTTAATGATCCTAAATTTTGTCTAAGTGTTGACCATTTGAGCGTTAACATGTTTTTAAACACACGCATCGGTGATTTTAAAGTGCCAAGGTATTCCCAGACCTTTCGGAGTTGTTTCCTCGCTCCGGTGGTATTATTTAAGTCAATTTCGCACTTTATCTCGATAATTTCCTAGCGTTTCGCTCAATTTTTTTGGAAAATTTGTCTAACTCCAGTTTAATTTTGAAGTTTCTAAGCGATTTTGAGTGGTTAAAATGCCAAATTCCTAAGGGAAATCCATATTCCAAGGGTTAAAAGGTCAAAATCCATGCTAGAGGTGCTTTACCCCTCATATTCCAGACTACCCACCCTTTTACCCCACTCAAAATCCACACTACACATGGGTTTCCCCTGAAATCCATACTGGCTATGATTTTCCACCACTGTTTATCCATGCCTGGATCGATTTTCCCCTGGAAGTGCTAAAATTTGTCTAAGTGTCAGGATGTTTCCAGACTGCCATCGATTTTCCACCAAGAGTGCGGACTAGAGTGCGGACAACATTAAGGATGATTCCATGCTTGGGTCGATTTTCCACCAAGATGTTTTATGACAAGTTAATGCAGATTTTTGTGCAGACTCTCAGTCCAAACCTAAGTCGATTTTCCACTGAGAGCATTTGATGAATTTTAAGTCCGGATTTTCATCCAGACTGAGGTCGATTTTCCACCAGGGAGCATTTTTTGCAAGTAAAGTGAATTCGGAGTGTGGATTTTGTGTCCAGACTGCCATCGATTTTCCCCTAGAGTGTTTTATGTGCATTTTGAAGAAATTTGAGCATGGATTTTTATCCAAGCTAAGGTCTATTTTCCCTTATGGGGAAATTTTTGACATTTTAAATGATTTTTAAGGGATTTTTTAATCCCAACTAAAGTCGATTTTCCCCTGGAGGCTCAATTTGGACTTAAATCGAAATATTTAATAAGTGAGCCCCATTTAATTGTTTTTAAGTGATGATTAATGATTATTTAAAATTTTAAAAGCAAAAAATTAAATAACTTGCAATAAGCATTTAATATTTTAACCTTCTAGAAGCAAGTTAGTTTTTACCAAACAAGTATATAAGCAAGTGTTTTATCCCACATTGCTCGTGTGGTGAAAGTGAGAGGTAAAGTAAGTATAAGAGAGGAGTTTCCAACATTATTTTATTATTAAATCTGCCAGGTGTCTCCATGAAAGGCGATTTTTCTCCCTTATTGGCGAATTTTGGCAAAATGTTGAAGTGAAGTGTTTGGTTGAGGATTTTTTTCCTCCTCCATTTTTTTTAGTTGGCTATTCATTCCCTTGCTGCCATTGAAAACCATTTCCAGATTTAGCGATTATTCCAAGTTTGGTGTTTTATTTCAAATTTGGCGATTTTTGGTGAAGGTGGCGATTTTTGTTGTTTGGGAGTTGGGCGATTTTCTCCTCCATTTTTTGCTTGCTGTTCCAACCTCCATTGTTGCAGATCCGAGCTGCCATTGAAAACATTTTCAGAATTTTAAGAATGGCGCCATAGCTGGGAAAATTTCGATTTTTATTTTGAGAGCTTTGTGCCATTGTTTGGGGTGATTTTCTTCATGCTTGGTGGCTGCCATCATTCCCAGCTCGCTGATTTGTTTCAGATCTGAGGTTTGCTTCAAATTTGACCTCCATTGTTGGCTGCACATTAATTTTTAGACTTCAAATTTCATTGCCCAGCCAATTCCAACTTAGGCGATTTGCATTTGGAGGTGTTTTGTGGAGTTTTTAGTGCATTTTCAGACCATTTTATCAATGTTACAAGTCTGAAATCTCCATTATAGGCAGTTGTTCTCAGAAATTTTCATTTCCAGCCACCTAACCACTTTGGCGATTTTGTTTGGAGCTGATTCCTTAGCTATTTTCCATCATTTTCAAGGATTTTTAACTACTTTGCAAGGTGTTGGTAAGTCTGAAGTAATTAATTTTCAAACTTGTCCTCAGAAATTTTTATTTTTTTACGAGCCACACTTACATTCCTGGATATGGTTGTTTTCATCATCAAAACTGATTTTTATCAAGTTTATGCATATTTTTTAAGGATTACGATATGTTTTAAAAGTCTGATTTTCAGGTTGTCTTCAGATTTGTTGACCTCCATTGTTGACTGTGGAAGGTGTCTTCAGACATACTTTGTGTGAAAACACAACCTTTCACACCTTTCCTTAGTCATCGTTGATTTGGTATACTCCTTTGCATTTTAGCTTGCATATTTTCTAAGCATAAGGAGGTATTAATGAATTTTATAGAGGGTTTCCATACCCTAGCGACGTCATACTTTGAATCTAATTGTCAAAATCTACAAAGAGTATGGATTATTTTCCTGACTTCGTGCTCTAATTAACTAAAATCTTTAAAAAGTCAGGAATTTTATTAAAAGCATTATTTATTTTCCTAAGTCTAATTTCAAGCTTCATTCAGGTACGATGTCGAAGTCTGGATTTAAGGAAAGGAAAGAACTATTGAAGATGCTGGAGACCGGATTCTACCCAGAGCTTAAGATTTCATCCAGATGGAAGGAGATCACAGATACAAACATGCATTTCCTAGACTTCGACCAGATGCAACAGCGGATGTTCGGAGTCGGAGATCAAGTTCCTTCCCCAGCATATGCGAACATTATGAAGAGTGGTATTTTTCATGCCGCTGTATTTCCACAGTTCATACAGTGCAGTGAGCTTATCCTGGAGTGTGCACGATGTTACGATCCGCTCACGCGAATGATCAAGACTCCTAAGGGCGTTGTCATTGCCTACCTTGCTGAGGATGCTATCGCAGAGGTGTTCGGAATCCCACGTGGAGCAAACATGAAGGATGTGACCAAGGATGAATATGAAGAAAGATACAAGAAGAAGATGGGTGTATGCAAGAATTTGATAAACAAAGAGTGGATGATTGAGCCTAGGTCTCATCATTCCAAGGCTCCCAAGACACTCATGTGCGTAGACTTCAAGGAGGAGTATAGCGAATTAATATTCCTACTCAACAGAGTGATGGGGATGCCACGGGGAGCAATATTCAATGGATAGATGTTCTACTTCATCCAGGATTGTCTTAGAGGAACGTTAGTAAATTGGTCTAAGATTATAAGTGACAATCTGGACTTTCAGTTGAGGAATGTAGAGCGGTCCAAGTCATTCGCCATGACTTCCTACCTAGTATACCTGCTTGCACGATTCGTTTCATATAGAGGATTAATATGCAAAGGTGAAGTTGGGAATGGGCAAGGACAATTCAGGAGTCATGAATGCTACCCCCAGCTGAGCATGTATAGAATTGAAGACTATAAGAGAGTGAATGATGCATTCCTATGTACATCACACGGATGCTGCAAGGCATCCACAGAAGATTGTCCAAGGAGGCAACAAAGTTAATAGAAAAATATGGATCGTGGTATATTCAGTTTTCCAATTTCACGTACCTTAGGATTCATGGGTTTCAATCCGAACCCTACATACTTCCTAGGTATCCGACTGACAGAATGATCTTGTTGGAAGTGGTGAGACAGCTTCTAGAGTTCGATGTCATTCAGAGAGAGAAGCACAGGACAGGCATGACATTCCCTATTTCAGTTGGGAAGACATCAGAGGTTTGTCAGTCTACCATAGCCGCCAGCACTGCGAGTGAGGAGCTTGCATTCTATCGATTTGCTACATATAAGAAAAGAGAAAGATTTGATCCAAACAAGAAAGTTTGAAGGATCAGGGGAGAGAAGTTCATCCACAAAGTAGACATAGAGGATTATTGGGCTAACCTGATGGATAAGCAAGCAGTGAGAGAAGAATGTGGTCCAAAATGTCAATGGATTTCATGAGGAAGTGTGGACTTTTACTCATTCCTGATCAAGTGTTAGATAACAAAGATCATACACATCCACAGTATGAGAGTGAAATGAAGAAGGCAATCCTATTGCCAAATTGGTCAGAGTAGAAGAGATTGACCTGAATGTATTGATGAGAGACGTCTTGAGTTTCTCCCATGCATGGGTAGATATACAGATGAATAACTTAGTTGATATGGGTGTTCCCTTCACTTATGAAAGGATGAAGTCGGAAGAGTCTACTTCCGAGGATGATCAGAGGACTGTCAGTGATGTCAGGATTCATGCAGACGAAGAGAGTCAAGCTCCCAAGAGAAGGAAGAACACACCAGGAGAAGTCAAGGCCAGAGGAAAGAAGATTGAGGAGGTGAAGAAGAAATAGAAGACTATCATTCCTCCACCTATCATTCCTTCACCACCACTCAGTGTCTCATCAATCAAAGTGATTGAAATAACAGAGCAGAACAAGGAGACCCAACAGTGTTCCAATACAGTGATACTACAAGGGAATACTCAGGAGTTTCATGCCACAGCGACATTTGCACCTCCTAATGGGAATGATGATCAGTCGGGATCCCCTACTGTCCTTTTGGAAGTTAGTTTGGGAAATGAGGTATATGATTGGACCAAGAATAATCCTAATGATGATGATGATGTTATCTCGGCATTGAGAGGACTTGATTGAGAAATATGTCTCGATGATGGTATAGAGATGGCCGCTATTCTTGAATGGTTGATGAGAAGTATGGAGAAAAGTAAACAAATGATAGAGGTACAGCCTATTGACGACATTGATGACTACCTAGCTAGGAGTGCTAAGGAGAAAGAGCCCAAGAGAGCGGAGATTTTGTCACACATAGCTAGAGATGAGACAGGAATGCGAATTGCGCAGATTGTTGTTCCTATTGCAGGCGTGACAACGGACATTGCTACTCCTATGGATTTCCAGATCACTTCAGTTGCCCTTGGTCGTACATCCAGAAAGCAAGAATTTCAGGAGGTTGGTGAAAACCTCAAGGCAATCGATGCAAGGTTAGACAGAGAGATTGCGGAGAAAGAAAGGTACAGAGAAGAGAATATTAGACTTAGAGAGTATATTGCAGAGATAAGGCGTGAAGATCCCACCCTTATTTCCCCTATTGCAGTTGACCATGGAATGCATTCACACTATGAGGTAGTGAGAGGTACACTCTCGAAGGTGGAAAAGTGGATTGAGAATACAAGAAAGCAGGCAGATGATTTCCTTACTCAGTTTGTCCATGCATATGATAGGACAACAGGGCTCGCATTCAGAATCCAGTATTTGGAGGGAGTTTGGGAAGAATTTTGGCCTATTCAAGACAAGACTATTCCACACCTCTAGGCTTTGAAGAAGATTCCTAATTCCACCTTGGTCAACGAGAGCATTGTGCACAGTGGAGATAGATACGATTTCCATGGCTGGTATTGTTCATTAGCCATGAAGAAATCAACTTATGAGAACGCCCAGTCGAGTTGTATGGAGATGGAGGGATTGATTCAAGACATTCAGATGAAGATCCTTGCTTCGATTGAGGAATTATTGGGTGTTGATGTTAGTGATGCTAGTGGTTTACACTTAGCCGAATTAAGAGACAAGATGAAATTTATGTATTTTTGTCAGTTAGACTCTTTGAAGAAGAGTCAGATAGACGACTTGGTCTCTTTTTTTATTCATGTTCATAGTTCGCAGAAGCTCGTGCTAGAATGGGAGAACACTTTGGATGCTTGCTCGGATTCACTGAACGTGATTGATTTACAACATGATACCTTGCCTAGCATTTCCATGGAGGAGTTAGATTCAGTATTGGCTAGATTCTTGGAGTATGCTAGGAGAGAGAGAGATGCAGGGAGGAATCTTCTAGAAGATTCCTTATTTGATGACTAGGTATCTTTTTATTGGGCCATATATAGGTGGCGCCATTTTTTATGTAAACCTAATTAGGGCAATTCTAGGGTTTTGTTGGCATGATCTCGCCCGTTGATCTTGGATCAATCTTGGCCATCCATTTTGTAAGAGACTCTATATATGCCTCCTTGTCTCTCATTTGTAAGGGAGAGTTTTTGTAGAATTGTTGGTATATGCTGCAGCTATTTGAATCATAATCATTGTTCAATTGTTGGTGATTTTGCTCTTCAAATGTTGTATTTGCATTCATGGTTCTCAATTCCTCCAAGTTAGATTAGAATTTTAGATTAGAATTTATTTTCATGTATGTTCGATTGAGTGAAAGATTTGTTGAATTCATTTGTGTGGAATCCTTAATCCATACCACTAGCCTCTTGCCGCTAGTAAGTGCGCCTTGCGTGGTCAACTGGAAATTTGAGTAAGCTTAACTTCAACTATTGCGCATCCTTTGACAAGCATCAACTTGGATGGTGTCAATGTGTGATGGTGATAGCCTGAAAATCTTTAAGTATACCTTAGACGATTGCACTAAGCTTGTGTCAATACCTGTTTGTGAGACCTTGCCTAGTTTGATTCCACTAGATCCATTCATCATTTCCTACATTCCTAGGCTTAGAATAGATTTCTTGAACCCTATCCCTTTTGCCCATTTTTTTTAGTAAGAAGTAAATCCAGAGCCATATAGATAAATCTTAAGTTGTCAGCACACCTATTCCGCATCATTCATGATAATCCAAACATTTGCGTAAGTCCCCAAGTGAACACAGCAATTCACATCAACCATTGAGTTACCCACTCGTCAAGACCTGACATATAGAAACCTTGGAATCATTTTAGTTGATCTCATTCTTAGCATCTGAGGTGATTTTGTTCAAGAGAGGGTAAATTATCTTGGTAATTTATTTTGTAATGTTATGTGCCTAAAACACACATCAACACATCCTATGGGTTTGAAAACTAGAAACAAATGCTACATATTCTTGTGGAAGCTTGCCCATCAAATTGAAGATCAATTGAGTATCCTTCTTATCAATGCCACAATCCTTGAGTTGTGCCCTCAACTCTTTTGCCTTAGTGACAGTCTTGTATAGTATCAAAGTTCTTGGGATCTAACATGGTGAGATCGCTATCAATTTGATATCCCCTAAACTCATCAACTTGACCATACAAGTCTTGAAACTTTTGCCAAGCATCCTTAATTAAGGTACATTTCTCAATATGAAAAATGAGATCCATTGATACATACTTTCTTAAGGTACCAATTGCCATGATATTTTTAGTGAGCCAATCCAAGTGTGCAATAGGATCAGCGGGAGCAACAATAGTTCCATCAATGTGATGAGTTAGTCATTTTTCCATAAGTTTACTCCATGCATCAATTTTTCAAGTAGCATAATTATGAGGAGTTAAGAGAGGAAGCTTAGGAGAACCCATAACAGCAAAATGGAAAGAACATGAGCACAAAAGCACAAGAGACACCCCCCCAAATTCACTCAATCAAAGTACCCCCCCAAATGATGATTTTGGCACTTTATATGTAGTGCGTGTACAATAGACCACTTGCAAACAATGGCAAAGTGGACTTCTGATTTTGTTTTACAACTGCCCCAATAGGCTAAGAACTACAATGCAAAAGACCAAAAAGATAGATCTATGCAATACAAGTGCCAAATTAGCCAAAAAGGACCATATGTTGAAAGTACAATTTCTAATCAAAATCACTACAAATTAATAGCAAATTATGAAAGTAGAGGAAAAATTATGCACTTTCAAAAAAACGCCACCTGAAAAGGAGTTTGTATGAGCCCAAACGGAGTCTCGAAAGTTGCAGAAACGGGGATTGGACAGGTACAGTCACCAAAAACTAAGATTTCTAAAAAATTTGTCCATAAAAATCAGAAACAATGCCACCACAAGAAAGTACACGAAAAATTAGCCCATTTCAAAAAAAATTGCACCAAAAAAGGAGCAAAATTGGGCAAGATATGGCCATTTGAAGTTGAACTGCAAAATCAAAAAGCTCAACGGGAGGGGCCTGACAAATTTCCAAAAAATGATGTCAGCAAAAAATACTAGCTTAAATTTGACGGCCATATGATCGTCATGAAAACTTCACCTCCCTGCCTTGTGTTCGTACAATGATGACATCAGCTGTACGTGTGATGACATCACTGATGACTGGGGCAACTAACTGTACAAGTGACGTGGCAAACTGTACGGTGATGACGTGGCGATGAGGTTTCGGATTGTTGACGTGTCTACTGATGTGTCTGACCAAAAATCTGACGTGGCAATACGGTCAGGTGATGTGGCTACCGAGTTGACTGTCTGTACAGTTTACGTGTCGGCCACGTGGAATGACAGGAGAGTGTCGTGTGGCGTTGTCGGGTTGACGTGGCGGCCTTCGTGGCAAAGGAACCCACAAGCTAGTGGTCGCCTGCCCCATGGCGGGCGCGGTCGTCGGTGGCAGGTTTACGACTGGTCATCAGAACAAGCAGAGTCGGCAAGAGGAATGGGCGCCGATGTGCTACAGCGGGACCGCCGAGAGAAAGGGCCCGTAAAATGAGACTCGGTCGAGAGGATGGTCACCGGTGGACGAAGCAATGGCGTGAAGGACGAGCCCGGCGGTGGAAGGCCAAGCTAGAAAGCGGGGGGCCGGAAAACGACAGGTGTAGTTGTCGCCGGGGAGGAAGTTGACGGAGCAGCAATCGCCGAAAAAGTGTAGACTGCGGTGGAGGGAAACCAGAAGGAGAGTTGTCGGGCGGTAGAAATCACGTTCCCCTGCAGAGATAGTTTTGCAGTACGGTACAGTCCGGGGAGATGGGGTCAATGTACACCCCCCCCCCCGAAATAAATTTTTGATTTTATTTTTTGATATTACTTTTCAATATGCCCAAACAAAAAAATAAAACTGCGAATATTAAAATAAGAAATGAAAATATTATTTCGCAGAAAATAAATTTTATTTTTTTGAAAAATTCGTACCATATAGCCAAATAAGCAAAAAAAAATTCCTCACCAAATATAGTCGACTTTATAGTCAAAATTTATGGAAACAACCATCCGGACTCAATGGCAAGGTCGGATCTGGTCTAGGATGCCTCCAAAAGATGTTGCTCCTCGCATCTGCCTCTTGACACCGCAATAAAATCTCTCCAAGACAAATCAATGACGCTCTAATGGCTTTGATACCATGTGAGATTTTGCCAAGATCAAGAGCTCAATGAAAAGTACAAAATATAAGACAAGAATAAATTGTATTCTCATCAATAGATAAAATGATCAATCGTTGTTACATACAATGAATATGAGTCTGCTTATATAGGCAAGGTTATATGGATATGTGAGCACACAAACATGACATGTGGCTCAATAAGAAACAAGGGTAGGTAGGAAATAGGTGTGGTAGGTAGGAGAAACAATAAAATATTTCACATGAAGTGGATCACCCACCGAATGTGGATTGTAACAACAAGACCACAAAAGGTGGAAATTCTCCTACACACACTATCCTAATGTGGCACAAACACCCAAATGTCTCGTACCCAAACTACTATGAAATGCATTATGCTAAGTAAACTTAAGTAAGGTGTAATAATATCCAACATGAATAATTAATTACACCAACAAAGACATTTTCTAACTGCAGATTTTGGAAACAATTTTCTAAACAGGCTGCCCTTACAAAAGTGGGCATAACTTACTCATTTCTCAATGAAAATCAATCAAACTTGAAGCAAAAGAAAGTAGACTCAATATTCTTTCCAACCATATAACATTTGTACCATATTCCTTCCGTACAGAAAAGTACAAAGCGCTGCAACACATAGGAAACTGAGATTTACCGATCTGAGACACAACTAGGACAGTCACAAATCTTAGCAAGAATCCTATGCAAACTATGATATCTTTTTGCTGCCCTTGGGTTTTAAGGACCCTAATCCACCTAGGGACACATGACACATACATGCAACCTTAGGTCAATGCCTTTTATAATGTTTTACAAAAAATTCTTTGTGCTGTCACAGTGACCGTGGAAACATTAGGACAGTCATACATTTAGCTCTTGTACTTGCTTGTCAAGCCACAAAAACATGTTTTGCAATGACATTGGGACTCTAAAATTGATATCCAATCCACAAATGATGCATGCAACCAATCTAAACTTCATTTAGGTGAAAGTTCTCACAGGTACATGACTGCACTTTTGACTGTGACAGTCTTATTTCTATGGACAATCATGAAACCAAGACTTCCCTCCTCACATAAAAGCTCACAAAGGTGATCAAACTTGAAGTTAGAGTCCCATAAGCATTCCCAAAGCTTCTCCAATCTTTCCACTCATCTAACCAACGCACCATACTCTCATGCAACTTAGAAACTCTCTTCCTTAGACTGATACATGAAGATATCAATCTAAAATCTTTTCAAAACAATAGAAGCACTCCATTTCTCGCCCTGCACACTTAGAACAAGAAAATACATATAAAAACAAAGTATATTACAAGATTTGAGCATATTTGACCGGATGGAAATGGATTTCTACATTTTACAAACTCTCGGTCTGCCCTAGGGAGGATTTCAAACCCTTTATTCAAAAAAATGAAGATAACTGAAGCAAAACTCAATGAAATCACACAAGACTTGATCCAAAACGAAGTAGATTCAAGGCACATTCATCCTAAATTATTTATCTGTAATGAGAATGAAGGATATTTACTCAAAAACGTGAATCAAACTGACTGAGACACAGAAATTGCAGAGAAACAATGGAATTTTATTACCAAAACTCATCCAATCTTCCAAAAAGTCCGTGCAACTAAGGCCCATATGGCATATTTAATCCAAACATCATCTAATGAGGCCCATATGGCATATTTAATCCAAACATCATCTAATGTAACTGATGCCATGCCAAGATTGCCTTTTCATCTTCCTTTTTACATGATTTTCCCTCTTTTTCAACTTTTTACACAAAATGTTGCTTTTACAACTTTTTGCCAACTTGAGCAACTTTTACAAAACTTAACCCAAACTCTTAAAATTTGAACCAATGGTCAAAATGGTCTAATATGACCTTATAAGACCTTATAAATCTAAACCTAATCAAAATTTAACAAAAACCCACATTTGGCTATATGGAGCCAATCAAGACCTATCAGGGCCTATAGTGCCCTGCACCAATTGGCCTCTCCCCTATGCATGTTTTCTTGTGCATCTGGAATTGTGGTCTCTATTGCCAATTTTACTGTAAAAGCTCGGCTTCCAATTGTGTCCTTTATCTCCCATGGTGGGAAAAGCTGCTTTTCGAGCCCCTCATAAGAAGTCCCCTCTGTCAGCTAAACATACTCCAAAAGGATCTGCTACTTTGTCTTCTCCCAAACCTAGCAAATGACCCAAAAGGGATCCTATTGACTACCCTTTAAGTTGGATGACTACCCACCATCCATCATCCTCTGCTAATGGCAGTAAGGTGATAAAAATAAAGAGAATCTGGGTCTGCTAATGGCAGAAAAGTGATCAAAAATAAAGAGCATCCGGGCCTAGTTAGGAATGCCAAATTGTTGCAATAACACCCCCTGCTCCATACCCTATTCACCAGATCCTGTGGACCACCCATTCTATATACTCAGTTTACAAGAGTTTGTTAGCAATTTCACAGTTCAATCACACTTAAATAACAGATTCTTTGAGGTCCAACTGCTTAAAGATGAAGGATTGCATTTAAGAAAATACTATAACCTGTTGTAGAAGATTTATCTGCTATGAAAGAGCATGTCACTAAGGCCATCTTTGCACCTCATTCTGCCCCGAGTTCTACCACAGCTGGATTCCTCTGAAGCAATCCAAGAGACTAATCATTTGAAATCTGAAATTGAGAATCTTAAGTAGCTTCATTTTGCACCAACTGAAACAAATCTACTCTATGGTTGTGAAAAATGCTTGCAAGGCCAAAGCTCATATTTCTGAACATTGGCCATTTAACCCTCTGCTGACATGGAAGACTTAAATCTACTCTGTCCAATTCAGTGGGACAGTTGTTCAGAAGCATTTATGACAAATGCAGCAGGAGTGAGACTGTGCATAGCCTCTGCTTTCCACTTGTCACCAAGTACACTAAAAGCAAGTTTGCAATGAAGGCCCTTGGTTAGAGGCTAATGTGCATGAGAAGCTCTTGGTGGCAATAGCTATGCAACATGGTTCAGACCTTCACCGGTTGACCTCAGATCCTAACCGATCCACTGTTTAATGTTACGGTTCACTTCTGTGAGGGGGTATGGTCAAGACTCAAAATGACTATCATAATTGTGGATATTAAGATATGGTTACACAGAATTGTTTCGTCAAAATCTTCAGTTTTGCGAAGCAATTTACTTATGACATCCTCCATTGCTACTTTCATCTCTTATTTGACATATGTTTAAAAATCAATTGTGTCCCATTTTGGGTAACTTAAACTCTCCTTAGGATCTGGATTTCTGCTTCAGCGGCCTGTTCAAAGTTCTGAATTAGCTCTCATATCCAACACTGTTAGTATGAACATATAGTCAATCTTCTTTTCGCCTCTTTTCAAAACAAATAAGCAATGAACAGCTAACAAAATGGATGATACAATAAAAAAAGTGTGACGAACCCTTGCTGGTTCAATCCTTCAACCTGCTGTAATTAAATATTCTTTTTTTCTTTGTTTTAATTATTAGAGATGGTCTTTCAGAAATAGACAGAAGTTGCAGAAGGTTTTTTTTAATTCTCAACCAAAGTTCCCAAACTCGGACTCGGCTCGGACTCAGCAAGGCCAACTCGACTCGTGACTCAGCTATGACTCGGCAATGACTCGGCAAAATAAAAAAAACCTTGAAATTAAGAGACTTAAACAATTTAAAACTTGTTTCATGCACCCATTATTGAATAAAGTCCAATTATAATGTGTGCTAGATTGCCATGAAAGACATGCTGGTAGAGTATCTACTTGTTTGGGGCTTTTGTTTAGTATTTTCGTTGGCCAAATTGAAATTCTGGGAGCACCAACATGAGACATCATGAACATCTTCACTTGGAAACTTTTAGGAGTGCTTGTGTATGGTAGCATTAAATAGTGTGCTTGTTGAACTTAGGTTTTACCTTGGGACTATAGTTGACCTTGGTCTTTCTTGGACCTCTTAGTTTTTGGGCTATATAAATGTTGGATGGAAGGGGGAATTGTGAGGCCAAAAGGGTTTGAAAATATGCTCCTCAAAGACATGTCCCTTGCCAAAAATAACCTTGTGCCCCATAGGGAGAATTTTTGGGATGTGGGGATAGGTAGGAAATGTCCCCAATTCACCCCCTTTTATCAAAATTTTAAGAAACATCCCTGTTGTGAGATACTCACATCGCCCCATTGAAAATGCGGACCCCCACTTTTTGCTTTCTAGGGTTATCTCTTTTAGTTTTGTTGTTGGTCGTTTTAGTGTCTTAGCCTTTGCATTGAAGTGATTGAGTTTTTCAAAGGTCATCAAGTCAGGTAGATCTCCTCAAGGTGGAGTGAAGGAGGTCAAGTCAATTGAGTGATTAGGGTTTATTTAGATCATTCCTAGGGTTTTTGTGTACTATCCAATCACGCTTCAAGTTGCTAAATCAAACCTTGGTTGAATGCATAGTGTCCTCCTAGGTCTCGTTCCTTACATCAAGGTCAGAGCGAACTCCCCTTAGAAGTCTGGAATGCCATCCTCAGGACCTGAAATTTGACTAAGTCTGGAAATTTGAAGGATCCTCCAAAAACTAGATTTTGCATTATAACTCATGGAGGTCCGAAACCACTCTCAAACATCCTGACAATATATATGGAATATAACTTAAAGTATCTTATACTTAAATGTTATATTCCATATATGAATCCTGACAGAGAGACTAACTTGTCAAACAACTTCATGTTTTTTTTGTTTTTTGCAAGTCAAAACATTGACCTGCCATGGCGCGAGTCTTGGAGCTTGGACTTGGCAAGTTTTTCCATAACTCACCTGACTTGCAAGTCAGGCGAGCGAGTCAAGCGAGCAATGAGAAAAACTTGTCGAGTCCAAGTCACGAATTGTCAAAACTCACCAAGCTTGGCTCGACTCGCCAACTTGGCAAACTCACCTAACTCGCGGTGAGTCTGGGAACTCTGAATCTCAACACATATTGAAAGAATACGTGAAATTAATCAACCGAAGCAATAAACTGGAGAATTTAGAAGCATACCCATAGGTCCTTAGCCAATTCATTGGATTAAAAGAATTCAATCAGCAACTTACAAAGTTCTGATTTTTTATTCTGAAACAATTCAAATCTGCTCTTATTTAATACTAAGGCACCCAAACAGTGGAAGATGGCGCCAATAAATGAGCAAGTTGTGTGTTTGGGAAAAGAAACCTCCAAACCACAAAGAAATTAACAGCAAAACAGTAAATAGGAAACCTACAACAAATCTGCCTTGTAAGAGGCTAAATCTGTCCCAATTTAATTTGACTTCTGAAGGAAGCCAACCAAGCTGCAACAATTCGATTGATCTTTCACAATCTCAAAGCTACTGAATTCTGAAGAATGCACGCTCTCCAAAACAGGTCAAAACCCTAGCCGCCATAGCCAAGTGCTCAAAAGAAATGTCAAATGCTCAATATCAGTGAATGAGGTTTAATTTCATCTTGGTTGCCTAAAGACCCTTGGCAATTAGGTTTTTAATAATCATAACTTGCTTTTAGGGTTCCCAACTTAACCCTAAAAGCAACGCCCAACTTAGGAGATATTAAATTTTCACTTAAATAAATTTAAAGGAGATATTAAATTCACTTAAATAAATTTAAGTGATGCACTTTGTGGTTTTATTTTAATATTTCATTAAAACATTAATTGCCTGTGGGAATCACTTAAAAATTCATATCTCCCTCCTTATTGCTCAGAAACTGAATCTGTCAGAAGCTGGGGCCATAGTTCGCCATGCCAATGAAAATAGGACCATGTCTATTTTTAGCAGTTTTTCCCTAAAAATTAGGAAATCCTCATATAATGTCAGAAACTGATGAAACAAAGACCAGAACTGAACTCAACACTAAACTAGAACAAATAGACAAACCACTCCTCAAGATACTACATCACTGACCCCCTTATCCATACCATGTTAACCTACAAGGGTCCAAAAATAGGCTAACTCCTCAAACCACTGCCCCTGACTAGGATGGGAACATTACAAAAAGACGCTTGAAGCATGAAGGGTGCAACTGTTAAAACAAAACTAAACCAAATAAAAGTGTTATTTAACAACAGTGTAATATCAATTGTTATGCTTTGTGTATGTTATCAGGGTTCCCTAACACAACCAAAGTATGTTCAGAAGTGATGCAAAGGCAATTTGTAGGAAGAGGCAATTAAAAACAAGAGAATGCAATATAAATCACTTTCATCTAATTAAACATGTAAACTGCAAAAGAAATTTGTCTTTACTGTGAATAAAGATGAGGATCCTTCTGATTGTTTTCTTTTTCTTCGTTGGTACGTCAAAATTGGGGGTCTCTGAGGTTGAAGAGCTTCAGTATGTTTATGTTGCTCCATTGGCTGCTCACGCAATCTTGGCATCTTTTCAAAATCTAACAAACAAAAAAGTTATCTGAGCAAATGTGTAAATGATACCACTTAAGCAAACTCACTGCTCCATTTTCAGTAGTATCTGCACAAGTACAAATCACAAAAAGCACTTATTGGTTATCATTTATATCAAACATCAAGAAACAGCTCATAAGGAAATACAAAGAGCAACCTACCAATAATAACTAATAGAGACCGGTAATAATTATGTCAAGCAAAAGCAAACATATCAATATTGGCTAATAGCCTAAAGGTGAACAACATCATCTAGGTCAGACAAAAAAATTTAAAGAAAGTTGGCTACTAGAAATTGTATTAACAAGAGCACCCATCAAGAGAGTGCCCATGACAGAATTATAGAAGATAGTTACAATTAAGAGGAAAACAAAGATTCTCCAAACATGAAAAAAAACTAAATAAAAAACAACTCCTTGTTGAAGATCAAAGGTCATGAGACATATAGATACTGAATTGTCTTAGAAATTTATAGATGAGTCTCTGTAGATAAATAAGCAAACTACTATTTAAAAAAACTATAAAGAAGGCTGACATTTGAGGATGAAATTTTACAGTCACTTGAATAGGCATTCCAAACATCTCTGAAAGAAATTGAAAGTATTGTTTCAAATTTAAAGCATCATAAATGATGAAGATGAAAGTATAAGGTGACTGTACAAGCATTGAAAAGTAGGATATTTTTGGTATTTAATTGCAACCTACCTTTGACTATGAATTTTATATCAAAATTTGGTATTTTACCCAAAAAAAATGGTAATCAAAATTTTACAATAAGAATGCTTTGAGAAAATGTCACAAAGGAAGCACATGGTAACAGGATAATACTAGGATAAAGTTGGGAATAAAATGGTTATGAAGTCTTTAAGAGTAAGAGAGTTATATCTTTCACTAGAAACTTCGATCAAAAAAGAGTAGATATAGAAAGTTCAAACTAAGAAGAATCTTGCTAGCTATCAATGTTATTTTTTACCATCCTTACTTGTAGGTTGTAAGAAATTTTGTCAATAACACCGTAGAAATGAAAAGAAGAGTTCCATACATATTAACTGAGACAATTAATACTCATTCTTGTAATAACACTATCCCTAAAATCATTATTTATGCAACTTATATATAAAAGCTTACACAACTGTATTGAATTTTAATATTCTAAACACTATAGGACATATATCTATCTTCATATGATGTTTAAGTTTTTAAAGGTATACATCTCTGATCTGTCTGTAAAATCATTAATGATTTTTATTATAAGAAAATATCTTTCAAACATTTTTGTGAGATCTGACTTTGTTTTTAGGTTCACAACACAATGATCTATGTCAGAAACCTTTATGCATTATAATTGTCTTATATATATATATATAAAGAGAGAGAGAGAGAGAAATAACACTTGGATCATTCAAATTCTATACAATCACAGCATATTAGTAAATAAAGCTATGAAGCATTTCAAATGAGACTCTAACTGAATCAACCTATGTTCAATGAAACATTTTAGTTATGGGATCAGTTCAGCTCCAACAGTTCCACAACAACCTATGCACCTCCTCATTCCCCAAAAGTGCTTCTCTTAGGTTAAGTATTAACCACTCAAACAAATTTTACTCCCATTTGTCATGTCCCCATTCTTAACCTAATAATCAGGTTCATAAACATATTAATAATAAATAGATTATCATACAAATTCATATTAATATTACAGTATCACTGATATTGCATCATGAATTCTGTAATCACCATTGTAGGGATCAGTCACATACATCCATGTCAAGCAGCTGTTCACTATTAAGACGATCACCATGAAGTTATACTAACATTATAAGAACCAATAGATCATAAAGCATCAACATAATAACACTCGATATTCAAAGACAACATTGCCAGTGTCTGTTCTGCCATAACTCAGTATCATGTTAAGTATTGACCAGAACTAGAGAAGACTGATAATCAAGTATTGATAGCCCATGAAGATGTAATGATTATGTCTGAGACATCAAGCATTATATGATACACATCGGTGATCGATCAAGGCATATACAGTGAAGGGAAACGATGATCTTTTTAATGAACAACGATTATGTTAATATCAATTGTGAACAATATTGATGATGGATAGAGATTCTATTTACCAAGGATGATGTAATATACAAACCGAATATGATTACAAGTAGATCGATTAAGTCATCCAAGCAAGACATACTCTCAATAAGATTATTCAAACATCTCGACAAATATTGGACAAACAGCGATTAATGCCAAACATTGATCTTAATCATGGAAGACAGCGTCCTGTAGAAATTACAACTATTAATCAATAATCAAGAATATCGATTATGATGAGTGGCGGCAATTACACCAGTAATACAATCAATAATTGTTACAAGATTGATGTTAAGCATCGCTGATGACAGGGGCTGGTCATAAAGACAACAGTTATGCTAATCAATATCATTTATGCATAAACCCGACTTGTTAAGAAGAAGAACGATTAGTAGGAGTTGTGTCTCATCAAACATGAAGAGGTGCAATCCTTTGCAAATACAAGAAGGCAATCAATCTCATTCTGGAAGGCATCAATTAGAGCTGGAAGAGCAAATTGATCAAGGACCAATCTGGAATCAGAAATTATTAAGCAAAGTCTGCATTAACATTGGCATTTGGCATTTTATGCAGCAGTCCATTTCTGAACACAAATGTGGTATGCATTAAGGTTCATAAGTATAATTTGCTAATTTAGGTAATATAAATAAGATGAATGATAAATAAATATAATTATCCATTATATGGAGTAATAGTAAATATATGTTTATTATACATGTATATTTATAGACCCGAGTTCTTAACCAATTCTGATTCATTCCCTAAGGAAGGGTGTGGTGCTGTTAGGGAGAGGCAGAGTAAAACCATCTCAGAAATAGATGAGCCCCAAGAGTGAATGAACTCGAGATCCTGAAATCTGTGCTGTATTATGAGCCCCAAGGGTGAATGGATTGTTGTTCCTGAAATCTGGGCTGCACTATGGAGATGGTGTCATCATGCCCTAGACAACCAAATTCCCCAACCAGGGTTAAGAATTAGAAGGGATTAAGGTTAGGGCTTGAATAAGGACGATATCAAGTTATACTATGAGCAACCCTAGTTATTTAATATGTAATTAATGTAACTTAGTTAGTAGTAATGTATGTTGCCCTTTGGGAATTGACAGCCTATTAATAGGGGAAATTACACCATTTCAGAATTATAGCCTGCATGGGGACCATTGCTTTTCATTAGTTGGAGATATAGTATTTTGCAATGTTATGTGGCATGATATGGATTTATGCCTGTGCAAGTCCTAAAGTTTTACTCAGTCAAAAAATATTGTGTTGGAAATTTCTGTTATCAAGTCTCTAAATTTAGAAGTGCCAATCTAGGGTCATTAAAATGATTGCACTAGTATCCAGACACATGATATTATGTCTGACTGAAAATCTAAAAGCCTATGGGTTATTCAAAATTGGTTGAGAAAAGCAATTTAAAATTCCATGATATCAAATGAATGGTGGGTGCCTTCTTGTTGTAAAAAGGACATTACCATCTGCTGGTTTTTGGACTTGTATTCTCTTAGATTCACATGCAAAAGCCTTTTGAATTGGACATATTTTGTAGTGTTTAGTTACTTCTCATAACAAAGGGTTCTTTTAACCTAGTACTTCTCTTTTATTGGTCGACGGTAATATAATTCATTTTTTTCATTCTTTCCTTATTCTGATTCCATACTTTTAAGCCCTAATACGCCTCTTTTCTGCACTAGATTCATATTTCTTATAGAATTGCAATATCTAGTTGACAAACTCAAAATATGAGGTGTTTTGTACGCAATATCATTTATTCTGGCATCTAAAAATTAAAAACCTGATGCTGCAGTTGTGTCTGGACAAGTATACAAAATGTGGAAGCAAATAGATGGCATCCATTGTTCAACAATATGCATGCAAACAGCACAATTCTAAATGGTATGGCCCTATGGGCTTATCAAAACGCACTGGCGACCAAGAAAAAAAAGCGAGTGCCTGGCATATAGCTAAACTCATCAACTCTTGCCAACCTGATTGGGGGATCCAAGCAGGTGCAATAATAAGAGATTTCAAAAAGGGAATTAAGATCAAACAAAACTTCTAAACCTACTTGTTATGAATTCCCTATTAAGACATAAACATGAAATATGGAAACATACAGGAGGTTTGTTAACTGTTTATTAGCAGACCTCAAGGAAGTGAGGTCTACTGGATGATGTGTGCTCATGTTGGACATGTGGCTTTGGAATTGGAAAATCCCCTGATTTTTGTTTTGGCCATATGTAGAATGGACAAGAAATATTTTGCTTGACATGGGTCTGCTAGAAGCAAGAAGTTGTCATGGCCAAACAACTTCATGTGTAATGGTAATTGTGTTTCATGGGTGTGTTAATAGTTGGCATGTAAGTGCATGATTGTGAGTGTGTACTTGAGAGAAAGTATAAACAAGCACTGTGCAGCTTTGTAGTAATGACAGCACTCCCAAAATACGTTAAAGGGATTGTAAATGTTGGAAGAATTTAAAGAGATATATGGAAACATCGTGATCCTGTTATTAAAAAAATTGCAATAAAGTAGTCATTAATATGAGCCTACGCCACATGCAATTCGGGACAAAGAAAGTCATAAATGACAGGTTGGTAACGTAAATCAAAGAGTTGCTTCAATCAATAAGAATAAAAAGAAAGAATAAGATTCCTACCCTTGGTCACCATTAAGTGTGTCATAAATCTCGATGATTATTTCCCATTCTGTACAAATATATGCATTGCTTGTTGCTACCTCAACAGGAGAGGCAGCCATTCTAGGCCACCTTGCCCAAGAAATTCCACTTGCACATGTATTGATTATAATCAAAACTACCTCCAGCAGATTAAGACTGCTTAAGCCTGTGAAAATTTCCAAATTAAAAAACGTTTAGAAGAAATCTACAAGAAAAGAGCAAAAGATATTAGTTTGTACATTTTAATATTTACCTCCATATTTATATCTTGCAAGTATATTTTCTTCTCATTTGATTTGATTCAATTATACATTTTATATGCACATCAATAGCTATACTTGTATTTTGTAAACAGAAAAAACAAATTATCTGAAGTTATTGCAAACTTTGAGTACCCCACCACTAGCTAGGGCTGATTTTACCCTTCCAAAGCAATAACTACTCCACAAATTTAATTATTTCTATATTCTATTTTTGCAGTTTTGAAGTGCAACAGGTTGTATATAAATCTATTTAAGGTATCTACACTGATTATATATTATTTAACTTCTTTCTACAAAGTAAGCTCGTTAAAATAATGAGCAGTACGTACCAAATTTGTTTTATGCAAACAATTTATTTGTGCTGAAAGGAGAATGCAAAGTTTAGTGAGGAGCGATTATGGACCCCTCTTTACTAAATTATACACATCATCTTAAATCATTTTTATTGAATTAATAAATAGTAAATGTAGATGTATAAAAATGACCATATTCCTAAATGAATATTTTATGTTCATTTCTCTATTTAATTAAATTACCCGCATTCCTCTATTTAATTAAGTAAATTACTCAATTAAATTCACTATACCCATTTAATGAATAAATCATTTTTATTCAATTAAATCCCTTCTATCCACTTTTAATTAAATTCAAATTTAATTAAATAGTTTATCCTAAATTGAATAAATCTAATTTATTTAATTTCTCCAAATTACAACCAAATTGAATTAAATTAACTTTATTTCAATTAAATCCTATTATCCCTCCATCCACTTGCATTCTCCTACATCTCCCACTTGCTTCCTAAACCCCTTCCTAATTTCTTCTAGACCCTTCCAATCACTTCTAAATTAACCTAACCCATCTTCTAAGCTTTGTCACATCCCTAAAACAAAGGGAAGTCACTTCTCAAACCCTTAAAGTCTTTGATAACCATTAAAGGCTTCAAGTCTTCAACCACTTAATTTTCCAAAGTCTCCCAAACCATTAATGGTTAATTCAACCCTCTTACATGGTTAGAGACTTTTTGCCTAACTTAACCTTCATCCAACCCAAGGGTCTCATCAAGCCTTTAATGCTTTGACCATGATTATTTCTTAATCATTTGCACAAGAGTTTATCCTTGGATTAACTCTTAATCCAATGGGTAAGCCTAACTTAAGCTTTACCCTTACCCTCTAGATAACCATGAGGTCTTCTCAGGCATTTAATGTCTCCAACCCCTTTTCTCAACCAGTCTTATGTTGACATTTGTCACCATTTCATTGGTGCAAATTGCAAACATGGATTCCCAACTTTCAAACTCAACCTTTGATTAACTCTTTCAATCTTGACCATCTATTGCCCTATTTTTGCTATAAATAGAGCTCTCATTCCTCCATTTTAAATATCCAAGTTTGTAGTATCATACTTATGCTCAAATACATTCAAGCTTTCATTTCATATATGCTCATCATTTAGCCTCTCTTTTAAAATAGAAATTAATCTAATATGCATTTTTAGAATACTTTCTTTATCATTTAGCTCAATCATAGACTAATATATCATGTTAGGATAGTATTTATACTAACCTTGTCATCTTATAATCTAGTTTATTGCATTTTAAGATCATGCATAGCTTAGGATGCATTTCATTCTAAAATCTATCAAAGCATCCCTCGTTCTTGCATTTGTCATCCCTAAACCATTTTGCTCAGTGATCTGAGAGCAAAAACATTGGTTTGAGGGACTGTGTAAGATAGAGAACCATGGGACCAACCTTGGGAAGCTGAGCGATACTTCATTACTCCATAGCTTGCACCAAGAAGTCCTGTGAGTGTGTGAGCAAGGCTCCATAGAGCTCCGTTTTTCACATATTGAGTTCTATCGACCCGCTTTTCCCGCATACAGTAAATATTTATTGATTTAAATAAGGCAGCTTACTCTCCACTCTTATTAAGTGGGAAATTTGTCATATGGAGCATAAATCCGGTTTTCGACTTGGAACGCACTGTTTTGAATTCAATGTAATTGTGGCAGTATTAGGGTGCATGCCCAAGTGCTCTAATAGTTTTTCTGTGTAGCAGTATTAGGGTGCATGCCCAAGTGCTCTAATAGTTTTTCTGTGTATTCTTAATTTGAAATCATGTATTCTTTGGAATAAAGTAAGAGAACAAAAGGGCTTTCAAAAAGTAATCACAATGGGTTTTGAGCCTTGCATTCAAGCAACTGTTGTTGCTACATGATTGATGAGCATGGACTTCACAAAGTAATCTGATATTTATTAAGAGAGAGACAAGATCTGGTAGAGCAATAATGTTTGACATAGCTTGGACTGGACGGTAATAGGATTCTATTACATATACTAGCAAAATTAGTAAACTCATTGTATTGTAAAAACAACACCTACTTGATCATTGTATTGTGGTTTATCATAATTTTTAAAATGTAAATCTAGGAGCCATCTCTCAACCAGCACCTTCTAGCTTGCGCTATGTGATGGCTACCAAAGGTTGACCAATAGAAGAACCTCTTGCCCACTCCCAAGGCCCTATGGTTTGCAATCTATGATAGTTACCAATGGTATTTTGTAACCATTGAATACAAAAATTCTGCTCAAGGTATTATATTGCCTTCATGAGTTCTCCAAGTGCAATGATTTAATGGTTCTCATTAGACTTGGCGAATCCCCATACCTAGAGGACAATTGGGAAGCACCCCAAACTAAAATATAAGCACTTGTTCAGAGTGTTGAAATAATATGTAGCAACGGTCGGATAATTCTAACCATTCTAATATCTACTTGGCTTAATAGCCTTAGACATCTGTATGATAAATTCTTTTCTTCCTACCCTTGATCATGCTTCACTGTATATGCATATTCTGATCACAGATCACGATGTTATATGATGATCGATTTGCTCCATAATCATCAATATGATAATCGGATTATACATAGCATTAATTATGTTTGTATATCGATTATCAAGAGCGATGATTAAATGTTGTTTATTAAGTCATAGTAATTATACTGATTACTAATTGTTTAATCAAACATTACGTATGTTTATCAACGGTTATCAATGGTCGTTGCTCCACATAGGAGTCACGACTCTATGTGGAATCATGTCGATTCCACATAGAGCCATGAATCTATGTTGATCATCGAGAGTTTATATCTCGGCTCCATTCCATTCTATGACTGAAATACGAAGTTGTTGATATAACAGGAGCAGTTGATATTATTGTGCATACAGCAACGATCTGCAATACAATCAGTTGTAACATTATACAGAATATTGTGTGATCTTCAGTTACATTAAATAATATAATCTGAACTGTGTAATCAGTTTTAAAGGAAATTCTGATCCATACATACTACTGTGCATAATTCTATACTACATTATAATTTAAAAATTACCTATATATAAATCTGATCCACTTTAACATGGTATCAGAGCCAGCATAAGAAAAAGATCAGATCAGATTTATATAGACGATACTACACTCTATATATTCTCGAATTCTTCAACTCCCTTCTATACATCAAAATGGTGAATGGTGTTAGATTTGAAGATCGACTTGATGGAGCTTCCAACTTTGTATCTTGGAAGTTTAGGATCATGCTTGCTTTAAGAGAAAACAAATTAGATGAATTCGTAAAGAAAGCTATACCTGTACCTGACGAAGTAAGAGAAAAGCCCTAATGGATGAAAAAGAACAATAAAGCTATGAAAATGTTGGTGGATGCAGTGAAAGATCATGTTGTACCAATTATCTCAAAATTGGAAACGGCCTATGATATGTTCAAATCATTAGAAAGTATGTATGAGATAAATAACACTAGCAGAGCTCTTGCACTAAAGCAACAGCTCCACCATGTTAAAATGATCAAGAGCGAAACTATCACCTCATACTTCATGAGGATAACAGAACTAAGAGACCAGCTCTCCACCATTGGTCACACAATTGAAAGTGAATAGTTAACCACGTTGGCCCTCAATGGTCTCCCTTCTTCTTGGGAATCATTCATTCAAGGGATAAGTGCATGATCTAAACTTCCTAAGTTTGATCGTCTAAAAACTGATTGCATTCAAGAAGAGTCGAGACTAATCACAAGAGGGATTGGACAAAGCTCCACGAATGATGACATTCATGTTCTAACCACACACTCCACCAAGAAGAAGGGAAAGAAAGGATACTTCAAAAGAAAGAAAGACAAAGAATCAAATGGTGTTTCTACGTCCAAGAGAAGGAAGGATATGTCAAAAGTACAATGTTTCAGATGTGACAAATATGGTCGCTATGCCATGAAATGTCCTACTAGGACCATGCCTCAAGCTTCCATTGCACGTGTTGACGAAACCCTTCCTCGAGGAGATTCAAATGGATTCATCTTCTATTCGGCTCTTTCAAGTCATGTGGCTACCGGTCACAACACTTGGATAATTGATAGTGGGGCATCACGCCACATCATAGGATTTAAAGAACATCTAGATAACTTGGTGGAGAATACATCAAATGAGAAAGTTAACATTGGAGACGACTCTAGCTATTCAATAAAAGGAATTGGGACCTCTACTCTACAACTAAATTCAGGCATCTCCACACAATTGACTGATGTATTATTCGTACCAGGGATTAAGCGAAACTTAGTCTCCATATCAGCCTTGGAAGACAAAGGCTACCGAATTGCTTTCATGGATGGCAAGGTCCTAGCATGGCCCAAGAAGACAAACATCAAAAAGGCTCAAATTATAGGAGTTCGCCATGGATGTCTCTATCAACTTTGCACTACTTCTTCTCAAGCACTAATTCATGATTCTTCAAACACATGTGAGATTTGGCATAGAAGATTGGGGCATCTTCATTTTTGTGCTCTACCTTTGATGGAAAAGATGGTGACAGGACTTCCCAAGCTTAACCAAGAACGTGAAGGAACTTGCAAAGGATGTGCCTTGGAGAAGAACACTAAAGGTACTTTTCATAACAATGAAAGTAGATCTAAATATGTTTTAGAACTTATTCATTCATACTTATGTGGGCCCATGACAGTAGCTTCCTTAGGTGGGTTCTTGTACTATGTTACTTTCATTTATGACTATTCTAGGAAAACTTGGACATATTTTTTGAAGAGTAAAGAATCTGATGAAGTACTAATGAGATTTAAGGAATTCAAAGCCCTAGTAGAAAATATGTCAGGGAAAAGAATCAAAACCTTAAGATCAGATAATGCAGGAGAGTGTACCTCTAATAATTTTAGAAACTTTTGTAGTGATGCTGGGATTAAGAGGGAGTTTAGTGTTCCCTATAACCCTCAACAAAATGGTGTGGCAAAAAGAAAAAATAGGACCATTGTAGAATCAGCCAAAGCCATGATACATGACCAAAATCTTCATACCTCTTTTTGGGCTGAAGCTTCTAGAACTGTTGTTTATATTCAGAATAGAAGGCCTCACAGCATTTTGGGAAATAAAACACCTGAAGAAGCATTCACAAGAGTAAAATCTGATATAAGCCACTTGAGAATCTTTGGTTGCCCAGTATAAATACACGTACCCAAAGATAAAAGATCAAAACTAGAACCTTCAGGCAAGAAGGGAATATTTGTAGGCTACAGTGAAACATCTAAAGCCTATAGGATCTATATTCCAGGACAAAAATTGATTGAGTTAAGTAGAGATGTAATCTTTGAAGAAGATGTTGCATTCAGAAAATCCAAGGATATCCATGAGATAGAAGATCAAGAGCCTCCTCAAAATATGGAAGAAGACCATACTCCTAAGATTCAGAGGGAGACTCGTGAACTTGTGGAAGATGTTAATCCAAATGAACCCTTGGATCCTACTGATGGGCCTAGAGACATTGTTGTAAACCGGAAAAGACCTCTTTGGGCAATAAAAATGATGCAAGAGGTTGAAGGCTTTGCAGCACCAAAAGGAACCTTTAGGGAAAGTAAAAGACCACACAGATTCTCCAGCTATGTTGCACTAATGAGTGAAATCATTGAGTCAGAACCCACTAGTGTTGAGGAAGCTTCTAGTCTTCAAGTTTGGAAAGATGCTATGATAGAAGAATACCAATCTATTCTAAAGAATGATGTTTGGGACATTGTTCCTAGACCAGAAGGTAAATCAGTTGTTTCCTCTAAATGGTTCTTCAAAATTAAACATGTTGCTGATGGTAGTATTGAAAAATATAAAGCCAGATTTGTAGCTAGAGAATTTTCTCAAAAGGAAAGAATTGACTACAAAGAAACCTTTGCTCCTGTTTCTTGATATACTTCTGTCAGAATCGTGATTGCTATTGCTGCATCAAAAGGGTGGAAGATCCATCAAATGGATGTAAAGACTACCTTCCTTAATGGTGTAATTGAGGAAGAAGTATACCTTGAGCAACCTAAAGATTTTGTAATACATGGAAAGGAATCTTATGTTTGTAAATTAAAGAAGGCATTGTATGGTCTTAAACAGGTTCCTCGTGCTTGGTATGAGAGGATTGACCATTACCTTTTGAGCTTGGGTTTCTCCAAGAATGATGTAGATTCTAACCTATATTTCAAGGTAATTGATGGAGAAATCTTGATCCTAATTCTTTATGCTGATGACTTATTAATTACAGGAGAAGATCATCTTATTATCAAATGTAAGCAAGAGTTAGCATCTGAAATTGATATGAAAGATCTAGGTCTATTATACTATTTCCTTGGTTTAAAAGTATGGCAGAAATCTGATGGAATTATTGTAAGTCAAAGAAAGTATACCATTGACATTCTGAAAAGGTTTGGAATGATGGATTGTAAATCCATGGTTACACCTATGGAAACAAACTTGCATAAGTTAAGAGAAGATGCAGCTTATTCAGAATTGGCAAATCCCACTCTTTACAGGCAAATGATTGGGTCCTTGATGTACTTGGTCAACACTAGACCAAATATTTGTTATGCAGTGAGTGCACTTAGTCAGTTCATGAGTGAACCAAAACAAATACACTTAGTTGCAGCAAAGTATATTCTGAGATACCTGCGTGGCACAATCGAATATGGTTTAAAATATAATGATGTGGACCTAAACCTTCATGGGTACATTGATTCTGATTGGGCTAGGAGTGTAATTGATCGGAAAAGCACATCAGGATGTTGTTTCAGTTTGGGCTCAGCTATGATTTCCTGGTTCAATAGGAAGCAATCTTCAGTTGCACTCAGCTCCACAAAAGCAAAGTATATTGTAGCATCCATGGGGGCTCGAGAAGCTATGTGGCTCAGAAAACTTCTTGTAGGATTGTTTGGACAATCCTTAGACCCTACTATCATCCTGTTGTGACGTTTTCACACATCGCCCCATTGCAAATGGGGACCCCTGCTTTTTGCTTTTTAGGGTTTGTTTTCTGGGTCTTTTAGGGTTTTGTCCGTTAGCCTTTGCATTTTGAGTGTCGCCCAGGGGATCACCTAGATAGCAAGTCTGGCTTGAGTGAAGTCCTGATCCTGAAATTTGGCTAAGTCTGGAATGTCCTGATCTTGAAATTTGACTGAGTCTGGAAACTGAAAAACCTAAAAAAACTAGATTTTGCAATATAACTCCTGGAGGTCTGAAACCACTCTCAAACATCCTGAAAGTATATATGGAATATAACTTAAAGTATAAGTGACATAAGCAGTTCCAAAAGTGCCTAAAAAAAGCAGTTCCTCTCGTGTTCCTTCCAGTTGCCCTAAAATTCTATGGGCCGGTTACGGTAGATTAGTTGAGTTTCCCGGGTGGGAATTAAATCCGGCCGGTGGCTGGAGGATGAGATCGAGATTAACAACTATCTTGTCGAATGCCCGTGGAGCTATAGCTTTTACTTGTCGGATGCCCGTGGAACTATAGCTTTCTTATACTTAAATGTTATATTCCATAAAAATTATCCTGATAGAGAGTTCAAAAGTCAAATTTCGCTCCTGTCCTTCACTGAGGATCCAGAGCAAATTTCGCTCCTGACCCTCTCAGGAGGTCCAAGGCGAATCGCTCCCGTCTCTCACCAAGGGTCCAGGGCGAAAAAGCTTATTTGAGTCATTCCTAACCTTGTTTGGTCAAATTGGAACATCAAAGGCATGGTGGAGGACGAAATGAACGTGATAGAGCATCCAAACGTGATTAAAAACAATGAAATGATGAAGTTTTTGCCTAGAAGGTCAAAAGCACTCCTGTCCCTCACTAAAGGACCAGAGCGATTTTCTTTATATGCACAATTTTAGACCTTTCTTGGACATTAACTTTTATTCATAGCGTGAAGTAAGGTGAAATCTTTCCTAGCCAAGGCATTTCATGACGAAAGATGAAGCATTTTGGCCTAGAGGGCAAAAAGCGCTCCTGTCCCTCACTGAAGGACCGGAGCTTGATTTTCAAATTTGCACTATTTTTGCAAGATCCAAGTGATTTTACGATTTGAAGAGGTCAAGGGAAGCATGTTTTGTCCATTGAATATAATTTAAGTGGTCTACAAAGGAGTAAATCAACCCAAATGACAATAGGCGCTCCTGTCCCTCACTGAAGGACCATGGCGTTTTTTCAAGTTTCTCCTCTTTGTTTGAGATTTTATGGCAAAACTTGACTTGGATGGGAAGGACGAATGATGTTTTATGCTTTAGACGCGATTGAGGGTTTAAAAGACAAGGAAATATACCATGAAGTAAAAAGGCGCTCCTGTCCCTCTCCAAGGATCCAGAGCGATTTTCTAAAAAGTGCAAATTTCTTGCAAAAGACAAGGCAAGTTTGTGATTGAAATGAATGGAATAAGGCATGATTAGCCCATTGAAGATAATTTGGAAGGCTAGCAAAGGACGGATAAGCTTGAAATTGCAAAAGCGCTCCTGTCCCTCTCCAAGGGACCAAGGCAAAAAACATATTATCTAGCTCTTCTCTCCAAGTTTGAACAAATTGGGGCCAAGGCGCAAGTTTGAAATAATGTTTAAAATGCTTCGAGGTGGAATTGAGATGCAAGAGTTGCAAATTTTGATGACAATTGGCAAAAGCACTCCTATCCCTCTCTGAAGGACCAAGGTGAAATTTCCAAATGTGCCCATTTACCTTACATTTTGAGATAATATTTTTTGTTTTCAAAACTCCAAAGAGAGTGGAGAATGATGTTCTACGCCTTGAGGATCATTTGAAGTTGAAGGGATTAAGAATATGTACAAAGGACTCAAAAGCGCTCTTGTCCCTCATTGAAGGACCAGGGCGATTTTTACAAAACCAATAACTTCCCTCCAAAATTACGCTAAGGCAAGGTTGTGCGAGATAGGAAGGATCTTCTAAAGCATGGTGAACAAAAATTTGACTTCAAAATTTGAGAATCCTAGCCTAAAATACAAAAAGCGCTCCTGTCCTTCACTGGAGGACCAGGGCGAAAATCTTTAGAACACCAATTTTGCCTTGCGAAAGCAAAATGAGCATGCATAGAATGGACGAAAGGGATCATTGCTTGCCCCACAACGAGAATTGGCAATTAAAAGATGAAGGATTGAGGACAAAAGTGAAAAGGCGCTCCTGTCCCTCTCCAAGGGTCCAGGGCGAAAATGTCCTAATGCACTTCCCTCCTAGAGATCAAATGAAATCAAACTCAAAACTTCAATTAAAAATGCCATTTAAATGTCTAGATGAAGTTTTGGGCGAAAAAAAAGGAGGTATGCAAGGTCTAGACTGAAAAGTCACCCCTGACCTTCACCAAGGGTCCAGGGCGAAATTGGTGATATCCTTCATTTTGACGTTGTTTGAGCGTTGATATTCTTAACGAATTCACCAAATTTGCTCACTTTGGGGCCTTTGGAGATATTGAATCAAATTCGCATTAAATTAAAGGCATTTCAATTTAATAAATTAATTTTGTACCTTGAAATAATCAAAATAAACATCTTAGAGGTATTGAAATTAATTTAAATAATTAAAAAAAATTAAAAGTTGAGCACTTAATAGTCATTATTTTGCCTTTATTGTTAAGTCGGCCTTCTTCTTAGTGGGATTTTATTTTATTTTAAAGCTTATTTGCTAGGTCAGCCTCAACAAGGATCAAGGTAAGCGCTCTATATAATGGGAGAGGTTCTTTAGCAAATTCAAATCCTTCTTGCATTATCTCTCATGCGAACTTGAAGAACATATTTTGAGGAGCGAAATCCAGAGGAGTGGAGCGAATTTCTACTAAGTGTGGAGAAGCTAGTGGAGGGCGAAATTCATCTTGAAGGCTATTGAAGAGGCGTATTTCTTGCTAGATTGGAGGATAATTTCCAGACTTTTGAAGGCATTTGAAGGCAAATTTCCAGATTTTGAAGAAGCTAGTGGAAGGTGGAGTTCTTTTCCAAGCTAAAGGAGGCACAATTTGTTCAAGATAAGGCTTTGATCTACATTTTGCCTAGCGAATTTCATCTATTTTTGCATCATTTCTTAGAGTTTAAAACTCAAGAGGAGGTATGGCGAAATCATCTTGACACCCTTATTCAAGGTTTGATTTTTTTAGACATTTTTTGGAAAAATCTAAGTATTACATGGTTAATTAGGAAATGATAACTCAAGATTTATCATGAGGTTTCCTAATTAAAATCTTAAATCTTCCTTTTGAATCCTAATTTCTACACTTCAAGATATATTATTAATTGTGAAATGTTGTGTAGGTATCAGGATGGCGACTCCCAAGCTCGAAGGATCTACAAGTCGGGACGGTCTCCTCCAAGAAGATCAAGCAAGGAGAAGGGCGACTTCCTCCAGTCTAGCATCGACAGGGACGACCTTCTTCGATCCAGCATCATCAGGATAAGGGCGACCTCTTCCAGTCCAACATTCCAAGACGAGGTGGCATCCTAGTCATCACTTCTCCAGTCAGTGTGGTCCACCTCAACATGTCTAGATTCAATGTACCTAACTCATGGGTGATGGCACAAACTTCGATGTACCTACCCCGGCTATTCATCGGTGGAATTTTCCATAGAGGACATGTGTCCAAGCAATACAATTATTTCATTGGTCGAGCATTAAATGTTATGTAATGGTTGTAACAAACCCTAATTAGGGTTTTCATTGTTGAATCTTGGCCATTGATCTCGAATTGATCTAAGCCATTGAATTGTATTGAGGGCACTATATAAGCCCTGGCATTTCATTTGTAAAGGATATAGATAGAAAGAAATAGAAGAGAGTTAGTGAATAGAAAGCAGTTAGAAAGGAGTTAGTGAATAGAGAGTAGTTAGATTAGAATAGCAATTAGAGTAGAGTAGAGAGAGAAGGCAAAGATTGTTGCCAAGATGTTGTTGTAAAAGACTTGTAACTTCATTGAAGAAATGGTGAAATTTATGGGTCGATTCGACAATTTGCATGGTCTCTATACTTCTCATATTTGATTTCATGTTATTAGATGAGTGGAAGAAATGTGCTTGATTGATGGTGGAATTCGTATATCCATACTACTAGCAGTTTGTTGATTGCAGACTTGCCTTGCGTAGTCAACTGCAATCACTCAGCTTAAGCTTAACTTCAATTGTCGCTTCTTCATTGATATGCATCAACCTGATGGTGTCTATGCCTGCAGTGATGATTTGAACATCATAAAGCTTTCCTTCGAAGATCGCACTAACCTTGTGGAGATGGTCCTGTGATGTCAAAACAAGACTTAGTTAGAATTCCATCAAAGATCATTCATTGCTCTTACATTCTTAGTGTTAGGATTAGATTATTTCCTCACCCTCATCTTTTTTCCTTTTTTTCAAATCAAAGCTAGTAAAATCTTGTGTTCCAGCAATATTCAAAGCAGATCAGACGTTCAGTCATCAAGTGTAAGTCCCCTTGTGATTCCAGCAAAATCACATCATACCACAGAGAGCTTATCCACACGTAGAGATCCTACAGCAAAGAACCTTGAAGTCACCCTGATTGATCCTTTTCGCGATATCTTCAGCATTCAGAGGCTTTATTCAAGAGAGGATAAGGTACCCTTGGGTATTTTATTCTGTGTTTGATAGTGTACAAAATACACGTCAACACATCCATTGTGACAATCAAAGTTGTATAAAGCTTTCTATCAATCCTGTGTTTCATGACAGAACAAAGCATGTGGAGATCCCTTATCATTATGTTAGAGACATGGTGGAAAGGAATGTTATTTAGTTGAGATATGTTAGTACAGATGAACAAACTGCAGATATCCTCACCAAGCCTCTTGCTAGGATAAAGTTTGCATACTTTCGAGGTAAGCTTGGTATGGTAGAAAATGTAGCTCTAGCTAAGATTGAGTCTCAGCAACATTGATTTGTTCTAATAGTACTAATGTATTCTCTAAGATGTTTAAAATGTAAACTCTTATTAATCTGATATGGTTCATGATTAGTGTCATGTATGTGACTCCATGACAACATTGGTTCAGTGCTTGATGAGCCCCTGTGAACATTATTGTGAGGTGACGATCTCTCAATAATGAACTTGTACATCTGATCATTATCGTAAGGTGACGATCTCTCAATAATTAACACTTGTACATCTGATCATTATCGTAAGGTGACGATCTTACGATATTGATTGATCATACCATTTGATGGATATCATGAGACGTGATATCTATGGACATGTCATAATGGTTTATATCTCTAGTAGTAATATCTATGTATATGCCATAATGGTGGATATCATGAAACGTGATATCCATGGATAAGCCATAATGGTGGATATTACATAAAGAGATTCTCATGGTGGATTTCATGTGACGTGAAATCCGTGGACATGCCATGAATTAGTATCTTTAGATATACCATGATAGTGGATATCATGAGACGTGATATCCGTGGACAAGCCATAATGGGGGATACTATACTAAAGGATTTATGGTGGATATCATGTGACATGATATCCGTGGATATGCCATAACTCCTGATATCACTTGAGGTGATATCTTTCTCTCACACAATAGATGAAGCTATTGTGTTCACAATATGATGATATAACTTATTAGGATAGAAGTATTCCTCCCTAGCTAAGAGGGAGTGTTGAAATAATATGTAGCAACGGTCGGATAATTCTAACCGTTCTAATATCTACTTGGCCTAATAGCCTTAGACATCTGTATGATAAATTCTTTTATTCCTACCCTTGATTGTGCTTCACTGTATATGCATATTCTGATCACAGATCACGATGTTATATGATGATCGATTTGCTCCATAATCATCAATATGATAATCAGATTATACATTGCATTAATTATGTTTGCATATCGATTATCAAGAGCGATGATTAAATGTCGTTTATTAAGTCATAGTAATTATACCGATTACTAATTGTTTAATCAAACATTGCGTATGTTTATCAACGGTTATCAATGGTCGTTGCTCCACATAGGAGTCACAACTCTATGTGGAATCATGTCGATTCCACATAGAGCCATGACTCTATGTTGATCAATGAGAGTTTATATCTCGGCTCCATTCCATTCTATGACTGAAATACGAAGTTGTTGATATAACACAAGCAGTCGATATTAATGTGCATACAGCAGCGATCTAAAATACAATCAGTTGTAACATTAGTTGTAACATTATACAGAATATTGTGTGATCTTCAGTTACATTAAATAATATAATCTGAACTGTGTAATCAGTTTTAAAGGAAATTCTGACCCATACATACTACTGTGCATAATTCTATACTGCATTATAATTTAAAAATTACCTACTTATAAATCTGATCCACTTTAACAAAGAGTATGATTCTTTTCCAATTTTCTGAGATTAAAAGATAAATGTTTTGAAATTGAGGACTGTCCATCATGTCCAAAGATATATTGGAGTAAATAAGCTAGTTTACCTAGTGCTTGCAGGATTAGTCCTCCGAAGCATTTTTCTAAAATGCCTATAGAGTTTCTTGAACCTATTTAAAGAGATTGAATATTGACTAATAGGAATGTTTTTTCTTTGATGCAACTTATGTTCTATCCAACATGTATGGGCACAAGTTTCATATTTTCTATCAACTCACTAATGAGTGGGGGGCCAATAGATACCAAAGTGTACAAGATTAGAATGTAAAAATGCCTTACGCAGAAAGTATTGAGTTGATTACTTCTCCATTAGAGCTCATCAGTCAAGGTAGGATTGAAGAAGCTAAGGCTCATAGACGTCATATGTGTTAAATGACATCAAAAAGAAACAATGTTGTGCACCTTTCCGTAGTGAAAAGCAGCTAAACCATTTTAGGGATGCACAAAAATCAGATTCTAGGAGACTCTTTGTGTGCCTTGCAATGGGAAACAAAACTAGGCAAAGTACTCTGGATAATTGGAGACCAAAAGAGATAAATGCCAAAACTGTGCAATATTTTTGCATACAAAACACTCTGTGTGCCTTGCATCAAATTTTTAGAGAGAGAATTTTCCTTTGCAGATACAGAAACCTGCCGCTTTAGGGATGGACTTGCCAGACACAATCATGTCTAGAATTGCTTCTAAAAGGATGTTGAATCATTCCAAATTGATGCAAAAGAAGAGATGCTAACTCTATTTGTCTGTGGGATGATGATCTTTCAAATGTAGCACCCCTGAAGTAACATAGACACAGCTTCAGAAAATAATGTAATAATATCGAAAGCATATTGGTACCTAATTGCACTGCTGAATTCTAACCAACCAACCAGCCATGTGAGAGAATGTACCCATCAGGAAAACCAAGCTGTTTGTCACCTATTCAACACAATCTTTTTAAGTTTTAGTCATTTTGTGTCAAACCAATTCCTTGCCTCGTAACTTTTGGTCTTTAGAGTACAAAAGCCAGTATAATGGCACAAAAGTGTGAAGAACTATGATGTACAGTGTATCAGATTTGTGTAGAAGAATGTCATAGGCTTAACATATGAAGATGGTCCAATCTCTAGTATTTATTCTATGTGAAAAAAGCTCTTACAACAATTGCATTTACAGCATCAGCAGTAGCTGGCATCCACTCAATAATAACTTAATAATAATGCTGTCAGGAAAATTGTCACCAAAATAACCTCGAGAACAAGGAAAATAAAATAAACAAAAGTTTAAAACTACCAAATAAATGTAAAATTCATTTCACAGTTCAAAGTATCTCTACATGAAGAACCAAATAGGCATCTAACACTAGTTACTACAACAATATCATATGTGAAAACAGCCATAGATAATACCACAGAACCAATGCCTTAATTTAACAGATAACAACCGAATTGTTTTAGAATGAAATAAAACACAGTGAAAATGATCCGGCCGCGTACATATTCCGAAAAAGAAAAAATAAAACTCACTAAACTATGCAAGTGACTTACCTCAAGATTTTGCACAAATTGTGCGGTGCTGTATGAGCAGAGTTTGCAGGAAAAATATTACAAAACCCTTTCAAAGCAGAATTTTTTTTAAAATGAGACTAACCAAAACCAAAGTCCCCACAGCTGCTGCTCCAATTTATTCACAATAAACGAAAAGAAAATCTAAGAAAATATCGGGGTTTTAGAGCTACTAGATTCTTGACTTCAGGACAAGATTTTTGCAATCTTCTAAACAAAAGCATATGTTGCGAATTAAAATTTGTTTTCACACGCCAGGTGGGAATGTTTCAACTGCCTGAAAGTTGCTTTTCCCGGTGCGAGACAACATTCCCGGTGAAAGCTACGACAAACTATGGCTAATAATAAATAATAAATATAAATGTTAAGAAAGTAACAGTTCTTAATTTTGAGGTTGTCATTCGGCTTAAGATGCTTTGGCTATATAATTCGCTCCCATAATAATAGAAAATAAAATGCTTCTTATATAGAATTTTAGGATAAATTAATTGATTCTTAAGAATAGAATAGAAGGAGAACATTTTTAATGTTCACAAAGTTCAAATAATTTATGGAATGAGAGAATTAGTTATTTATGTTAAGATTAATAATGATGAAATATAAAAATAAATATGATTAAATATTTGATTTTAAATTTTAATATTAAAGTATTATGTGATAGATGTCTTTATAGAGTTTTTATTTATGTTAATGTATTAGGTTTTGTCAATAGTTGTTGTTAGGCTAGAAAATTCATTGTGCAACTTTAGAGATCATTTCTGCAAACACGAAATTGACCTTTTGTACCCATGGATTTGACATTTATGTGTGGATTTAATCTTTTGAATGCAAAATCAAATTGTGCCCTTTTGATAACATATTGTTTATTCACCTTGTCTCTTGAAATTTGAAGTAAAATAAAGAGTGTTAACAAACACCTTTAAGGAGTTTTTTAGGTGAGGATCTTCTCTCTTGGTCAAAATCCTAGGATCTAATTCAATAATTTTAAAATAACAATGAATGACACATTAAGTAATCATGCAATATGCATAAACATGTGTAAATAGTGATTTCATGTTGATGCCACGCTCTAAAGGTAATATAATATGTAATGGAGCTCATGTGCTAGATCTTATATGTTAAGCAGTCATCAGTGAGGAGGGACCTCAAGGAGATCAATCTGGACCGGTCAGCAAGAGTAAACACAACGGAAACACACGGATATGATGGAGGCAATGCAGAACAGATAGTTTTATTGCATGAAATTTGATTACATCCAACTGGTAACAGTTGGGTTACAACATACCGGCTCACAAGCCTGGAAGAATAGGTCACAACCTGGACCTTGAATCGAAAGATCTATCTTCTAGGCACAGTATATCTATCTGATACTCTGATTGATTCTAAATTGATTTCATTCTAAAGCATGATTACAAATATATATCGATACAGAGGATCCAGTCGACCCAAAAGGAATCAAAACCTGAAGAACAAGACCTAAAGTGCAAAATGAACAAGGTGGGCCTCCGCCAAGAGATTCCTCCTAAAAATCCAAAGGATGAAATGTAGAAGGTCGGTTGCACGCCAAGGAACATCAAAATAAATTCTCAAGGCTCCGCAAGCTTCGGAATGGGTTCTCAGGCAACCGATAACAAAGGAACAACCAGTAACAAGAAACTATCATGACAACCGGTAGTGATGTCTTGTTAGAAAGTGATCCAAATGAGATGCGGTATGAAGCAAGAAATATGATCAAGTCTTCAAGTAGAATCCAACTCCACAGGATTCACGAAGCCAAAAACTGAGACACATAGAAAGGAAAACTGAAACTGCAAACTAAACAGAAAGGAAAATGTTTTTGGTTGATGCAAGATTATTGTGAACCGGGGAGATGCTCAAGCATTAGACATTCGAGGTTAATGAAAAAGTGAGCCTATCACTTTGTTGGGGTCAAAGGGAAACCGAGGCGGTCTACCTATGCCTGAGAAATCCAAAATGAGTCTTCAACTGGTCTGCTCTTCCACTTTACAAGATATTATTTGTACTGACTGTTCCGAGTACTATGCTAAATCCTATTGTCCAAAATCTCTTCAATTTGATCTGGTTCCTTCCGGTGCAATTGTTTCTCAAGGTCTACAACATTGTCCTCATTGAATTTTGGTTCATGGTACTCATGAATATCTGCAATGTTGAGTATAGGTGAAATACTTAGATTATCTAGTAGCTCCACTTCATATACATTTCCAGAACTGAACTTCCTCAAAATCTTACAGGGTCCAAAGTTCTTCATTTGCAACTTATTATAAGTTCCAACCAAGAATCTCTCTTTTCTCAAATATACCATCACTTCATCCCCAACTTCAAATTACTTATGTCTTCTCTTCTCATCTGTCTTCTCTTCTCATCTGTCTTCTCCTTATATTTTTTGTTCATGTCTTCCAAATGATGTTTAACCTGAATGTGCAATGTTGCCATGTGATTTGCAAAATCTTTCTCTTCTGGTTTTCACTGCTAATGTCTCTCAATTCTGATATTCCTCTAGGATGCACTTTGGTAATAATCTCAAAAGGTGTTTTCTGATACTTCTATTCACTGAATTGTTGTAGGCAAATTCTTCTTGTACAAGGATCAAATCCCAACTTTCGGTTTTATCTCCCACTAAACATCTCAACAAGTTTCCCAGCTCCGATTAACAACTTTTGTCTATCCATCAGTCTATGGATGAAAAGTAGAACTGAACTTCAAATCTATCTTCATCTTTTTCCAAAGTGTTCTCCACAAATAGCCAACAAACTTAATGTCTCTATTTGAAACTATGCTCTCAGGTAATCCATGCAATCTCACCACTTCCTTGAAAAATAGGTTTGTTACATGTAATGCATCTGATGTCTTTGTTGGCATTTTGAGTTTGTTGGTATTTTGCATAGAGATTGCATTAATGATATGTTGTCATTGATGTCAACTGAACCGGTAATGGTATTTATGTTATTGCTGATATTGTTGTTTTTTTATATTGGCTAGTAACCGGTAAGAAGAGCTTCGTGGAAGATGTTGTAAACATGTATGTTAAGTTTGTGAGATAAATCAGTGAACCGGTGTAAAGGGTTAAACCTTTCTATGCATTGTAACCGGTAAACCCTATCAGTTGTTAAACCCTAACCGATCAAGTTTGTTGGTTTATTATCTGATGAGCGGTAAAGATGAAGACACGTGTGATCATTGAATGAGGATATTTTCAAATTGTTTTGGCGTGTTTGCTTAATGTCTAGGAAAGGAACAAAGTGGATTGCATTTAATGCACAGCGTGTGATGAGTTACAAAGTCCTATGAAGCGGTGATCATGGAGCGGTTGGAATTTTCTTGAAGAATATGAAGAGATTGTCATGATTTATAACGGTCAAGATTGTACCGACTTGTTTGTAATCTCAATTATGAGAATTAGGTTTTTGTTGTGTTACCGACCTAATTGATTTCTATTTAAGGTCGATGAAGTTGTTGTAAAGGTTGTTGGCAAGATTGGTAGAAAACCTGTTGAGTGTGCAGTTGCCCAACCAGTGAATGGATCTGCACTTTGAGTGAATGCAGATTGAAGCATAGAAGGATCTAATCAAGCAAATGTAGTGCTACTCAAACAGATCAAGAAAACCTGTTGTTTTCTAACAATTACAGCAGAAGTAAAATCCCTTAATTGGGTAAGCTCTAACAAGCTTGGTGTGTGTGTGAAAAAGTGGTCTGTAGCTGCAAGCATAACACTTCAATTAAGTCATTATATGCATGGTTAGTAATCAATAATCAATAAGTAATAAACCATAACAAAGCGACTAATTGCCTTCTAAAAGATGCGAGTATAAGATTGCTCTCAGATTGTTATAAGCAATTCCAATGACTAGACTACACCAAGACGAATGATTTAATCTATATGATATTAACTATATGGATGCAAGATGGATGAATAATTCAAGCAAATAATCAATTCAAGCAATAATGGATGTAAGCAATGATGGATGAGTAAAATGGATGCAAATAATCTAAAAAAGCACAATAATCTTCAATGACTCCAAAGCAAAATTAGCGTGATAATAATCTCCAAGCATGTTCTCAAAAATCTCTGGGGTAAATTGAAATGAGAGCTGAAGACTATATTTATAGAGAATTACCAAGAGAAAAGCTCAATTTAGGATTAATTGAAAATAATTGAGAAATCAGGTTTAGTTAACCTTGAGATAGATTCCAATTATAGTTTAATTGAAATGCATTCAAATTAGAAGTCCAAGTTGCATTGGAAATGATAATAAATTAATTCCATGTATTTGTGATAAAAATAGATAATTCTTTTATTTATTCAAGAAAAGAGTCTTTTCAATGCAACTAAACTTCTTTTTCTGAAAAGCTTTGAGTTCCAATTTTAGAGAATAATTCAATAATTCAATTAATTGCTTTTCTGATTTCAAGTTCTAAATTTAGAAAAAGAAATAATATCTCAAGTTTGATTTCTCTCTCAATTCAATTCTTTTATTTTAATTTCAATTCAAGTCTTGTTTTGTAATTAATTCCTTTTGCATGATTAAATGGCAGATTTATTAATTAATTAAATATGCAAGGATATTTAATAAATTAAAATAGGATAATTGATCAAAATGATATTCTTGGAAATGATTCAATTAATTAAATGAATATTTAATTAATATTGAGTAATTGATTTGCCATGTGATATTTGATGATTAATGAATTAATAATGTGCTCAAGGTTGATTTAATTGCCTTTGGTTAGGACCTTGGTGATGTTGTCGAGATTAGGGGCCCATGGTTTAGATGACCATTTTTAGGGTATTACATTTGCCCCTCTTTGAATTAATGTGTCAGCAGCGCGTTGGTTCAAAGAATGTGTGATGTCTAGGAGATGCCAGTTCTGAACTTGAATGATCACGAACCAGATGAAGAGCAAGGTGTTTAGCTTGATTCGAAGTGACATAGATGAACGAAGTCTGATTAAAGTGATACCGTTCCCAAACTTGATTGAACTAAGGAACGATAGAAACAAAAGATATCGAACTTGAACTTGATTGATCAAGAAGCGGATCTTATTGATCTAGAACTTGATTGAACTTAGATGTAGTGAGTGATGATAAAAATCAATCTTGAACTTGATTGATCAAGATACGATGAGCGAAGATAAACTGTTCAACTTGATCAAGAAACGAATACTGAACACCTGCTTAGATTGAGTGTGATCAAAGATACTCTTTAAACTTTTGATTGAGTTTAAATGAATAATCAGTTTGATGTAAAGCGATGAAACTGATTAACATTAAGAGATTGATTCAGATGAAAGACAAATATCAACTTGATTTGAAGTGATGAAACTGATATGCCCCTAGCGATTGATTCGATTCAGATAATCGAGAGATCTCAACTTGATGTGAAGCGATGAAGCTGAGATGCCCCATAGCAATGAGAATTGATTTTCTTTAGTCAAAAAGATTTTGCTCAACTTTTGATGAAGATTTGAAAAATTTATTTCTCGACATTGAAGATGTGAGGTCATAAGATCATGAGTATGCCCCATCGGGAGCGAAATCGAAAAAGAGCGAGGGTACTTGATCATAGGCAATTGTGTGGCGGAAATAAGTTATTTGAGCGCAAATTGATTCTAAGGAATATTTGAAAAATTGACATTGATTGATGAGTTAAGCGCAAAGTTGATCGTGAAGTTGATGTGTAGAATTGAAATTGATATTCAGTGTTGAAATTGAGCGCAATTTGAAGAAAAAATGAGCATTTGATGAAAAGAGCGCTAAGTGGTCCAAATTGTGAAATTGACTAGCAAAATTATCTCAAATTTTGATTTCGATCTCGAAAATGGAATCAGAGCAGCAGTCAAATTAGCTAAGGGTACAATTTTCATGTCCATCGGAGCAAGTTGAAAAATTAGGTTTTTGGCTATATATGGGACAAAAGTGTCATTTTCAAATCATTTTAACCCTCCAAGTTTGAAAATTCAAAAAGCCTTCTGCGAAGAAAATGGTGGTCCCTACTCGTCAACATCGATTCAAGCGCCAGAGACACCATAATCGACCCCGAAACTATGAGCCAGTGGTAAGTGATCGATCTTAAGCCTCTTTATGTTTTCAATTTTGAATTTTTTTGGCTCATTTTTCAAGTTTTTTGCATGTTTGGGGTCGGGTTTCACATTTTATCGTGCGAGACAGGATTCTGTCTCGTACGAGTAACCGGTAAATAATCTTTTGTCATTTGAAAACATTTGAATTATCGTTCGGGATGCACCCTTGTATCGTACGACAGGTCTGCAAAAAGACCATTTTGTCGTGTGAAACCCAATAGTTTGTCGTTTGGGGTTGTTTTGTCGTATGAAAGCTATTCCTGACTCGTACGAGATTTTGTCCCTCTGTGTTTTGTCGTTCGAGAGACAGTGAGCATTTTTGAAGGTCTAAACGTGAAAATTTGATTTTGCATTTGACTTAGTTGGATTTGCTTGATGTTTTACTTCTCACGTAGGCTCGCTTGGAATGTTTTCTGATGCCTCGTTGTTGGGTTTTTGCAAGTTTGATTACCTCATGTGCTCTTTAGATGCGTTTATCCTCCCACTATGGCATTAGTTCAACATTTATTTGAGGTTGAGCAGGCTCATATTGATGTATGTGGTTTGACTCATCTTCTTAGTTTGCTAGATATCCGTGTGAATCACGGAATGCTCACAGCATTGGTAGAGCGTTTCCATTCAGAGCATAACACCTTTCATCTGCTAGTGGGGGAGTTGACTATCACTCCCGAGGATGTATATGGGATCCTTTGTATCCCTTTTGTTGGGGATAAGGTGGATTACGATTCAGGGCACCTTCCAAGATTGTAGGCAGTGAGGCATGTCTTCAGAGATCCTGACATTTTGACTCGTTCCATTAGTTGGGACATATTGATGAGCAGATACATTGAGGAGTTTCCTCTAGTGCGTGTTCTAGCAGGATTTATAGGTTTTTTTTTAATGCCAGATAGAGGGCAGCAGGGTTTCTAGCGTGGTTGATGAGATTGATGGAGACCCCTCAGAGGCTTGGTTGGGGTTCTTGCTTGTTGGCTCACATGTATCGTGAGATGCATGAGATCGTATATAGAGATGGTCGGAGCATGGCCGCAGGTGTATATATTTTACAGGTTTGGGCTTGGGAGCATCTTCTCGTTTGTCGGTCGGTGGTAGATGATAGTAGGGAGCTCGGGCAGCCGATTATATACAGGTATGTCGGTTATATTACGCAGCCCCATCTGAGCAAGACAGATTTTTGGCGACGATAGTTAGACGATTTGATAGCCATAGTGTGGAGACCTTATAGAGGTTTGGAGCCTTGGGATGACTGGCGACTAGTCCGCAGGGACCTTTTTGTCATGCACCCACTTATTGGGAGATCACAGACTATTGTGGAGCAGTTTGTTGTATCACAAGTGATGAGGTAGTATGGCCGACATTAGGGGATCTCGCAGGAGTATACAATGAATGCATGTTATGCAGATGAGGAGAGACAAGGATGGTCTCCACAATTATCTTATGCCTTGGCCATGCAGGAGCTGAATGGTCTACAACGCCTCAGATGGGATTATATGGATGATGTTATGGATGCAGGGGTATTGCCCCAATACAGAGAGTGGTTCCAGCAACATCCTTTTCCTAGGTTTACTGAACCGGGTGACCAAGCACCGTGCATTGAGGATGATGCCCCTGCACAGGTACGGAGACAGGGCCAGAGACAGGGACAGAGAGCCAAGGCTCTGAGGTGGACAGGTGGTGATCCTGGTGCTAGTAGCAACAGGGTTCCAGCTGAGGGTGGACAGCAGAGGGGTGAGGGCGGATCCCTTGGGAGAGTAGGAGTGAGATTGGGTGGAGCTGAGGAGGAGCGAGTAGCTCCGAGATAAGTCTGGTAGTGGCGGGAGGAGCAAGGTGGTACTGGAGGTGGAGATGGAGGTGGAGAGCCAGTGAGAGAGCAGGGGACAAACACAGGACAGTCGATGAGAGCACATCTTGCAGAGCTGCAGTCACAATTGACAGTGGCTCAGACTCAACTAGCGGAGCGAGACTGGCAGCTTACAGAGGTGAGGGTTGAGCGTGATCGGCAGCTGGCTGAGCTGAGAGCAGAGCGTGATCGTTAGCTTGTGGCAATGAGAGCGGAGAGAGACACCCTCCAGTAGGAGGTTTTGCATCAGAACAGCAGGGCAGCCTACTATGTCGCAGCATATAGCGTGGCAGTTCCAGTAGCACAGCAGGTGATTCCTTATTCTCAGTATATGGCACGTTCTGAGAGAGCTCGGGCACCTCGACAGGATCCTGGTCATCAGGCTCCTCCTCCTCCACCAGGCGATGAGGGGGAGGCTCAGAGCTAGATATTCTTCTTGTAGCTCAGATATATTTTTTTGTACACACCCATTTTTTATGTAGCCTATACGATTCTTGCTTTGATGGGAGTTTGTATATGTGATTCGAAATTATTTTGTACCTTTAGACTTGACATGATATATATATACGATATCCGATTTGACTTCATCGCACTTGTGTTGATTCGTTTATGAGATGTCTTTTATATGTTTTATTCTATATGTATGCATTTCTTTTCAATATGAATGTATGTAATGCAAATGTCTATTTTTGTTTCTTTTCATACGCAAATGAATGAATGAGCAATGAAGTAGTATGAGTAATGCAATGTTTTCATTTTTCTATGCAATAAGATGAATGCAGATGAGTGAATAATGAAATGTATGAAGCTATATTAAATGTTATGTATACAACTAAAACATCTCAAAACACAAGTACTCGATCGAATAAATGATGATAAATAGACCACTTAGCGTAAGAAATGATGATGCTTTCAACTCTCATTCAGAAGATAAAGAGATTATTACCATACCGAAATCACTCTAAATTCACAAAAATGCAGAATGATCTGCGAAATGATATGCAAAATGCATCCTAAACCTAGTCACTGGATTTAAAATACTTAAGATTCATCACTGAGCATAATGAACACAACAGGCAGGTTAGAGTTCCTTTCTTTTTCAATGTGCAATATGTATTGTCTTGTCCACAATGACCCTTTTTTCGTTCATATCCTTGGACAGATTTCGTACGGACCCGAATTGCATCATAAAGAAATTCCCTCAAAACAGACAAAGAAATGATATTGACCTCCCTGTAGCATACAAATAAGTGGAATCGAGGTATGTGAGGCGATTTCACCTTGTTGTGAAGGCTCTTATCACAGACACCCAGCTAATTTATATGTTTCTAGATCATTGGGATCATTCTTACAAGTAGAAAACAAAAAAAACATTATACCCCCAATCCTTGCTCCTCTTAGTCACAATAGACTTCCTCGAGTTACTCAGAGGGATAATAATCGAAAACCAATATAAAAGACAACGCACAAAGAAAATTTTCATTCATAGCTCAAACTGTTTAGTGATTATTTTCTGTTATGTTGTTTTGCTTGTTTACTCAGTGAGTAAAAAAACTCTTTGGTAGTTAGGAGACAGGTAACTGACTCGGAGTGGACGACCAAGTTTTACTGATGGAAAGATGACTTGGTTGACACTGCTTAGGATATGTAATGTGCTTTGTCAATTAACCTAAGACTAGGATGTTGATCAAGTTCAAGTTGTGAGGGTTCCAATGAACCAGGAGGTCACGAAAGTGACTGAAAAATATGTACAAACGAAAGCAAAGATGCATGAAAGCGGGAAATGCCAATGTTGCGTTGATAGATGGACCGCTTGAGTACAAGAGGCGCCTGTTTGCCAGGTTTTCATCTACTTGGCAGAGATTCAAAAAAAAAAATTTTACCAAGGTGCCTGTTTACCAGGTTTTCACCGAGGCATTTTCTTCTTTTTTTTTTTTTTTTCTTTTGATGATTTTTCTGATTTTTTTGATTTTTTTTCAAGACTTTTTCCAATTGTACAAGTTGGTGGCACAGAGAATGCTAAGCGAAGAATTTCTCCAAGTGGATGGTTTTAATCGGTTCATGGAGTTGTTCTCCTTCTAAGTTTGAGAGTTGATAGGTACTAGAGCTGAATACTGCAGTAACAATGTAGGGACCCAGCCAGTTGGGTTCAAACTTCCCTTTATTGTCACGAAACTGTTGATTTTTTGGATTTTCTCTAAGAACTAGGTCACCAACCTAAAATTCTCTTTGTCTAACTTTCTTGTTATATCCTCTAAACATTCTCTTTTGATATACTCTGAGATGATCAAACGCCACTTGCCGACACTCATCCAGCAATACGAGTTCTTGCAATCTAGATATTCTATGATCTTCATCAATAACAAGACCTTGCAAAGAAACTCTTAAAGATGGTATTTCTACTTCAATAGGTAATACTGCTTTGGACCCATACACCAAAGAGAAAGGTGTAGCCCCAGTAGGTGTTCTGATACTTGTTCTGTAAGCCCATAGTGCAGGATTGAGCTGCAGATGTCAATCCTTCCCGGATTTGTTCACTGTTCTATGCAAGATAGTCAGTAGGTTTTTGTTAGACGCCTCAGCTTGTCCATTACCTTGAGGGTAATATACCGATGACCAGTGTTGCTTTATTTTGAATTTCTCACAAAGCTCGTCCAGATCCTTATTCTTAAATTGTCCTCCATTATCAGTCACGATGGACGAAGGTATCCCACACCTGCAGATGATATAGTTCAAGATGAACAAGGCGACTTGTTTATCGGTTGCTTTAATGAGTGGAACTGCTTCTACCCACTTGGTGAAATACTCAGTGGTCGTTATGATGAATTTATGTCCATTGGATGATGCAGGATATATTTGACCAAAGAGATCAAAGGCCCATTGCTGAAAAGGTCAGTGTGTAATAAATGTTATGAGGTCCCTTGCCGGGGCATGTATGAGATTTCCATGGAGCTAACATTTCTCACAAGTTTTCACAAATTTTATGGTGTCTTTTTCCATATTTGGCCAGTAGTATCTAGCCCGTAGTAGTTTCCGAGCTAAAGTAAGGCCATCGAATGAGATCCACAAATACCTTCATGGACTTCCGATAATGCACATTTAGATTCTTTAGTTTCTAGACATCTAAGCAATGTACCATCCAAACCTCGTCTAAATAAATCGTTAGCTATAATAACATACCGTGAAGCGTTTTGAGTTAGGTTTCTTTTCTCATTTCGGGTAAGATTTCCAGGGATAATTTGGTCACATAGATAGGAATAGATGTGGTTGTATCGGGATAAGTCATGTCCAATAATAGAACAGACTATTTGGGTCTCAGGAGAATCATAAGCGGGGTAATATAACTCTTCCACCAGGAAATCAAAGCGAAAATTGAACTCCTGTAACTCAGGTATAGATGCCAAGGTAGCCATAGCATCTTTTGCTCTGTTTGTGAACCTAGGAATCTGTTGGAATGATACAAAAGCAAAATACTTCTTAAGATCATCAACCATCCTCTTGCAAGGTATCAGTTTCTCATCTCAAGTCTGATATGTATCGTTGATTTGATTAACCACCAGCTGAGAATCTCCATAGATATACAATTCTGCAACCTTCCATTGAATAGCTAGTTTCATCCCATTCACCAAAGCTTCATATTCTGCAATGTTGTTTGTGCAAGGGAATAGAATCTTATAAGACTTTGGGATTGAATACTTCTAAGGAGTAATGAATAATATGCCAGCACCTGAACCATTTTGAGTAAAGGACCCATCAAAGAACATTTTCCAAGGTTGTTGAGTAAGATGCATTATAAATTCATCTGGAAACTCTATGTGTAGCGGTTGAGTGTCCTCAAGTGGAGCTTCAGCAAGTTTATCAGCAATTACCTGTCCTTTTATGGCTTTGCGTTCCACATATTCAATGTCAAACTCTGTAAGGATCATGACCCATTTCGCTAATCTTCCTGTAAGTGTCGCCTTATTGAGAAGATACTTGAGTGGATCAATTTTGGCCACCAACTTGACTGAATGTGCTAGCATGTAGTGTCTCATTTTTTGTGATGCAAAGACTAACGCCAAGCATGCTTTTTCTATTATAGTGTAGTTCATTTCATAAGACACCAATGTCCTGCTGATGTAATAAATAGCTCGTTCCTTTTTATTGTCATCCTGTTGCGCCAGAAGTGCCCCCAATGATGAATCAGTTGTTGATATATATAAGATTAGTGGTTTACCCTGAATCGGTGGCATCAATATCGATGGATTTGACAGGTACTCTTTTATCTACTGAAGATTTTGTTCGCACCGTTGATCCAGTTGTATATTACTCCTTTTCTCAATACCTTTGTGAAAGGTTGAGCTTTGTCTGCTAGCTGAGAAATGAATTGTCTGATGGATTGGAGACGTCCCTATAGACTTCTCATTTGACTGATGTTCTTCGGGGGTGACATTTCCATTATAGCTTGAACCTTCTCAGGATCAACCTCGATTCCCTTCTTTGAAATGATATAGACAAGTAGTTTATCAGATGTCACTCCGAATGCACGCTTATTTGGATTTAACCGGAGTTTGAACTTTTCCATTCTATCGAGTACAGGACCTAACTCTTGAATATGTGTTGATCTTTTCATAGTCTTCACTTAGGTGTCATCAACATAATCTTCCATATTCTTATGCATCATGTCATGAAAAATAGTTGTAACTGCTCTCTGATAGGTCGCTCCTGCGTTCTTTAGCTCAAATGGCATGTCGTTCCAGCAAAAGGTTCCCCATGCACAGGTGAAAGCTGTCTTTTCTTGATCTCCAGGAGCTATTTTGATTTGATTGTATCCAGAGAATCTGTCCATTAGTGAGTACATCTCATATCCGGCAGTCATGTCGACTATCATATCAATATTTGGTAATGGAAAGTCGTCCTTCGGACAAGCTTTGTTAAGATCTCTGAAGTCCGTGCAAACTCTAATAGATTTATCTGGCTTCGATGGTGCGTAATGAGATTAGGATCCAAGCCTGGCATATCAGAGTACGTCCATGCAAAGTTTATTTTCTTTTCTACGAATAGTTGAGTGAACTCCTTCAATTCTTCTGCTGATAGTGATTGAGCTACATGAATGATGTGTGGTGTCTCTTGACTCCCAATGTTCATTGGTTGAGTTGGCTCGATCAATATGGAGGACCTTTCCTGGAAATGACTTGGCAGTATATCAAGTATCTCACCTTCAGGTGCCTCTGAGAGGTTTTCACCTTTAGGTACGTCCTTTATTTTCTCTTTTTTAGATTCTGACACCGCCACAATGTGGTTTTCGCCATCAAATCTTTTATTTTTATTTTTTTTGTTTTTGCGACTAAGATACTTGATATCTGCTTCATTCATGTTTTCACTCTGTTCACTAGTGGAAGAGTCTATAGGTTCGACTGCATTGAGATAATAGGCTAACGTATAGTCATTGGCAAAAGTAGGTATATTCATGGGCTGGTTTTGTAAAGTACAGTCAATCAATTCGAGATGTACTAAGGATAAATCTTGGATAGGTTCAAGAGCGTTCACGGTATTGTTATCACAACGGCGGATCAAAAAGTTGAGTTCTAGAAGAATACCTTATGTAAGTGTCTCGAGACCAGGAAGAGTTAGATCATGATTATTAAAGTTCACATTAATATTTAGTTGATCTAATCCGATAGACATACTTGTAACGTCGTTCACTACGCTAGACTAGACGTCATATCGTGGTTTAATAGTGATAAGATCAGTAGACAAATTTTCATTGTTTGTATCAGCTGATTCAGAATTTGAGGCTGAGTAGATATTGTCCTGAATAAGACTGTCATCAGAGTCATCAGGTGAAGTTTCTAAGTCTTCTTCAAGTGATTTAATAAGTGTATGTATGGTATCAACACCAACATCTTTAATACTGCAAGTTCCTCCATGTTGTGGTTCATTTGTCACTTGTATATGACACACCTGTTGACATGATCTTGATATTTCTATGATTTGTTGTCGTCTACTCCATTCAGCTTCTTATGGACTAATAATTGGTTCTTGTTCTGTAGCTTCCAACTCTTCTTGTGTAGTGCTATACCTAATTTGTTCTATTTTAGGATAGGGGTACATAGATGAGAAGCTTTCTGGTATTCTTCCTTCTTTCAGTCCTTGTTCATAATGTGCTTGTCTCTTTTGTCTAATTTCCTATATTTCTTTCTCTAGTTTTATGTGCATCAGCTCTTGAGCATCATTTATGACATCGCTAGACTTTTCTGGAGTTTCTATAGTGGATGTGTCTGAGAGGTGGTCAGGACCCCATTCATACTCGTTTGAATCAGTCTCTGAATTGTCTACTTGTTGCCTACCAGTATATGTGACTGGAACTTTTAGTCATGCAAACAATTCCTTGATTCTTACTACTTCATCTCTTATATCCTCAGGGACCTCAACTTCCTGTATTATTGTAGCTGATATCATCGAAGCTTGAGCACTGACTGTTTCTTCTTTCTTGACTGTTGATTCCTCTTTCTCTTTTCTACACTCTACTTTTGTTTGTTGAGTGTCTACTTCCTGTAATGTTGAAGGTGATATCCTTTTCTGCCACTTAGACTTAGAAACATGTTTTTGGTCTGATGTCTTTTTTAGATCGTAAGCCAGTCCAGCCTTATCATTTGTGGATTTGGTTCGTAGTTGAATTGGTTCAGTAATACCTTCCTTTTATTTGCCCAGAGGACCAGTACCTGAGTACCCCATGCGTTGAATCATTTTGTAGCCAGGACCATATTGGTTTGAAGAAATCTCACAATGTCGTACCTCCTCATTTTGACAATCTTCCTTAAAGAGCCAGTTAAGAAAAACATCCTCTTCTATTTCATCCGCCAAGGAGGTAGAAGACTGTACAAAGAGACCATCATATATGGTACTCAGAGCTGAATTTTGTGTTCTCATAGCCTTTGATGGCTTGCCCAACTATTTTGGTGATGGAGGGAGAGAAACTAATGAAAGTATCGGTTCTATCTTGTAGCCATCCATGCTGGTATTTGTAATCTTCAATCTCTTTTCTAAGTCTTTCATTGGTGTTTTTGGATCTGCATTTGGAGAGGCTGCCCTATTATGAGGCACAAAAGTACCTGCACCTTTTGTCAATGCATTATATACGACATTTGTATCAGCAGGAATACTGACTTCAGCTCCGTTATAAGGAAACTTTAAGCATTGATGGTATGTTGATGGTACTGCATTCATTTCATGAATCCACGACCTGCCCAGTAATATATTGTTGGAAAAGGACATCTCTTTCTACAGGTCCCACTCTGATAGGTAATGACACCAGACCTTTAGAAGTCCTTTCTTTCTCATCATAGGCTTTTATTGTTATTTTCTTGCCAGGATCAATGACATTTTCAGAGAATCCTAGTTGTGTAAGCAGACTATAAGTACAAATATTCAACCCTGCGCCTCCATCTATCAAAACATGTTTGACTCTGTGTTTGTGGATCATGGCTTCAATATGCAATGGTTGGTTATGTGGATGATTTAGTGAGTTGCAATCTTCTTCAGAGAAGGTCAGATAGTGAGGTGAAGTCAAATGACCCACCATAGACTGAAACCGATCAATATCTAAATCTTTTGGAACGTTGGTGGTGAGCAATGCTTTGTCTAGGATCTCTTTGTGAGCAGATGAGAGTTTTAGCAATTCAAAGATTGAGATTTGAGCATTTGTCCTTTTCAACTGTTCAACAACACTATATCTAGAAGATGATGATGAAGTTAACCTTTTAAATTTGTCCAAGGTTGATTCTTTTTGTTTGTTTGGCAAGGCTGGTGGGTTTGATGTTGCTTGAGCTGGGTCAGAAGAACTAGCTCCTTGGAGGGTGACTTTCTTTTGAGAATGGGTGAAAGCTCTTGCATAGCGTGATTCATTTGGTTTATCTTGGACTATAATCACATTGCAATATTCTGAGTGGGAAGGCTCAATCATGTTGATAACGTTGTCTTGACTGGCATAAGTATAATTTACCTTGGCACCTCCTTTGGTCTTTGAAGAATCACCTTGTTTGTAAACAGGCAAAGGGTCTTTAAATGCTTTATGATCTGCATTAGTCGGATGATTCCCAACAACAACTTTACCAACGTTTATGAGATCTTGAATCTCATGTTTTAGCTTCATGCAATTGTTTATGTTATGACCTTTATTCCGATGGAAGTCACAGTATTCATTTTCTCTCCACCATCTTGGTTTAACATCTGGATCACATGGTCTGGAGTTATCTGGTAGTGTTATCAAGTTGTTTGCCAACAGAGTTTTGAAAGCGGATTCATATGATTCTTCGAGAGGAGTAAAATCACGCTTAGGTTTGGAAAGCCAAGGCTTTTCTTTGAACCATTCCTTTGTTTTCTTTGGCGGATTTTTTGCTGCAGCCTCAACGGCTTTAAGTGCTTGTGTACCACTAGCCAAGTTGAATATTATGGATTTTGAGTTGGCTTTGACAGTGTCTACTACTCCATCGTTAACAACATTCTTGTTGTTTTCTTTGCCAAACTTCCAATACTTTTTCTTCTCTTTAGAGCTAGATCTTGGTTGTGTTTCTTTCCAAGGCATGATATCCCCCTTGTTAATGAGCACATCTTCCATTCGAATAGCATTATCTACCATTTTGTTAAATGATGGGTGTACTTTCATTTGTACACTATACTTCAATTCGGGGACCAAGTTATTGACAAATATATCCATTTTCTCGGAGTTTGGGATAGGTCGAGAATACCTACAAAACATCTTTCTCCAACGTTGGAGGAAAGTAAGAAGAGGCTCCCTTGTTTTTTGTTTAGTATTGCAAAGCTCAATCATAGTTACAAGATGTCGAATGTTGTATGAGTGTTGTTGTAAAAATAGTTGGATTAGTTCTTCGAACATTTTTATTCCCTTGGGTAGACTTGACAACCATTCCATTGCTTGACCCCCTAAACTCTTTGGGAAGAGGCACATGAGGTACGTTTGATCCTGCATGAACTCCATGCAGGCAGCACAAAACTCTTTGACATGATCTTGGGGATCTGAGGTACCATCATACTTATCAAATTTTGGGATCTCCACTCGTGAGGGAAATCGAGGCATGTATAGATTCTTGACAATTGGAAAGGGACATATTATTTCCAGAGAATATTGTTTTGGGGACTTGTCCTTATTCTTCAATTTTGTGACCTCCATTCGTAAGGCTAGTAATTGTTTGTGTACCATGAGTATAGGTGATTCTTTATTTTTAGTAACGAGGGTCTAAACATCATATCCAGTAGGAAGTTTAGCACCTTGTTTTGCTAGTTCTAAGAAATAGTCTTCCTTCTCTCGGGTCATGATAGCTTTCATCATTTTTCTAAAGTCTTTGTGCTTTTGACAGTCAAGGATTTCTTTTTCTGGAGGTTCAGTGTCTTCGTCAGCCTCACTTGATGATGAGGAATCATTATCATTTTCAGGAATGTTATTATCGTCCTTGTTTCCATCATTGTGTTCCGTCTCATATATAGTGGGAGATTTAGGCTCATCAAAAATTGGTCCGCCTGATGACGACGGTATGTCAGTAAGTGGATCCTTTTCGTAAAATGGATTGTCGGTGTATGAAAAGGGTATTCCTTTGCCTTTGGCTTCTTTCTTACAAGAACTCCTGGTTTGTGTAGGCATTTTTATGGATTAGTGTGACCTAAAGTTGTTTGTGATGCAGAGCTCAAGATCAATTTTAGAGCTAGTTGTTTAGTTAATGTATTGTTTGGGAGAAACAACTGAGATTCAGTCTGGTTTCAGGAATGATCTATCCTGTATAAGACGTTTATCTAAGTTGATTCTAAGAGTAGTGTAAGATTCAGTCTGGTTTTAGGAACGATCTATCCTGTATAAGACTTTATCTAAGTAACTAAAATTTGATAGGTAGTTGATTGAACTAGCTGGAAGATGATTGACCAAATCGTGCAACGCAAATGGCAGAGGTACACTATCTTGATCTGTTTATGCTCAGGAAAATGATAACCAGTATTATGTTCGTTGTAAGCTATTTTTAGGCAAATTTGACTGTTTTGTTCTGACAAAACCAGAGACTTGTACAACAAAATTTTCTGAACCGAACGATAATTTAGCAGATACAGGATGACAACAGTTATCTTTTGTATGAGTTACTGCTTCGTACCGTACAACAAATGGGTATGTGCAGGACGACAAAAGACTCAGAGCAGTTTTGTTTCGTACGACACAGGATACATAACCAAACGACAAATTAAAATGACTCATACGACATAGGATCAGGTCTAGGACAACAAATTAGAAAACTCGTACGACACAGGATTAGGTGAAGCACGATAAATTATCAGACTTGTACGACTGTTCACAGGACAGAGCCTAGAAATTCTATTTTTTTCAATTGTTGAGTATGATAACTGAGTATGACCAATTCTGAGATGGACTGATTTTGGACCAGGATACATAATTTTGACTTAAGATGAACAAGTTTCGACACAGACAGAGTTTTGACTTAGGATGGACTAGTTTCTGACATGGACAAAGTTTTGACTTAGGACGGACTAGTTTCTGACACGGATAGAGTTTCGACTTAGGATGGACTAGTTTCTGAAACGGACAAAGTTTCAACTTAGGATGGACTAGTTTCTGACACAGATTGAGTTTCAACTTAGAATGGACTAGTTTCTGACACAGATAGAGTTTCGAATCATTGAGTTGTTTCTTGTCTTCTCCAATTTTGGTATTTCAAATTTTTTGTTTCAGGGATGAAAACACAGAAAACAAGTAGTATGTATAGTGACTCCAATCACAAAATGCACACCCTAAGGTATTTGGTGAGGAAAGAAAACCTTTGCTTGTAGACTCAGGTACACACCCAATAGCTAATTAGAATACGGCCGCTGAGTCTCACGCAATGGATTCTCAACGTCGTATTATTCGACTCCAAACGCTAATGGGGGCACAAAATGACAAGTATCTTGGGAGAGTTACTATCTCTCTTGCACAAAGATTATCCCCCTTTCGAAGATGAACCAAGTAGCTTCTAATTTTAATTGGAACTAGTCAGGGATCCGTTCGGTGCGTCAAGGTATAAACTCAATTAAGAGGTCTTCCAGCCTTGAAAACCAAGGTTTAATATACCCGAAGGTACGGAGGAGAGCTATCCCCGAGCACTGCCGTTGACTTGATTTTCATCAAATCACGTTTATTTTATAGTGGGTTGGAGTACTTGGCATTTAGCCATTCCCACTTAGGTCGTTCCCCTCACACCGGTCGTAACGACTTTAAGAGTTTTTCAACCCCTCAGGAGGGCAGGCCTACTAAAGATGTACAAATCTCAAACAAAGAAAATGCCTCAAGGGTCTGGATTTTTGATTGTCTAGAAAAAGACAAGAGCATATTCTCCTACCTCTCAGAATCTTCTAAAAACACAAAAGACATATTTTTTCTTTAACCAGATAGCAAGTTAGGTTCCTAAAAAATGAATTTAAAGAATACACGATGTTTAGTCGATTCTCCTTAGGCAACCTGCAAAGACAATGAATCAATAATCATATTGTCTCTGTGCGACAAGCATATTCTTTGACAAGCGTTTTGCAAAAACTGATTAGGCTGTGAAAAATTCTGAGATAGACAGATAAACAGTCAGGGTCAGTCGTCAGAATAATAAAAAAATAATGAAAATTTGCCTCTTTTTTTTAAATTTTTTTACCAGAAAATATAGAGTCGTATGACAGTATGAAAACTCGTACGATACAGGATCCCAACTCATACGAGACAGGATTCCACTTTGTACGACACCGGTAGTTTGTCGTTTCAGCCTGTGGGAATTGTTGTACGAGATGTACGGACGTAAAATCGAAAAAAAACTGAAATCTGGAAAATAACAAAAAAAAATAAGCAGTCAGTCTTGGAGGCCAAAAAATGTAGCCTTCGGCCCCACGGTGGACGCCAGAGATGACGTGGTTGAAAAAGTGGTCTGTAACTGCAAGCACAACACTTCAATTAAGTCATTATATGCATGGTTAGTAATCAATAATCAATAAGTAATAAACCATAACAAAGCGACTAATTGCCTTCTAAAAGATGCGAGTATAAGATTGCTCTCATATTGTTATAAGCAATACCAGTGACTAGACTACACCAAGACGAAAAATTTAATCTATATGATATTAACTATATGGATGCAAGATGGATGAATAATTCAAGCAAATAATCAATTCAAGCAATAATGGATGTAAGCAGTGATGGATGAGTAAAATAGATGCAAATAATCTAAAAAAGCACAATAATCTTCAATGAGTCCAGAGTGAAATTAGCGTGATAATAATCTCCAAGCATGTTCTCAAAAATCTCTGGAGTAAATTGAAATGAGAGCTGAAGACTGTATTTATAGAGAATTACCAAGAGAAAAGCTCAATTTAGGATTAATTGAAAATAATTGAGAAATCAGGTTTAGTTAACCTTGAGATAGATTCCAATTATAGTTTAATTGAAATGCATTCAAATTAGAAGTCCAAGTTGCATTGGAAATAATAATAAATTAATTCCATGCATTTGTGATAAAAATAGATAATTCTTTTATTTATTCAAGAAAAGAGTCTTTTCAATGCAACTGAACTTCTTTTTCTGAAAACCTTTGAGTTCCAATTTTAGAGAATAATTCAATAATTCAATTAATTGCTTTTCTGATTTCAAGTTCTAAGTTTAGAAAAAGAAATAATATCTCAAGTTTGATTTCTCTCTCAATTCAATTCTTTTATTTTAATTTCAATTCAAGTCTTGTTTTGTAATTAATTCCTTTTGCATGATTAAATGACAATTTTATTAATTAATTAAATATGCAAGGATATTTAATAAATTAAAATAGGATAATTGATCAAAATGATATTCTTGGAAATGATTCAATTAATTAAATGAATATTTAATTAATATTGAGTAATTGATTTGCCATGTGATAATTGATGATTAAAGAATTAATAATGTGCTCAAGGTCGATTTAATTGCCTTTGGTTAGGACCTTTGTGATGTTGTCGAGATTAGGGGCCCATGGTTTAGATGACCATTTTTAGGGTATTACACTTGGTTACTCGTTAAATCCTCTAACAAGGTGGTCCATTAGCTTGGATTCTTAAATCCTCCGGCGAGGTTACTCCTAACAGGGTATTGTGCTTTTCATCAAGGCATATTTTTAAATCCCTTAACCGGGTGATTCCTAACCGGAATGAGTTCTTAACAGGACTTATTGTAAAGTTTTAACAGGCTTGGCTCCTAACATGACAAACTTCATAAGAGTTCAGATAGCTATCCTTGTGAGTCTCATCTCACCATGGTTTTTACCTATTTGGGTTTTCCACATATAAACATTTGTGTCAAGTGGTGAATGCTTTTGTGGATGTGATCTTATTTGTTGATTTGGTTAATTTGTGATAAGGCATGTTAAGTAGAAGCATTGAGAGATGAATATGTTGAGTTATGATTAAGCATTGTTGATGTTTACAAGATTGAAGTTGTTTGTTGTTAAAGTTGTCATAATAGTTAAACTGGTTGATGTAAAGTATTCTTATGAATATTGATCTTGACTGAGAAATGTTTACTTTGTTTGACTGAGTTTGAGTTTGGGAACTTTGTATCAGTTTTTTAATATACTGATTCACCCCCCCTCTCAATATTCTATCGGGTACTTATTCTTTCATCATACCATCAATTGGTATCAGAGCAACTCAAGTCCTCTTAATCTAAAATCCTAACAGCTTGAGAAAAAGATCTTGTAGATCATGATGAAGAAAGAAGGTTTGAAGTTCAACAAAGATAACTATAGAGTATAGAGCGACAAAATGAAGATTTACATTAAGAGTCTTGGTAGTCAGTATTGGGATCATATAGAAAATAAGTATACTACACCTACTGGACCCCTGGCTGATGATCAGAAGAAAGAACAACAAGAAAATCACCAGGCATTAGATGCTATTATCAGTTCCCTATTTGATGTTGAATATGTAGATGTTCATGGTCTTGAAACTACATATGAAGTATGGAAGAAATTAGAAGAGATTTACAGCTGTGATGAACATGCTAAGATTGCCAAAGAGGAGAGTTTAAGAGGAAAGTTTGACGACATGAGGATGTCTGAAGGTGAGAATATCCAGTAGTACGGTCAAAGGATTAAAGAGATAGTTGGTGAGATAAAGAGTGTAGGAGGGAAATTGGAAGATGCCACAGTAATCAGTAAGGTACTAAGAACCCTGCTACCAGTCTATGCTATCCGAGTTGCAACTATTCAGGAGCTGAAATCCATTGACAAGACAAAGGTAACTCTTGACTCTATTATTGGCAAACTTACTACTTTTGAACTAAATGGCTATGATGGTAGTGTACAGAAATTAGAATCTGCATTTAGAGCTTCTGTCTCTAACCCATATGTGAGAAGAAGTAGATATACCGGCCATAACTATGAATCTAGATCCAGCAGAGATGTTGAAGCTGAAGACAGGTTAGTGGAACTTGAAGCATTGTTGGCAAAACATTTGCCAAGAGGCACTAGTAAATATAGAGGTAAGCTACCTTTAAAATGTTTTGCATGCAACGAGATTGGTCATATAGCAGAAAATTGCCCTAATGGTGAAAATGAATACAAGATAGACAAATTTAAGAAATATAAGGGTAAAGGCAAGAGAGACTGTCTTGTAGCTATTGACAGTGGTATTACAGATGAAGAATCTAATGATGATGCTAGTGAAGATATTGTGTTTGTAGCTATTAAGGAAGAAATATCGGATCAGAAGGCACTAGTATCCAGAATGGATAACTCTGATGATTGGATCATCGCTAGTGGTTGTTCACATCACATGACTGGTGATCGGAGAAAATTTCTTTCCCTGAAATAATTTGATGGTGGTGTTGTCAGATTTGGCAATGACTCACCCTGTATGGTTAAAGGTATGGGAGTTATTTCTCTTAATGGGAAGAGAAATGTTGATGATGTCTATTGGGTTGAAGGCCTAGAGCACAATCTATTAAGTTTGGCACAACTTAATGACATAGGATACCCATTGGAGTTCAGAAATGGAATGTGCAAAATCTTTGACAACAAAGGTGAATTGATTGCAATCGAGAAACAGACCAGAGGAAATCTATTTCATCTCGATCTTGAAGTTAGCAACTGTTTAATTGCCAAAATAGATGATAGTTGGCTTTGGCATTGAAGATTTTGTCATATAAATTTTGACAATATTGTTAAAGTAAGCAAATCTAAGACAGTAAGAGGTTTGCCTCAGCTAGACAAACCGGTTAATGCTATTTGTAAAGAATGTCAACTAGGAAAGATGACTTCTTCAACTTTTAAGAGCAAGTCCTTCTCAGTAGAGTACTTGTTAGATTTGGTTCATACAGATCTATGTGGACCAATAAGAACAAGAAGCATTCAAGGTGACATATACTTCATGATATTCACTGATGATTGTTCAAGGATGATGTGGGTCACATTCTTGAAGGATAAGAATGAAGCTTTTGGTAAATTCAAGGCATTCAGAGCCTTAGCTGAGAAAGAGAGTGGCAAAAAGATAAAATGTCTAAGAACAAATCAAGGCGGTGAATTCACTTCTGTAGAGTTCACTAAACATTGTGATGATAATGGTATCAAGCGGCAGCTTTCTACACCAAGGACACCACAGTAGAATGTTATAGCAGAGAGAAACAACTGGTTAGTGGTTGAAGCGGCTAGAACTATGTTGATACAAGGAGGTGTATCAAAAACATTTTGGAAAGAAGTTGTAAGTACAACTGTGTACATAATGAACCGAGTTCTGGTAAAAAGAGGTAAGGACAAGACCCCATATGAGTACTGGTATGGGAGATCACCTGATGTTAGCTATTTTAAGATATTTGGAAGCAAATGTTTTATTAAAAGAGGTGATTACATAAGCAAGTTTGGAGCTAAGAGTGATGAAGGCATGTTTCTTGGCTATTCCGCCAAGAGTAAGGCCTATAAATGCTTCAACAACCGGACACAAAAAATTGTTGAGAGTGCTGATGTTCATGTAGATGAATGTCCTAGAATTTTAGAAGGAACCAGCTTCGAGAAGAAGGATGAAGATCCTTGCATTTATCTTTTGGAACCTGAAATTGTTAAATCAGAAATTGGTAAAGCAAATTCTGATGTACTTGTTCAACCGAAACAAATAAAGTTAGAGGAACATGATAATGAAGAACCTGAACCTGAACCTGAACCTGAAGAGAATGATCATGTTATTCCTAGGTATGTGAGATTGAATCACGATCCTGAACAGATAATTGGGGATAAGGATGTCAGAGTACTAACTAGAAGGAGTATAAGAGAAAACTCTTGCATGATCTCCACCTTTGAACCTAGAAGTGCTAAGGAGGCATTTGGTGATGATAATTGGGTGAAAGCTATGGAAGAGGAGTTGGATCAAATTGAGAATAACAACACTTGGACCTTGGTACCTCAACTCGTAAACAAGAATGTTGTAGGTACTAAATGGGTGTTCAGAAACAAATTAAATGAACATGGTGTTGTAATTTGCAATAAGGCAATATTAGTATGCAAAGGTTGTGCACGAGAAGAAGGAGAGGATTATGGAGAAACTTTTGCACCACTAGAAAGACTAGAAGGTGTCAGAACATTGCTTGCATTTGTAGCTCATAAGAAGTTTAAGGTATACTAGATGGATGTTAAGTCTGCATTCTTGAATGGAATACTGGAAGAAGAGGTTTATATAGAGCACCCTGATGGTTATGCATTGACAGATAAGGAAGACATGGTATGGAAATTGCATAAAGCTTTGTATGGATTAAAGAAGGCACCTAGAGCATGGTATGAACGACTTCATACTCATCTGATAAAGATAGGCTTTACTAGAACCAATGATGACAACAACATTTATCTCAAGTCTAAAGGAGATGATATACTGGTCAGTGAAGTATTTGTAGATGACATTATATTTGGAGGTAATGATGACATGAGTAATTGTTTTGCAGATGAAATGAAGAATGAATTTGAGATGTCATTAGTAGGGGAAATAAAAAAAATTCATAGGCTTACAGATACAACAGATGAAGAATGGTATTTTCATTACTCAATCCAAGTATGTGAAAGAGGTTTTGAACACTTTCGGTATGAGTGACTGTAAACCAGTTGGAACCCCAATGGTTACAAGTTGTAAATTGTCCAAGGAAGATGCATCTAAGTCTGTAGTTGAAAAGGAATACAGGTCAATGATTGGCGAATTACACTATGTTATTCACAGTCGACCGGATATTGCCCATGCAGTTGGTATTGTTGCTATATTTTAGAAGAATCCAAAGGAGGCACATCTGATGGCAACCAAGAGAATTTTTAGATATCTAAAAGGTACTGTTAACTATGGGTTATGGTATCTATATGGTAGAAATTTTAATTTGAAAGCATACATAGATGCTAATTGGGCAGGAAATATTGATGACTAGAAGAGTACTACCGATGGAGAAATCTTTGTATGAGGAAGGTCAGTCTCTTGGAGTAGTAAAAAGCAGAGTTGCACTTCACAATCTACTCCTGAAGCTGAATATGTAGCAGCTTATATGAATTGCACACAAGCTATGTGGATGAGGCACATTTTGGAAGATTTGAAGATGGAAATCTCAGAACCAATAAAGATTTTGTGTGATAATACAAGTGCAATAAACATTTCTAAAAATCTTGTTTTGCACGCAAGGATTAAGCACATTGAATTGAAATATCAGTTCTTGAGGGAAAAAGTTCAAAGTAAAGATGTTATCTTGGAGCATGTTTCTACCAAGGCGCAGCTTGTAGATAACTTTACCAAACCTCTGCCTAAGACCACTTTCAAGTACCTGAGAAGTCAATTGGGGGTTGTCCCTCTTCACGAAGTTAGTTGAGCATGATGCGGATTGCATCAGTCGCTGAACCACTTGCAAAATTTTACATGGATTGATGAATAAGTGGATGTAGTCCACAGGGGGAGCATCAAGTTGCAGAATGTTATTGATGCATGGTGAGAGAAAAATTACATGTTTTAATTTCACTTTGGCATTGTTGTCAAAGGGGGAGAAGAATAATGTGATTGAGGAGAAGAGTATGTGTTTGATTAGGTGAACCAGCAACAGGCTGAAGATAGGACAGAGCAAGGTGAATACTTGGTAATGTAAACCAGGATTCCTATTCACCAATCTCAGCAACAATCAGAGGCGTTGATATTTGTATTGCCATCGATGCCAAAGGGGGAGATTGTTGGCATTTTGAGTTTGTTGGTATTTTGCATAGAGATTGCATTAATGATATGTTGTCATTGATGTCCATTGAACCGGTAATGGTATTTATGTTGTTGCTGATATTGTTGTTTTTGATATTGGCTAGTAACCAGTAAGAAGAGCTTTGTGGAAGATGTTGTAAACCTATATGTTAAGTTTGTGAGATAAATCGGTGAATCGGTGTAAAGGGTTAAACCTTTTTATGCATTGTAACTGGTAAACCCTATCAGTTGTTAAAGCTTAACCGATCAAGTTTGTTGGTTTATTATCTGATGAGCGGTAATGATGAAGACACGTGTGATCATTGAATGAGGATATGTTCAAATTGTTTTGGCGTGTTTTCTTATTGTCTAGGAAAGGAGCAAAGTGGATTGCATTTAATGCACAACATGTGATGAGTTACAAAGTCCTATGAAGTGGTGATCATGGAGCGGTTGGAATTTTCTTGAAGAATGTGAAGAGATTGTCATGATTTCTAATGGTCAAGATTGTAACGACTTTTTTGTAATTTCGATGATGAGAATTAGGTTTTTGTTGTGTTACCAACCTAATTGATTTCTATTTAAGGTCGATGAAGTTGTTGTAAAGGTTGTTGGCAAGATTGGTAGAAAGCCTATCGAGTGTGTAGTTGCCCAACCAATGAATGGATCTACACTTTGAGTGAAGGTAGATTGAAGCATAGAAGGATCTAATCAAGCAAATGTAGTGTTACTCAGATAGATCAAGAAAACCTGTTGTTTTCTAACAATTATAGTAGAAGTAAAATCCCTTACCGGGTAAGCTCTAACAAGCTTGGTTACTCATTAAATCCTCTAACAAGGTGGTCCATTAGCCTGGATTTTTAAATCCTCCAGCGAGGTTACTCCTATCAGGGTATTGTGCTTTTCATCAAGGCATATTTTTAAATCCCTTAACCGGGTATTCCTAACCGGAATTAGTTCTTAACATGACTTATTGTAAAGTTTTAATAGGCTTAGCTCCTAACAGGGTGAACTTCAGAAGAGTTCAGATAGCTATCCTTGTGAGTCTCATCTCACCGTGGTTTTTACCTATTTGGGTTTTCCACATATAAACATTGTGTCAAGTGGTGAATGCTTTTGTGGTTGTGATCTTATTTGTTTATTTGGTTAATTTGTGATAAGGCATGTTAATTAGAAGCATTGAGAGATGATTATGTTGAGTTATGATTAAGCATTGTTGATGTTTACAAGATTGAAGTTGTTTGCTGTTAAAGTTGTCATAACAGTTAAACCGGTTGATGTCAAGTATTCTTATGAATATCGATCTTGACTGAGATATGTTTACTTTGTTTGACTGAGTTTGAGTTTGGGAACTTTGTATCAGTTTTTCAATATACTGATTCACCCCCCCCCCCCCCATCTCAATATTCTACCGGATACTTATCCTTTCATCATACCATTAGTCTTCCTACAAGGTATGAAATGAGCCATCTTCAAAAATCTATCCACTACCACAAATATAGAATCATTTCCTCTCGGTGTCTTAGGCAATCCAAGGACAAAATACATGCTTATATCCTCCCAAGGTCTTACCGGTACTATCAAAGGTTTATACAATCCTGCATTCTAACTACTACCTTTTGCAAATTGATAAACTCTACAACTCTGCACATATCTCTTAACATCCTTATGAATCTGGAGCCAAAAGTACTACTCACTCACCAATGCAATTGTTTTGTCAATGCCAAAATGTCCAGCTAAACCTCCACTATGTTTCTCTTTTATTAGGTTCTCTCTCATGGAACTCTTAGGTATGCACAACTGAACTCCCCTGAATAACATCCCATCCTGAATGAAATAATCCAACCATTTTCTCCTACCAACCATAACCGGTTCTCTACATGCTTTCCACGGTTCTGCAAATCCAAGTCTTCATCATACAAGGTCTTCAAATCTTCAAAACCTAATACTGTCACTCTCATCTCTGTCAGTAAATTCCTTCTCCTAGTCAATGCATCAACAACTTTGTTAGATTTCCCACTTCTATGCTTCAACACAAAGGTGTAACTCTGTAATAATTCTACCCATCTCATATATCTTTGATTCAACTTACTCTGATTGTTCAAATACTGCAAAGCTTGATGATCTGTATGGTGGTATGATGAATCAATAAGGATCCGAACAACTACTGAGAGGTGGGGTGTGAATCGGTAGATAGAAAACTGACTAAACTTTCACCAAACTCAAAAAAAACCTCTCTAGTCAAACTCATAACTGATTGGTTCAAACATTGAACTACAATTTGCAATATCACTGTCAAGTATACGGTTGACTGTCATTACAGAATAATAGTATAACAACTCTGAAACTCTTAAAACCTTTTAACAAAAACATTCAAATACTTTACTAACAATAGTTAAAGCACATTTCATATTACTGATGGTCATCTTATCATATCTAAGTGGATTTAGTAGTTAAGCAAATTAACCATAGCAAACATAACCATAAAAACATTCATCACTTGACACAATGATTTTGACGTGGAAACCCAAATGGGAAAAACCACAGTGGGGATGAATACCCACAAGTATTCTGAACTCTTATGAAGTTTGCCCTATTAGGAGCCAAGCCTGTTAAAGCTTTACAAAAAGTCATGTTAAGAATAGATTTTGTTAGGGACCACCCAGTTAAGGGATTGACTATAATGCCCTATTAGAAGCAATACCTTGTTAGGATTAACCTTGATAGAGGATTTGAAATCCAATCTATTGGATCACCTGGTTAGAGGATTTAGATAGCACTAAGCTTGTTAAAGCTTACCCTGTTAAGGGATTTGACTGTTGTAATTGTTAGAGAACAATAGGGGTTTGTTGATCTGGTGAATGGAACTACTCTACTTGATCAGATCCTTTTCATGCTCCTATCTACCTTCACACATACTATAGATACACCTTATGGTTCGACAACCGTTCACTCTTACACTTAACCAAAATTGCCAACACTACAACAAAACAACTCATCGACCTTATAAGCAAAATAATAGGTCGATAACACATCACAAACCTAAGATCTCATAGAGATTACAAACAAATCGGTTTAAGTATGACCATTGGATTACATAGAAATCATTGCACATGATTCAAGACAACCTCGACCGCTCCTTGATCATCGCTTCATTGATCCCTGTAACTCATCACGCGGTTTCCACTTCATGCAATGTACTCGCTCATTCCCAAGATAAAACCGTTATCTTTACGCGCCAAAAACCATTTGAAACTCCTCACATACAATATACATACGTGGCATAATCATTAGCGTTCATCATTTGATCATAAACCAATACAAGCGATTCACCAAGCTCCATCGGTTAGGGTTTATCACATCGATAGGTAGGCTTGTTGGCTGATCTTACAGCTTCTCAAGTAATACTGGTTTCCTTCACTAGCTCACCTACCGGTTGCAAAACAACATCATAACAACATCATTACCAGTTATAATTGAAATCAATGACAACATAATAGTTCATCAATGCAATCTTCATGCAAATGCCAACACTGTATACAACACAAACTCCTTAGGCAACAAGTAGTGTCTCCATTTCTTCAAGGCTTGAATTATGGCAAAAATTCCTAATCAGACATCGAATATCTCTTTCGGGCATCATTCAATTTTTCACTGAAATAGGCTACTGCTCTCCCTTCTTGACTCAAAACTGCTCCTATTGTTGTTCCACTTGCATCACAATCCACTTGAAATAGCTTATTGAAATCTGATAAAGCTAACAGAGGCTGCTCAATCACTTTCTGCTTCAATAATTCAAAAATTTTGTTTGCTCCAGTGGTCCACTTGAATTCCTTCTGATCTCCTCTCATGGTCTCAGTCATAGGGTTACAAACTGAACTGAAATTTCTGATAAACTTCTGGTAAAAACTAGCCAATCCATGAAATGATCTTACCTCTCCAATGCTTTCCGGTGTAGGCCACTCAACAATGGCTTTCACTTTCTCAGGGTCCATCTTCAAACCATCCTCAGATATCATAAATCCTAAATAGACTAACTTATCCTTCATGAAAGTACACTTCTTGATATTGATCAACAACTTTTCTTCTCTCAACCTCTGTAAAACTTTTCTTAACTGCAACAAATGCTCCTCTTTTGTTTTACTGAAAATCAAAATGTCATCCAAATACACAATAACAAACTTACCCAAGAATTTATTCAATGCCTCATTCATCAACCTCATGAAAGTACTTGGTGCATTAGTCAATCCAAAAGGCATCACTAACCATTCAGATAGTCCTTCATTTATCTTAAATGTTGTCTTCCACTCATAACCTTCTCTGATCCTAATCTGATAAAATCCACTCTTCAAATCCATCTTTGTAAAGTATTTTGCTCTACTCAAACAGTCCATTATGTCATCAATCCTAGGCAAAGGAAACCGGTATTTCACTGTGATCTTGTTTATTACTCTTGAATCGGTACACATCCTCCATTCTCCAGTCTTCTTAGGTTCTAATACCGTTGGTATTGCACAATGGCTCAAACTCTCCCTAATCAAACATTTCTTCAAAAACTCCTGCACTTGTCTATCCAATTCTTCATTCTCTGTCGGTGTTAACCGGTGTGCAGCTTTGTTAGGCAAACTAGCTCCGGGAACCAAGTCCATGCAATGACTAATACTTCTAATATGTGGCAATCCATTAGGTACATTATCTGAAATGATGTCCTCATATTCTGTCAGCAAATCTCTTATCTCTCTCGGGTGCTCTCCTTCCAATTTCGATCTCTCAGTCTTCTTAGGAATTAAGGCAAAACGCACATTCTCATGTCCCAGTCCATCCATGAATTTCCTTCCATTTACTAAATAGATTTTGACATTTGTACAGACTTCATTCTTCAAAGGTTCCTCCAAAGGTAACAAGGTTTGCTTCATCCCATTGGCCACAATAGTGTATGTATTCTTCCTTCCATCATGTATTGCCTGTCTATCAAACTGCTTAGGTCTTCCCAATAAAAGATGATAAATATCCATAGGCATAATATCACACAAAACTTCATCATGATAATTCCCAATTTTCAATTTTACCAAACACTGTTCATTTACTAACAACTTATGTTCATCATGAATCCATGCTATCTGATAAGGCTTAGGCTATTTCAATCTCTCCAATTTCAACTTATTGACCATCTCTTATGAAACAAGATTATCTGAACTACCACTATCAATAACAACTTTACAACACTTGTTGGATACCTTACATCTAGTCTTGAATAGATTCTTCCTCTGCAAGGGTTCTTCATCTCCTCCCGTATGACACAAAGATGTCCTCATCATCAGCAGTTCTCCATCTTTCAGTTTATTGTTTGATCCGGAGGTGTTTTCTTCCATCACTGTTGCTCTTTCGGTATCCTCTGCCTTCTTACATTCGAATGCACAGTGTCCTCCTCCACACTTAAAGTAAGTTCCTCTAAATGTCCTCTTGTCTTGTCTTCCAAAGTTCTCATTCCAGTAACCATCTGGTTCTCTCCTCTGGTATAAATTTCTATCATCCTTGCGGTATAAATTACCTTCTTTTCTCACTTCTGTGTCCTTGTTTTGATTTGTACTAGTTCCTCTTCCTCCAGTAAACCTTCCACCTCTACCTCTTTGTCTCTGCTCATGTCTTTTGTTCAATTTCTCCTTAGCCTTTAGTGCATATTGGTAAGCATCTTCAACACTCTCTAGTTTGATCATATTGAGTTCATCTTGTACAGACATCCACAATCCATTCAAATATCTTGCAATTTGTTCAACTTCATCATCAACATGTCTGGATTTGATGTTCAATTTTTAAAATGCTTCGGTGTACTCTTTCACACTAGATTCCTTTTGTATCAGGTTCTGCAATTTCTAGAACAAATCCACTTGATAATTTGCTAGGACAAACTTTATTTAAACTTAGCAATCATCCAATCTGATGTCTTAATCTTTTCTTTACCTCTTCTTTTCCTATCAACTTGCAAATGCTCCCACCAAAGAGATGCATGACCTTTCAACCAGGTACAAGCATATTTCACCTTCCTCTCTTCTGTAGTGTTTTCAAAATCAAAATACTTCTCCATCTCTGAGATTCAATGCATCAATTCATCTAAATCTAAATTCCCATCATATTCCAATGGGGTAAAATGAGGTTTAGTGTTCGCCCTACTTAAAACCCTTATAAACCTTTCTTCATCTGGATCAACCATTGATAGGTTCACTTGTTCTGTCGGGGCTTCTTCTCCTTCGTCTTCACTTACATCTTCAATATGTCAGCCTCTTCTCTAGGTTGTCTCCACGGATTCTAACCGGGCTGCTATTCCTCGCAACATCTCCATCACAACAGGGTCTGTATTCCCACGTGCTCCACCATTCCTAGTTCCTCTTCGTGCTATTGATTCATGCTAGTCCTCTATAATCGAAGGTCGGATCCACAATCCACCACCCTACAACAAAATTCAGGACACACAACCTCCGGAATGAAACTTCACTCTGATACCACTTGAAGCAGTCACCGGTGAGGAGGGACCTCAAGGAGATCAATCTAGACCATTCAGCAAGAGTAAACACAATGGAAACACACGGATATGATGGAGGCAATGCAAAACAAATAGTTTTATTGCATGAAATTTGATTACATCCAACCGGATTACAACATACCGGCTCACAGGCCTGGTAGAATAGGTCACAACCGGGACCTTGAATCCAAAGATCTATCTTCTAGGCATAGTCTATCTATTTGGTACACTGATTGATTCTAAATTGATTTCATTTTAAAGCATGATTACAAATATATATATATATATATATATATATATATATATATATATATATATATATATATATCGATCCAAAGGATCTAGTCGGCCCAAAAGGAATCAAAACCCGAAGAACAATACCTAACATGCAGAATGAACATGGTCGGCCTCCGCCAAGAGATTCCTTCAAAAAATCCAAAGGATGAAATATAGAAGGTCGTCCACATGCCAAGGAACATCAAAATCAACGCTCAAGGCTCCTTAAGCTTCACAATGGGTTCTGGTATATCACCAGAATAGGTCTCAGGCAACCAGTAACAAAGGAACAACTAGTAACAAAAAACTGTCATGACAACTGGTAGTGATATCTTGCCAGAAAGTGATCCAAATGAGATGCGGTCTGAAAGCAAGAAATATGATCAAGTCTTCAAGTAGAATCCAACTCCACATAATCCAATGAGCTAAAAACTGGGACACACAGAAAGGAAAACTGAAACTGCAAACAAAACAGAAAGGAAAATGGTTTTGGTTGATGCAAGATTGTTGTGAACCGGGGATGCTCCTTCATCAATATGGTAGCCAAATGATCTAACAATGAATTAGGGTTTCTCCTTTTATAAAATGGTATAGCACAAAAATTAACACTTGCACCCTAAGTTGACAAAAAATCATTGATGAGAAGGTGCTAGCTCAAGCCCAAAGTTTAAATTTGAATTTAAAAGTTTGAGGGTTATGTTCATGCTTGTAGCTTTGACCTAGATGACAATGAACAATCACAAATAAATTTTGGACTCTTCGAATGTAGATAAGATTGGGCTATGTTCAAATTAATTGCTTACACATAATTATAACACTTATAAACTAGTGATTGCTTTAGGAATAGCCTATTGAAATGAGCCCAAAATAAATGGGAAAAGTATAAGGCATACAATTTTTACCATTAATTTTGCCTCAACTTTGACTTGCATGTGAACGACCATGAAGATCCATGTGAAAGTGAAACAAGGGATCAACATGAAAATAAATATTAATAAAGATATGAATAAGGAATACTATGTATGTGCATTCTCTTCCAACCACTAGCATTCGAAATTCAATTAAAATTGGCATAAACAATAATTACTCAACAAAATTTACAAACAAAAAAAGGGAAAATGGAAAAGATGTTTGTCAACGCTTATAGTAAGTTTGACACTAGTTGGGCATGGAAGGAGCCATGAGAAATGAAGCTATAAATGTGGCATAAATTCAAGTATAATTAATCATATAAATGAGCATGAATTCATAAAGAGCAATAAATTGTAGTGGGATGAAGCATATTATGTTGCAATAATAAATAAATAAATGAACATTACTAATAATAAATTCTCCATCTATATAAGGGATGCAAAGAATTGGAGGAGATGAGAAAAATTAGATGTATAAGATATCGTGGTGTAAAGTTTAATAATCGTGAACAAGTGTAATAAGAAAGATTATACAATAAAACAATCAACAATATATCAAGATGTAAGTGTGTAAGCATTTGTATCAAAAGATTACAAGATAACTCTAATATGTTGCAAATGGCGAGGACAATAGAGAAATATAGATGAATTGTCATGACAAAATGTAAACATATACCATGTAAACTATAAGCATGCAACTCTATATATGATAACATAATCACTCAAGGGCACCTTTCTTCATCTTGAGATTATTCAAATAATCCTTTGCACATTTTTAGACTTGAGATGTTTTGTTCAATCTAGGACATTTAAGGATGAAAACCTTGGTTTGTTTAGGGACTAGGAGGATGAGAACCCTCTTGAATTCTACATTTGGGATCTAGGATGAAAATCCTTATTTCTAATTTACGGTGATTTCATTCATGCATCACAATTGTGCTTATTGGTGGAAGATTTGGAGTTTTTTATACTAAAGTGTTTGTTGTTGTTTTTGGAGATTTTCTGTGAGATTCTAGTGATAGGGCAATTAAGGTTTACAAGTAAATATTTAGAAGATCATTTTTATTGATACTCTTACTACTATTCATTTTGAGCACTATTTTTTATTGATGTTATAAACACTTAATATTGTCCTTATTTAATTAAATAAATATTTATTATTTATTTAATTATTTTACCATAATTTCTACAAAATCAAATAAATATTTTTTTTAATTAATTAATTCATTAGTTTTTTCCACTATTAATTAAATAAATTATTTATTTATTTAATTAATTCATTAGTTTTTTCTTTATTAATAAAATAAATATTTTAATTTATTTAATCAAATCATTACTCCTTTCTTTCTAAAAAATAAATAAATATTTATTATTTATTTAATTGTCCTAAACCCACATTTTTCCTCTATAATTAAATAATTTTTATTTATTTATTTAATTAATTAATTCTAATCCCAGCCATCCAACTTGTTCACATGGATCACAATCTAAATTCATAGGCTTGTGACAAGTGTCATATTCCTCTTCATTCACTTTGTCTTTTCTCCAATGTTCACATTCACTGAACCAAAAAGTCAACTCACCTCTTAATTGTAGCCCTCCATTTCAAAAACAATATCTTAATCTTATTCATTCCCACCTACCACTCAATCTCATCCCTTTATCTTTACCTACCACTCAATCCTATCAACACAATAAAGGAGACCAATACATGCAAAAGAAGACCCTTCCCAAGGGTAAAGTCATCATAAATCAGGAGAATAGAGAAATCTTTAGTGCTGCCCTTAAGCAACATTTCAATGATTTAACTAATAACATAGAGGATAAAGCAATCGATGGAACGAGTGTCCACATTCACAACAATTTGCTAATCCTGATAATTCATAAGACTCTAGGTGCATGCAAAAGGTCTCACCCCAAGCAAGGGGTTTCAAACACTTTTGCAGCAAATCCGTGGTATGATGAAGAATGTAAAGCAACCAAGAGATCGCTAAAAGACAGTGGAATGGACAAGGAGCACAAGAAACAATATGAAAAATTGGTGCAGCTTAAAAAAGCAGAATTTGTAAATGAAAGAAGGAAAGAACTAATCTCTATTGGGAAACATAATCCCAAAGGTTTTTGGAGGGAATTACAGCAAAAGAGAAAGAAAATTGACAACAATATCTCAGATGCCAAATGGTTAGAGTATGCTAGGCTCCTTTATGAACGGACCCACGAGAAGAACCTCCCACCTGTGGTTAATACATCCATGGAGCTTTTCACAGTAGATGATATTAAGCAAGGAATAAAAAATTTAGCGAGTGGTAAAGCACAAGACATAAACGGTTTACAGGTCGAATTTTTAAAATGGGGGAGCGAAACTCTTGCCCCTCACATGAAAAGAATTTTCAATGATGTCAATCAAGTTGGTTTTACAAAGGAGTGGACAACCAATGTGTTTATCCCGCTCTTCAAATGTGGGGATATTAATGATCCATTTAACTACCACACAATTATGGTTAACCCCCTCTTTGGCAAGCTCTTGTGGAGCATGATAGAACGAACAATCAGCAGTTGGGCAAAAAATGAAGGAAAAAGGACAAAAAGACAAGCTGGCTTTAGGTCTAGACATTTTACTATTGACCACTGCATCACCCTTAGACACTTGATAGAAAAAAATTGGGATACTCAAGGTGAAAAAGATTATTGTTGTTTTGTAGACTTTAAGAAATCTTTTGACACGATACCTGGAGACAAACTATGGCATAGAATGGAAGAATTAGGTGTCCCAGATGAATATAGAGCAGTTGTCCATAGAATTTATGAGAAGGTTAGTGTGAAAATTAGAACAAGTGAAGGTATGTCGGAATGCTTTGGTAGTGACATTGGAGTTAAGAAAGGTTGCCCTCTATCTCCTACACTCTTTGGTCTTTACATTGATAAGTTGGAAGTGTGGTTAAACAAAACAAATGGAGATGGTATTCATTTGGCAGGTTATATGGTGAAACTAATCTTATATGCAGATGATCTTATACTAATCTCAAAAATAGCTCATGGGTTGAGAGAACATCTGAAGACCGTAGAACACTTTTGTCAAGAGGTTGGGATGCAAGTGAACATCTCCAAGACCAAAATCATGATTTTTGCACTGTGTCGAAAAGATAAGAAAATTACCTTTATCTTTGAAGACAACCCACTAGAAATTGTAAAAGAATACAAGTATCTTGAACACTTTTTTTAGGAGGTTGGGATGCAAGTGAACATCTCCAAGACCAAAATCATGATTTTCGCACTGGGTCGAAAAGATAAGAAAATTACCTTTATCTTTGAAGACAGCCCACTAGAAATTGTAAAAGAATACAAGTATCTTGGGATTGACTTCCACTATAAGCTCAATTGGGAGACTTGTAGAATGAAAAGGATACAAGGAGGTTGGAAAGCCTCGTACTTACTCCAAAATAGGTGGAGAAAAGCTGAGCTTTGGGATTGGAAAACCAAGAATATTCTTTTTGGTTTGCTAGTTACACCGGTTGTCCTTTATGGTTGTGAAGTGTGGGGAAGCAGCATGTCAAACTGCAGTTGGAGACAACTAGAAAGAATCCAAAAGCATCTTATAACCAGAAATCTCAAAGTTAAATCTACAGTTCCATATGAAATCCTTTTGGTTGAAGCAGGAACTTTCCTATTGGAGGCATCGGCAATAATTCGTCTAATAAGCTATTTAAAGAAGGTTGAAAACATGGATAACCATCGCTGGCCCAAAATGGTTATGGAAGGGGTGCTAAGTCGTAGGAAAAAAATGTGGATGAAGCAAAATAACAAATGACTGAACAAGTGGGGCGTCAATTTGTAAGAATGTGCTAACACTAATGACGGAATAAAAAGTTATGTGATTAATAAATTTAGGACTGCCATGTGGACAAATCAGATTGGGCGGAAAAAATATAATATATCAAAGAGTTTAACCCAGCAAAAGATCATGGTGAAAAAACATATCTAGGGGCAGCTATTAAAGGGAAAGCGATGATGTTGGTTTCATAATCGAGGATAGGATCACATCATCTTAAATGTGAAACCGATAGGTGGAAGATGCCCAAAGAAACTTGGGAAGAAAGAGTTTGCATTTTCTGCAATAAGGGAGCAGTGGAAACAGAATGGCATTTCATCATGGAATGCATGGCATGAGGATATTCGCAATCAATACAAAGATAGTTTGAAGGTTGACAACATGCATCAACTTTTTGAAGAAGATTGGATTAATCAGACAGCCAACCTACTAGTTAAGATTAATAGTAGGAGATCCGACATGGAACAAAGTTTCAAGATAAATTAAAGTTGGATTCCTAGGTCACATAGATTGTTTAGTGTCGTGGATGTCATTAAAATCTTTCATTCATTCATTCTAACCATGTAATCATGGTCATTCATCTTTTAACCTCTTAGTCTAAACCCTTGATTCTCTTTAAGACTTCTATAAAGAAGGATTATTCTTTCCATTTTGACATATCCACAATCATTGAGAGTGCTTACATTCTGCTGAAATTCCTTTAGATCTTACATCATCATGACCTTTCATCATCTTTGCATCATAGCTCTACATCATTAAGCAACCACACTCTATTATTGCATGACCTCTTGTGCTAAGTGCTAATAGTTGAGATAAAACATCAAAATCACAAGATCTTGGAGGATAGGAAGACAATGGAGACAAGCCTACAATGTATGTGAAGGTATATTTGGTTATTTTATGTTATTTGCATGCACGACAGATCTCCATTGATTGTTTGTTGAATTAGTTTTTAGATCTAGGTTGGTGGTTGGATCATTACCTAGGTTCATAAATAGGTGTAAATTTAGCATACACAGATGCTAGATTTTTTAACCATGTTAATCCATCATTAATTGTAGTCTTATAATCCACCACACAACAATGAAGGATATGCATTTGAGAATACAAGGATATTATAGCAGTTGCAAGGAATTAAATATTATGGTCCTTGATACTAGGATGTGTTGTTATATTAACATATCGAATCATCAAACAAGTACATCCCTTTACATCATCAACACCAATTATTATAGTATTTTATGAATTTTATTTACTAGTATACCTATATTTTTAAAAATATATGTAAAATTCGTCAAGAGATATCAAATTTCAAAATATTTAACATTCATAAAAATGAATAAATCATTTTACCTTCTACGTGATAAATGAGGGCTATGCAAGAAAATACTTGCATCAATCAAAAGATTCACTATAAATATGTTAGTAGAGGTGTTATGTAAGAAGATGAAAATAACCAAACACATGCTTTATAAATCATCATATTGATAGAAGAAAATGTATTTACATATAGCATTTTTTGAATAGAAATCTCACATAATATCCCAAAATTCATAAACGATGAATAAATCACCATACCTTATATTTGACAAGTGAGAACCATGCAAGAAAAAAATTGTAACAATTAATAAAATCACTATAAATATGTTATTATAGGTATGTTGTAAGAAGATAAGAACAATTTCTTTGGCTTCGGCCTTTTACTGATCAAAAAAAAAGAAAAAAGATAAGAACAATTCAACACATGCATTATAATTCACCAAATTGATAGAAGAAAATGTATTTACATATAACAATTTTGAATGGAAACATCACATAATATCTCACACTAATCCTACCAAAAAATTATTATTTCTCTTATATCATAATATAAGTCTTGAACAAAATTGATAAGTATTTCTAAAATGTGTAAATTCTTTGTAAAAATAAAAAGTATTGAAAGTCAAATACAAAGTAACCATACTAATAACACTTCATTGTAATGGTGTAAACCCATTACAAATTCTTCAGTGATGAGAATAGTATTTACGACCTTTGTTTTCATAGTGATCATGATATACTTATTTCAACATAGTTGGAAAAGCAGCCACTATTGTATATGCCTCATGTTTTTTTCTTGCAACATCTTCCATTTCCAATATTTCAAATTCTTTGACATTATCTATCATTAAGGCAGTGTTTTCAATTTCTCTGACGATTTTGTTGCAATACTCTAAAATGGTTCTCGCACATTTATCGATAGGGGTTTCAACAAAATCATTAGAGTTTACAGAAGCATTAGGGCTCTCAAAAATGATTTATGATTCATTCTGTGAAGCATCCATAGTTTCGACTTTTTGCTAAAAATAAAAAATAGTAAAACTAAGGTTAGTATCAAGGTATAATGAGAATAAAACTATTAATAATTTGCAATAAAATAAAATTAAAAAATAATAATATTAAGTAATACAAATTGTGCATGAAATAAATAATTAAAATACCTAATAGTCATTGAAGAAAATTTAACCATTAGAATATGATATTAGTTGGCTTACTAAATCATATGAAATACCAAAAAAATATATAAAATCATAAGCAAATGATGTGACAATAAAAAAAAAAAATCTTTATATTTGATTATTAAACAACCAACGTAATACAATTAACAACACAATAAATATTGTCAATTTTTTTTTAGTAATTAGGTTCATTAATTTTGTTTGATGCAAGAAAGAATACATAAACCATAAAAGATCACATTCTTAGCAGTTTTACAACAATAGTTACAAAATATTACGAAAATTGAATTTAGGCATAAATACAATGTTTAGTGATTGATCTACAAATATTCATCAAATAACAATTTAAAAATGTCATAATTGAATATAGTCATAAATGCAATGTTTAAATAGTTTGCACACATTTGTAAAATAATATTTATAGATTGCTTTCACTTTTTTAACCATGGATGCATAGGTAATATCTCTCAATCTTCAATATCATGAAGAATAGTTCGAACTTTAACTGTCACATTCGACTTCACTGCATAATGTAGGTATCCCATATTATGCATGCAACAATCTGAATGATGGCATAACTTGATGCACTATGAATCCAATAGAGTACCCGAGCTTAAGAGTAGTAAGAAACCATTCCTCGGGTGGGCCCGTGTGATAACTGATTTGTGATTGTCCCTTAATAAATCTCATAAACTTCATACTAAGTTGATCAGATAGTGTGTGCTTCTCAATTTTTATTGTTGGTCTAATAACGATCTTCCAAATGCATCTAGCAAGGTAAAGATCTTGAATCTCATGGTATAGAGAAATCGACCAACCACACAAATCTACAATCTCAATCTATAGATTATAAAATCTAACATCTAAGTTCATTTTGATCTTTGATTCATATAAGTTAAAATATAGAGCATAATTGTCAAATTTGAATTGAGTGGTCCTTAGTCCATTGTTGTTGATTTTCTTGACCATCATGTCTTTGACCCAATAGCGGACACTCAATTCCTCTATACGAAGGAGGACATTGCATGGAAGATACAGGTGATACATTGACATCCAAGTGGACACCCATTTTGTACGTATATTATCTGACATCTTCCTAACGTGCATGAAAATTATTATTAGCTCTTAAAATTTTTTTTGATCGATAACAGGTATTACAATTTCAGCTGCTCTGCAGCGTACCACTAACTTAAGACAATCACTATGCTAACTTAGGACAATACAGGGTCTCTCCCCTCCAATATAGATGCTTTTGACTAGAGCTATGAACCAGTGGGGTCACAAAGGGGGACCCCATCCCCGAGGTGAATAAGTTGAGGCATTAACGCATCCAATGTAAGTCTCATGCAGCTTAACAATCCATCAGATCCATATTACTCCTTATAACTCATGTCTCCTTATCTCTCCACAATACTCCTTATATCTCCCTTCTCCTTATCTCTCTATACGCCTTATATCTCCCTCTCCTTATCCCTCCACACTCCACCTTATTGCTCCATATCAACTACTTATCCCTCCACTAGAACACCTTATCACTCCATCTAGCAGCAGGTTTGCACAACAGCTGCATCGAGGAAGAATCACACCGCACCAACAGTCACGGGGTCTTGGACAGCATGGAAGACATCACCGAAGGCACCAACGAGCATACAAGGGCATTAACGCCAATGCAGGGGAAGCATCGATCGCAGGGGGAGGAGGTAGAATGGTGATCCAAGCACGCACCAAGGCACGAACAGGGGGAAACTAGCATGGGGGCATCGCTCGGGTAGAGATTCGAACCTATGATCCACTATAAATAGTGGGATGCAACTTGTCGTTGCACTGCGGGGTTAACCCATTATTAGCTCTTAAATTACAATTAAATAGATAAAGGAATATACTTTCTAATTTAATTAGAAAATCACATAAAGGGTAATAAACACTAAGCAAATGAATGTTATCAAAGTACCTAAAATATATATACATACATTTTTTTAAGGTTAGTATATTAAGTAAATTCTAAGAAAATTATTTGACATAAATATTAAAGCATAGAGTGAAACACAAGGATGACCATAAAAACACATACATGTAGGAATTTGCTTTACATTGTGTTGGTAAATAGATTTGTCACTATGAATTCTCCTTCAAAATTGACCCTGTTTTCCCAAAGAGCAGTGACAACCGTTCCAACAATTCGAGAGATTGCAATCAAACTGCAATCTTCCTCTGCGTTTGAGAGGGGCAGCTCCCTCATATGATGGGGTTTTTTGGGATTTTTGTGTACTTTTAACCTAAAAGTACATAAAGGAGAAAACATAAAACTAAAGATAAATTAAAGATAGAAACCCCAACAATAGACATACGAACATCAATTGACATTTCTCAACATTTGTAACAAATTACAAGGGGAGTTTATAACATAATATGTTTAGCCATGAGATGACGACAAAGAAGAATGACAAATCTTGACATACACAAAGATAAGATACTTCAACACATTCAAACTAAGATGCCAAAGGTTTCTTGTGTATCATCACATCAATTGTACAAATCACATATGCATAAAAAGACTACCTATTTGACATACGATAAATCAACAATGATAACACATGAATACATTTAGAACACATGAACTAAAATGTATTCTTCATTATCCGTTTGGAAATATACAAGTCCAAAATCCTTTCTATACATAGTGCAAATCCAAATGTCATTACAAGTTTCTCCTAGAATTTCAGCAGAGTTTCCCCTCTGTAAAAAGTTTCTCTTTACAAATGAAATAGCCTTGTATTTATAGGCATTTTGCAATAACTAATTCATAACCACTTTTGGTAACCACTTAATCTAACCACTTTGTGTAGCTGCTTAGAATAACTCCCTAAATAGCCACTTAGGATAACCACTTTTGGTAACTACTTAGGACAACCAACTTAGGAAAACTACCTAAATCAACACTTAGAATAACTACCTTTTGAAGACAAGTTAGGATTTACCTAACTTTTACAAAAGTAAGCCAAAAAGATAACTTTAATTACAATTGGTGACATAAATCACTTTTTCAAAAGACAATGTCAAATCCATTAAATTGAAGAACTTGATATCGGTAGGGTTGCCTCCATATCTTCTTCTAAGTTGTGAGTTGCTTGTTCATGTATCTTTGATAATGGACTTCATTAGATAATTTGTCTTTAATACAATCTATATCATGTCATCATTACAAGCTCATCCTCAAAGGCCTTTTCATCACCGTGTACATCCTTTTTTGAGTGCAATAACAACTATAACATATGAACATTACTCCACTTGAACTTCCACTCTATTACAATGCATAGAATGACTGGCTCCAATTCAAAATGATGTGTCAATAATATCAAAATCTTGTTCTACATTTCAGGATGCTTTCTGTGTGTTCCCTTCAATCTATATTTAATACACATTTGTTTAATTTCTCTATCTTTTATCAAAAAAATTAGCTTTTGAGCCTCGCACCACCTGTTGTCCTCTGTATAGACATATGATTGAGACATTTTTCAGATTACTTTATTACTCGAAAGAGTTTGAGAGCATTCTTTGTATAGTGGAGCATTGTACATCTTGTGACCAACACAACCCACAAAATGACACTCTTCAAAACCACTTATTAAAAAGTTCATGTTTCTTCAATATGCGTCCACAACAACCACATAGTATGACAAGAATCCACTTTCCATTATACTTTGATAAATCTTCATATCATCTTCCAAAGCGCTCACTTCGATGTAGGCGAAAAAGATGTTGGAAAATATATGTAATTTGGCTTTACTTTTGTCAATCGCATATCCTTGAAAATTTATGTGGCCGATACAAAGAAAATCTATTTTGTGCACATACTGTAATCTTTCATTGAGATACATCTCTTTGAGGTAGCTGGTTGTGTTCTTTATGATTCCACATTTTGCATTAGTGTCTATGCGAACCTGCAACTGTGAATTGCATTTGTTTGAAAGTTTGTGAAGCCTATTCAACAAATCAATTTTTGCTTCTCTTATAATCATTGCAAGTCGTGAGATGACTTCTTTGAGGTGTTCGTTGTTCTAAAGCTTCCCATATTCGACACAAATAATGAGAGTTGGCAAAAGTGTGGGTGAATTCATCTTTATGCTTGTCGATTGCATATGCTTAATGTCTTTTTAGCATGTCCATTTAGTGTACAACCTGCAATCATTATATTCCCTTCCTTGAGGTAACATTCATTAATTGCATTTTTTCAAATTGTCCATGTGTTGTGTCTATGGTTCAGGTTTTGTATGCCTGTCCACATGAGCATTTCAGAAACTCCTTTTAATGCATCCATTGTGTGCCTAACTTTGTATCGAATTGTTAAGTTAGTTATAATAACTAACTTCCTTCTTTGATTCAATCATCATTTTGATGGGCTTAGCCAACTTACTAGTGTTAATGTATCGGTGTTTTTGAAAAGTGGAACAACTGGCCAAAAAGAATCATTCAAACTCTTTCGGTGACTTGGCCACAAGCCGCCACTTGGCAGAACAAGCTAATTTGCTGATAAATGTGGATGATGGAGAAACTTAGCTTTGAATTGATCTTTAGCTTATCGGTGATTTACAAAAGTGCCTCAAGTTGCCAACATTCGGATCCTTTGAGATGAAAAACCCAAATGCATCGACTTCTTTGCAAACTTACTCGCAAGCTTGGTCAATGCAATAATAAAATGAGGCATCGATATTTTCATAAACTAAAACAACTTGTCGCTCCACTCCTATCAAATACTTTAAAGATTCAGCAATGAAATCTCTTTTCAAAACTTGATCAACTCTTCGGTCTATGACTTAGGCAAATTTTACAACAAAGGCAAAAGGGTTGACACTCTTCATTGACATCAATACTAACTTAATCGAGGCAGTGCAAGATTGACTTGGGGGGTCTTATTTGGACAATCATTGACACAAAAATTTAAAATCTGCCAAGTTTAAAAATAGGGGTAACATATTGATGATATAAAAAATGATTCAAGATTAAATTAGGTGCATCTAAGCAATATGGTTGTCAAAAAGAAATTAATTTTAATCAAAGTGATATATATATATATATATATATATATATATATATATATATATATATACATACATTTTTTTAAAGTTAGTATATTAAGCAATTTTATAGAAAATTATTTGAAATAAATATTAAAGTATAGAGTGAAACACAAGGAGGGCCATAACAACACATACATGTAGGAATTTGCTTTACATTGATGATATAAAAAATTATGCAAGATTATATTAGGTGCATCTAAGCAATATGGTTGTCAAAAAGAAATAAATTTTAATCAAAGTGATATATATATACATACATTTTTTTAAGGTTAGTATATTAAGTAATTTTTTTGAAAATTATTTGACATAAATATTAAGTATAGAGTGAAACACAAGGAGGACCATAACAACACATACATGTAGGAATTTGCTTTACATTGATGATATAAAAAATGATGCAAGATTATATTAGGTGCATCTAAGCAATATGGTTGTCAAAAAGAAATTAATTTTAATCAAAGTGATATATATATATATATATATATATATATATATATATATATATATATATATATATATATATATATATATATATATATATATACATTTTTTTAAGGTTGGTATATTAAGTATTTTTTTAGAAAATTATTTGACATAAATAATAAATTATAGAGTGAAACACAAAGAGGACCATAACAACACATACATGTAGGAATTTTCTTTACATTGATGATATAAAAAATGATGCAAGATAATATTAGGTGCATCTAAGCAATATGGTTGTCAAAAAGAAATTTGAAATGTTTCAAATGAAATTTATACTGGATATGGAATTAATTAAAAAAAAGGCTTGTTTAAATTTATATAACATTAATTCATAATTTATATTTGTTTGATAGATATTGTGAAAGCATTTAGTGGTGTATAAAATGTTAATAATTATTTGTGGTGGCCAAAAATAACATAGGTATTAGAGGCATGGAAGCAAATTTGAACAAAAAAATATATACGTCAATTAAATCTTCTAAAAATTTGAGTCTATTTTCTTTAGCCTTGTTTTTTGAAAGTTGTCTACCCTTTTTTATTTTCTCATAATGAATGGTAATATTATTTTAAAACCCTCTAGAGATTTTATGGAAATAAAAAACCTTTTCTTGATTAAATTCACGTAATATTTTCTTATCATTTATAATTATTAAATAGACATTGTGAAAACATATATGATATATAAAATATTAGCAATCATTATAGCGGCAATAAAGAACACAAGTGTCAAAGATATTGAAAAAAATCAAAAAAAATATATTACATCAATTGTCTTCTAAAAGTTTGAGCCTATTTTCCTCAGCCTTGCGCTTTACAAGTTGTCTACCCTTTTTCATTTTCTCATAACGGTCATATGTGAATGGTGGAATTATTCTCAGACCCTCTAGATATTTTACCCGAGATACTGCAACAAATGTCAATCCACTTCTTTATCTTGGTCCTATATCAAAAATTACTTTTGGAAGAGTCAATCTTTGAGATTTATGTATAGTCAATGCCCATGCCAATCTCAATGGTAGTTGAAGTGTTCTGCCCTTCTGTATTGTTGATTATTTGGATGATGATCTTCAAATGGTAATCCTGAATAATTATCAAAGTGGAGCACTTCCTAGCTTGTAGAAAATCTTTCGAACATATCCCAAAGCTCCATTTACAAAACCTGCTTATATCCAAAGATTTGAATTTACCATGACCCTTGAATTCTTACTGATCAATAACTCTAGATCAAGTTCATCGGTTGAACAATCTTCTGCTATATTAACAATTTCCTTCTTGTGTGGCCCATTCATGGGCCTAGACGGGAGGATTTGTATTTAGAGACTATAAATTCGCATTTTAAATGTCAATGGGAACCGCCGAAAGAAGGATGGATCAAAGCAAATTTTGACGGTGCATCAAAAGGTAATACGGGAGATTCTAGTGCAGGGGTGGTATTTCGGGATTGGCATGGCAACATTATAGCATGGGATGCCAAGCGACTGGAGAAAGGCACAAATAATGAAGTAGAGACACAAGCAACACTTATGGCGATTGAATGGGGTTTAAAATTTGGCTTCAAGAAATTTTATTTGGAAGGTGATTCGTTGATTATTGTAAATGCAATCATTAAAGGGTAAATATAGGCATGGTTCTTAAATAAGTATGTTCAGAAAATTAAGAGTGATTTAAATTTTTTTAGAGACTTCAAAGAATCCCATGTGCAAAGATCAAGGAGCAATGTGGTAGATGTGTTGTCCAAATGGGTCACATCTTTTGGAGAGGTACAAGGATATCAACTAGAAGATTTTCACAGTCTCTCAATTGATGATGTGGTGGATGTTAATGTCTCTATGGCAACTCCTAGAATTATGAAAATATGAAGTGATGGGAGTTAGCCAAGCCTATTGGCATGATTTAGAGGTGGAATTTAATGTTGTATCGTGCAGACAAATTGAATAATTAACCTTAGACAATGCATTTATGAAAGAGCATTGATGAAATTGGTTTGTGCCGACGGAGTAGGATGATGGTGTTGGGTTTGGAAATGGTGGGATTGATTGATGTATTTATTTTTGTTCGCTATGCTTTTGTTATATGCTAGTTTACTGGTTTCACCGAGAGTGAGTTGAAGTGAGTGAAGGGCAAGATTGCAGAGGTGGTGGAACTGTAGTATTAACATGGAGACGAATTTTACTTTCAAAACTGAGAAGATGTTAGTGCCTTTAGTGGGAAAGGTGACATATAGGTGGCTACAGGGCCTATTTCTTTTCAAGGATGAGATATTAGTGCAAGTAGTAAAGCTAATGTTGGGGGAAGAGATTGTGTATGTAAGTCACATATACAAGACTAATATGGAGATTTATTCCTTAATTGCAGTGTGGGAGTTGGAATTTGAAGATTCGATGGATAGGGTGAAGAGGGTTCTGCATGATTTAATAGTTGAAGATTACTTGATGGGCATGGAATCCATATTTGAATGGGCTATCCTTGGAGTGGGGATTTGATGTTTCTAAAGGGGTGGCTGAGCTGATGAATTACATACCCTTTGTTCCTTGGCAAGAGGATGAACTGAAGGCGAGGTGCAGGGCTTTGGCAAGGCGCGGTTGGGAGGCATTGGAAACATTTGGAGAATTGATGAGAGTTGAAGAGGCACCCAGAGTGACACATGAAGTGGCAAGGGTAGAGGTGTGTCGTGAGCTAAGATCGAGGATGCAAATGACGGAGGTGGTGATGGCCCTATCTAGGTTCAAAGATTGATGCAAAGCATCCGACAAACTCAATGGATGAACACAACTTAGGGAGACATTTCTCCTAACTCACCTATCCAATTAGGTGACAACATTTTACTGACACAAAATCCTTCACAAGGCTACAATAGCCCAAACACATACAAACCTCTTCAAACCTTTATTCTACCACTCACACACATTCCTCCATGCGTATTCAACCTTCTTGAACCCAAACCATGTCCCATAGAATTCTAACAACATTAACCTCCTTTGTACTCACACAACCAAGACTACCCCAATTAGGACTCCCATTCTTTCAGTAGTACCCAACTCACATCTTGCAATGGTTCCTCACAAACACACATAACCCCTTGTCACTCCTACAAGGCTTCCAAACATGTTCACTTTGGACTCTCTCTACCCACCCAATGACCCCTTTGCATGTGGTTCACCATTTACACCCTTCTCTTGTTGTCATACCCTGACTGAGAGGATGTATTTGCAGCAATCAATGAGGAGGAACTTGATTTGTGGGAAATATATGCAACCATTGAGGAAGAATGGAAAAGTAAAGGTGGAGTTGAACAAGTAGAAATGATGATAGGAGAAGAGGTATACATGTATGATGATGAAATTAATGTTGTTGATGGATATATGATAGAGAATGATCAGATGTATGATGAGATTGATGTGTGGCAAAAGTTACCAAGGAGCCTTGAAGAGAATGAAGCAAATTTTGTGATATGCTTTGATACTAATCCATTGATTTTTTAACATGAAATTGCTATCATGTTTGTTCTAGTGTAGGTGATGAGAAAATTAGATTGGAAGGGAAAGCAAAATTTTCTTGACAGGTTCATATGCTTGAGCAAGAGAATGGGCAAACCAAGAGTGAAGATGAGGCAGAATGTTGGTGCAAGATCAAGATTTCATGCATGCTTTCAGTACCTAGTTCATTGGAAAGGTACACCAGATGATAGAAACATTTGGATATTAGAGAAGGAAGAGATCAAACATGATCTTGTTGCAGGTCCTCACTCAAGGGACTTGAGTTCATTCCCATGGGGAGAATGGTGCAGGAGCACCAAGGCCACTATTGGTGAATGGTGGTCAAAGGGGTAATATATAGGTGTTATCATGTCAAATTTATGTAATAAGGCCATAATAGTCCATTTATGATGTTTTTAGGCCATTGGGATTCATTTTGGCCAATGATGTAAAAAGTTATAAATTGTTGTCAGGTTGTCAATGCAATATTGCAAGAGTGTAACTAGGAGGTCTAGTGGTATAATTTAGGTGTTTTGAGTCATTTGGTGTGTAATAAGGTTGTTATGAACCATTTAGAATGTGTGTAAGGTCATTTAGGGGTTACATTGCAAATATTACATAAATTGTCAAAAATGTAAAAAGTTGTCATTACAAAGTTGTCAAAGTTGTAAAGTTGCAATTAGGGAGATGAAGAGTCATTTTGAGTAAGGGAGTTTATGGGTTGGTTATAGGTGTTTGGAATTTAAAAACTCATTTAAATACTTTTATTTCATCAACCTATTGGGGTTGGAAGCATTGAGAGAAGAAATTAATGAAATAACTTACTGGTTTATGTGTTTTTCACTTTCTTTTTGCTGCTCCAGACTCTTGTATGACCTGGTATGAAATGATTGTACAATTTTATAAATTGGAGTTGGTATAGGGATGAGTTAAGATTATTTTGGCTTTGGTTTGATATTTTTTCATTGATAATTGAGTAAGTTATACCCATTTTGGTGAAGGCAGCCAGTTATGAAAATGTTTTCCAGAATTGACAGTCCGAAAATGTGTTAGTGTGGACATGCACGGACATGTACGGACATAAGAATTTGATGGATGGAAATAGATTGATGTTGTGGACAAACTTTCTTTTTACCAGTAATTTTTATAATTCCTTTTAATGGGTCAACCAAGCCCATTTCTAAAAATTGTCCTAAACATAGAGTTTTTGGGGTTTGTATGCAAAATATGTGATTTCTCCTCTTTTCACCATTGAAAAATATTGAAAATTGGTAGTATGAGATTTTAAAGGGTTTAATTGATTATTTAAAAGGTTTTAGGCATGTTGGATGAGTTTTGGGGGCAATATGATGATGCCCTAAGTATGTTACCTGTGCATCTTTTGTCCATTTGACAGTGCAGTCATATGAATTTGTAAGAATAAAGGAAAAATGATTGTTTCTATTTCCAAAACCTCGTGAATCCATATAATTTAGGTCTTCCTAAGAGTTCTGAGTGGGTTTTGTGAGAATTTTGGGTGATTGGAGATAGGTTCCTTTGTAAAAAAGGGCTAATTGACCTTGTGGGATAACGTATCAGTCCATTTTTGGGATGTTGGTTCCAAAGTAACCTAATATTATTTTGAGATATGTTTCATAAGAGGGAAAACAATATTTGAAATTATGAGGAGTTTTGTGATTGAGGCCTTTCTGTAAAAGATATGCCCAAGTTTCATGTTTTGGAAGGCTACATGAGGTATAGGGTGAAGTTGTGAAAATATGTCGAGTTAGGGTTATAATGGCTAAAAGATTGTGGGAACCTGACCAATTTGTGTTTATTGGAAGTTTTCCACCCCGCCTATGTATCAATTTACCAAAGTGGTATGAGAGCTAGCAAGTAGATCTAGTGGAGATTGAGAAGTTGAAGCCATCATGCATGAGATTGAAGAAATAAGAGAAAAGTATGCCAAGTTGAAGGAGATGACTCAAAGAAAATCCATATTCAATACAAATTGTAAATGCCAAGGCAAGGTATGTAGGATGGTTATTTATAATGGTTCATTAGATAACGTAGTTTCAGTGGAAATGGTTGAAAAGTTGAATTTGACAAGGAAACCTCATGAAACACCCTACATAGCATATTGGGTGAATTATTAGTAGTTTGATCTTTGTTTCATTTCTTTTCATTAAGTTTTGAGAGAGATCTTCTTATTTTTGTAAAAAATCTGTGAAACCCTAGGTAGGGTAAACAGTGTTTTGAAAAAAAATGTAAATAGCCTCCATTCCGCGTTATCCAAGGGCCAAAACCTAGTGGAATGGAGGGCAATGTGTATTTTATCTTCTCTTTTGTTGCGGGATCTCATGCATGATTTGGCACGTGCAAACAAGTCGTAAAGTGACTGAAATTGTGTCTCAGTCAAGGTATAACAGCAAGAGAAGGGTGTAAATTGTGAAGCACATGCAAAGGGGTCATTGGGTGGGTAGAGAGAGTCCAAAGTGAACATGTTTGGAAGCCTTGTAGGAGTGACAAGGGATTATGTGTGTTTGTGAGGAACCATTGCAAGATGTGAGTTGGGTACTAGTGAAAGAATGGGAGTCCTAATTGGGGCAGTCTTGGTTGTGTGGGTACAAAGGAGGTTAATGTTGTTAGAATGCTATGGGACATGGTTTGGGTGCAAGAAGGTTGAATACGCGTGGAGGAATGTGTGTGAGTGGTTGGATAAGGGTTTGAAGAGGTTTGTATGTGTTTGGGATATTGTAGCCTTGTGAAGGATTTTATGAGTCACTAAAGGGTTGTCACCTAATTGGATAGGTGAGTTGGGAGAAAGATCTCCCTAAGTTGTGTTCATCCATTGACTTTGTTGGATGCTCTACATCAAAGATGAAACTACTAATAATAGATAAATGCATAGTTACATATCATTTATGTTAGTTTTGATGGTTTAAGACTGTAAAATAGTTTTTAATGTATGGTGTTATTTGAGGATTGTCAAATAGAATGCATGCTCGTTATGGTGGTTATTTGTACTCTGGTGTTTGGAGCGAATTTTGTGGGGGGTTGGGTGTGTTCATTCCAGACTTAGATCTAGTGGGTGTGTTTTTTTGGTTGGAATGGATGGAGGTATTTTGATGTATGTAATCTTTTCACTGAATATCAATAAAATAACTATATTACCGACCACTTCCCCCCCCCACAAAAAAAAACCACTTACTTCTTTTGTTACAACACTACGTGCAATAGGATGCTTCAATGAATATAACATTTTTTTATTATGACTATGAACATTGTCATTTGTGGAGAACAAATGGACAACATTTTCAAACTCATAATTGCTTGCAACATCTATGTTAATAGGGGTTCTCATCATTAGTAGCTTCCAATCATCAATTTGTGGGTTTGCATCTCTTAGATTTGTCAAAAGTTGACAAAATCTTTGTTGTTGGATATTTTCTCCATCTTGTTTGAATATTTTATCTAAAGCAACTATAATTTTGAATTCCTCCCATAGTAGCTTTGCATTTCTATTACTATCATATGCTGGTCTATCATTAACCAGAGGCAATTGGCCCAAATATCCTACCAAAATCATAGATATACCTGAAAGATAATTCAAAACAATTATTATTTTCAAAATATATAGTATTGTTATTGAAATTTAGTTTTCCTCATTAGCCAAAATTAAAATTTATACCTGCAAAACTTATGTGTGCACTTTGTGGGAATGCTTGTAAGAGTCAAGAATCTATGTTTTCCAACATGTTTTGGTCAATGAAGCTCATTTCATCAATCAAAATGTACTTGATATGTGAAATTTCTTCTTGAAAACTAGCAAGTCTTATTCCTTCTAGCTGAGTGAAATCTCGTATTGAGATTCTCAATTTTGAATGAACTATAGAGGCCCCTATATTGAATGTTGCAACTCCTATTGGTGCAAGTAATAGAAGGGGAGAACAAGATGGCATTGCAACATTTCCAAGATCTTGACTAATGGCACCAATTAAATATGACTTTCCTATACTTGATATTTCTTGAATTATCATGCAATGCCACTTCATTTTGATTCCTCTGATAGTGTGTCATAATTATATCCACTGCCTTTTTTTTCTTATCACTGAGGGTTGTGTAGTTGATGCATTGGGGTATATCATCATATATAAGACATCCATAAACCTTCAAGTTAGTTATGAAATTGATTGTTGTAGTTGTGTACTCTTCAACTTGATAATCAACATACCAATATATATGTATATCAATGTCTCTTCTCCCCAACATATCTATTTCTAAAAAATTGTATATTTTGACCATGATGCAGCCTATATATAATTTCCCATTCATGCTCTATGGTATTTCTCTGAATAGTTTCATTCTCTTCAATTTCTGAATCACTAGTAGCCTCAGCATTTTCTATAGTTGTTGTTTGTTCGACATGCCAAGGGTTGTAATGAAATGACTCCCACTTTTCTATTATGGAGTCATCATCATGACCAATATCCCTTTCTATGTCACAATGTGGTTTGTAGAGTAATAACTCTGATAAACAGAAGTCAATAAATTTATTTAACTCACGTGGAGGAAGGGAAACAAACCTAGGAAAAACTCTAACAATTGTTTCTCTTTCCCTTGGTTCCCATTTGTTGTCTCATCTTCTTTTAGGATTATATATCCACGATCTAGCTACATCAATTAACGTGACACTTGTCATACAAAAATGCCTTGTTTTATATCTGTTGAGGCTAAAGTTGAACTCCAAAGAAGTATCCTGAAACTTATTAGTCCATCATAAAGTATAAAAGAAAGCTATAAGAAACTTAGCTTCAACCAATGAAGTAACATGAAATAAACAAAATAAATAAGATTATACCTTCCATGATTTACACTTCATTGTGTCCTAACTCCACATGTTCTTGGTTGCAGATGATTTTGTTCTTAGACAAGCATTGGTAGCTTCCAAGATGGCATATGAAGAATGGACTGATAGTTAATTGATACTATGATATGCAAATGATATTAAGCTAACATGCTATGAAAATGATTTATGCTCAAAACTCTAAAAATGCTATTTGCTTCAAACTCAAACTCACGGATGCAAGATAAAGACTCCTAGAGTGACTGTAAGATTATCTATTAGACTATTAGTTTCAAAAATGGCTTAGGAGACCTCTATAGGTGGCAGAGATCAACAGTCATTATCAAATCTTGCAATTTTGAATGGCTATGAGAAAGAGGTTGAGATGTGAGAGAGAAAGGTAGAAGATGTTCCTCCTACTCCTACAGGGTGGAGGAAAAGGTGGAAAGAGAAGGCAAGTGTCATTCATCTCACCTTGATTGAGGATGAAAACTGAGAGAATATAGGATAGTTGGAGAAGATTTAGGGATAAGAGGACAAGCGGACTCAACTTCCTCCAAAGATGTAGGAAGGTTGGAGTGAATATAGGGAGGTTGAGGAATGTGTGTACGTACATATTATTTGGAGAATGAAATGAATGTTGAAGATAATGATATATTAATATAAAAAATATTAATATCTTAACCACATGTTGGATGAGTTGGCAAAGAAGAAGTGATGTGGAGATGAGGGTGAGTTGGAAAAGGGAGATTAAATAATTAAAAAATTATTTAATTAAGAAGACTATAGGATAGTGGATAGAAGAATAATCGTTAAATATTATATATTTAATTGATTAGAAGACAGGCTAAATGAATTAATTAAAAAAAAATTAATTAAATAATAGAAGAATGAATTAAATAAATTAATCTTTTCAAATTAACTATTAAATAGAAGAATAAAATTATTAAATAAATATAAAATGTCTATTTAATTGCTCATAGCCAATTTTATGTGTGTACAATATCCATCAATGAAACATTTTGTCCTCTTCATTATTTATAGTTATAGGTTTGAACACCTTGCGTGAGACATTTAGATTAACAAATCTTCTACTACTCTCTACCAATAGAAGTTCTAACAACATGTGACATATTTATTGAGCTCCAATGTCCCTTTTAATAATTGTTTCATTCAGAATCCTTCGATATGCTCGAGCAGCTAAATCATTAGGGTCTTCTATGTTGGAGAGGCACATCAACATCTGGTGATACGTTTCAAAGCTTTTCTTTGCTTTTGCTACATACTTGGCAATATATTTGATTACTGTGTTTGGAAAGAACAGGTTGCCAATCTATATTTTCTCTCCATAATTGTAATATGTGACGATTATGTGAATTCACTCTGTCATCATTTTCTTGCGGGTTCAATTTTTTTTTCACCTGTTTCTATATCTTCATATAATTTGGATCCCCTTAGATTCAAAGGCCAAGGAACATTATACCTATAATCAATATCAACACTTGTCATATATATTTGGTTACCTTTCTTTTATATAGTATTTAATTTTTATATAAACATTTTATTTGATAAAATATTTACGTACAAACCATCCTTCCTCTTTTTTTTCATAGGCATGCACCCTCCCTACACAATGTATGTCGTTCTACACAGTTGAGGATATCTTCATAGTCCTTATCAATATTTGTCTTTGCAAGTTGTCTTGTATTTTTTAGACATGGACGTAGAGGGAAATTTTGAAATGCCTACAATTGAAAATAAAAACAAATATGTTAGCTACATCATAAGCTATAAAATACTTTATGTCAAACAACAAACCATATATATGTTGAAATCTTCATAGACTTGCCTGTATATTCCACTAATGTGGATCTTCTCTAGGATTCCATGCTTGAACAATGGAATGAAAGTATCCTTTAACATGTTTTGGTTGCTCTTCATTTGACCAATCAATGTTGTCCATATTGGGTGCTCCATTCATCCATATGAATCCATGCACATGTGGTCGACCCCCTATGTTGCCACTCATATCTAGACCAAAAATCTTTAACATTCATTCCTTTTTCTAGGATTTTTTTTCTAAATATTGAATGCCTTAAGTGCATGTAGTGTGCGAATATATGGGGTAGTTGATAACATTCTATTTTCTCCAATTTTGAGCTTCTCGTGGAGTAGTTGGTGATGTTCTTGGCATTAGTGCATGTAAATCAGGCCGATACATATATGTTGCACTTAATGTGAAGAATATCACAGGGGAGCCTATTTGATGAAGCATATATATTAATTATGCATGACATTTGGTTCAATATGACCTTGTACTCCTCAATGATGTTCCAAACCGCATCAACCTATCTGCCAAATGGGACCGTGGCATATTTTCCATATGCTGACGCAATTCATTGATTATGATTAGCATGTCCTGAAAACCTCTTATTACAAAGACTACAAATGAATTTTTTGTATGATGTCTCATAATCATGTTCAACATAAAATATTTGAATCTTGGATGTTGACCAAATCGATGATCTCTATACTGCAGTAGATGTTTCAGAAATTCATGTAGATGCACTCGCCTCATTCGTGGTTCTAACTAGTCACATCTACCATTAGGAAACAATGTTGGAAATACCATATCATGTAACCTTGACGTGACATACTCATTGATAGGAGATGCACCAATTGTTGGCTAATCGATCAATATTGTTTGATTTGTATCTGGATTATTAATCCATGCATGTATTAATTCCATTTCTCTTTGAGCATTAGGTGGTCTAGAAGCCATTGAATTTGTGTGGTCAATTGTATTACCTTCATCCGTCTGATTGCACCCACAAATATGATTTCATTTGCATTGGAATCAAATTCCATATGCATTGCCTTCAATCTCTTGAAAATGTTTTCATCACAATTTGTAGATAGGTCATTGAGAGCATTCTCATTAATTATAACTTCGGAGTAATATTTATCATGCTCAATTTTGTATCTAAGTTATAATTTGTGCCACATTGGTCCCTTCTTCAAATAATAATGATTGGCAAATGATCTATTGTATGTGGCAAATTTTTTGAGATGTATTCCACATTTTGTGGAAAACTTATTGTGTGTCCTTTGTATTTGTACCGACCACCTATTGCATGTGTAACTTGTAGTATTGGGATAACACGTGCAATCACCATTTCTTCTACTTGAGTCAAACTTGCAAGCTCTTCTGGTTGTTGCTCGGGATCTATATTGTTTGAAGTTGAATATCTCTCGTTTCCTCTCTCTTGTCTATATCTAGTGCATGTAGGACCTTGTGAGTTGAGATTTACTTTATTTCCTGAATAACGCTCTTGACAAATATAGCACATGCTTGGTATTATAAATCGATCTAACTAGTGTTGAAATTGCATTTTAAATCTTTAAAAATCAGCTTGAATCATTCCATTTGTATTTTGTCTATTTTGTGCATCGCCTTCTGCACCCAAATTATTCTCAATTTGACGTCCAGGTTGAGGTGTCTCAGCAACTCGTTCTATTGACCTTGAGCTTTCATTCTCAAGATGCAACTCAAAATTTTGATTTGATGGTTGATTGTACTGCCCACTTGAATGTGAATCGGCCTATTGCTTTTGGTCTCTTTCAATATGAGAGACTTATTGAGATGTTCTTTGACGACTATTTGTAATAATATTAGCTTCCTCTCTATTTATAAATTCCAACACTTGTATTGTTACTTTTTCTCTACATCTAGCATTTCTTTGTCTTTGAGCTTCACCATGTCTTCTTATTTCTTCTTCCCTTTGATCATCTGTCAAACATTCCCATTGTTGTCTTCTATATTCTCTTTGATATTATCTCTGATACTCTCTTCTTTGTTCGCTTTGATATTGCCTCCTCTCATCTTCCGATTCAAAATTCAATATTGATTGATCCATAGCTACACAATAAATTATATTTTTAATTTATATAATGTGGTAGGTGTAGACATATAAAAATGACCACTTTCCTAAGTGAATATTTAATATTCATTTTATTCTCATTCCTCTATTTAATTAAATTTAATTTAATTAAAGCATTCACATTCATCTATTTGATCAAATAAGTTATTCAATTTATTTAATTAAATTCACTTATACCTTTCATATCATTTAATTGAATAAATCACTTTATTTAATTAAATCCCCTTTCTACTCTTTTTAATTAAATTTACATTTAATAAAATTGTTCACTTCAAATAAATAAATCTAATTTATTTATATCCCCCACTTGCATCTATTTTGTTGAAATAAAGCAATTTATTTTAATTAAAATTTCCCCCCATCCACTTGCATTTTCCTACATCTGCCACTTGCCTCTCTAAACCCCCTTCTAGATTCTTCTAATCCATTCTAAATCAGCCTAATCCATCTACTAAATATTGTCACATTCCTAAGTAAAGGGAAGTCACTTCTCAAACCCTCAAAGTCTTTGGAAACCATTAAAGGCTTTATGTCTTCAACAAGATAACCTTGAAAGTATTCCAAACCATTAATGGTTAACTCAGCCCTCTTGCATGGTTAGAGACTTTTTGCCTAACTCAACCCTCATCTAACCCAAGGGTCTCATCAAGCATTCATGGCTTTACCCTTGGTTATCCCTTTAATCCTTGTGCAAGAGTTTATCCTTTGGGTAAAATGTTTATCCAATGGATAACCTTAACCTAACCTTAACCCTTACCTCCTAAGGTAACCATGAGGTCTTCTCAAGCATTTAATGCTTCTTGCATCTCCTCTCAAGTAGTCTTATGTTGACAATTGTCACCATTTCATTGGTGAGAATTGTAAACATGGATTGATAACTTTCAATCCTGACCCTTGATAGGATCATCCAATCTTGACCCTTCATTGCCCTATTTTCCCTATAAATAGAGCCATTCTTCTATCATTCTAAGATCCAAGTTTTATGCATCTAATCTATACTCATTTTTATCAAGCATTTTAATCTCTCTTTGAATAAAAATAATCTAATAAGCATTTTAGAAGTATTTCTCTTTATCACAATAATCATATTAAGCTAGTGTATCATGTTAGGATAGTTCTTTTGCTAATCTTTTCATCTTATCATCATATACATGCTAGTTTAATTCATATTTGTTAATATCATGTACATTTAGGATTGCATTCATGTTGGATTGATCAAACATCCCTCATTCTCATGATTGTCATCCCTAAGTCACTTTGCTCAGTGATCTGAGAGCAAAGGCATTGGCTTGAGGGGTCTTGTGAGATAGAGAAAAATGGAACATCCCTTGGGAAGTTGAGTTATTCCATATAGCTCCATAAATTGCACCAAGAGTCTCATTGGTGTGTGGACAAGTCCTGAATACGCATTTTCCATTTCATTGCACCACTTTTCCTGCACACAGTAGGATTAGAGTAGATATGAAGTTAAAAAAAAATGTGAAAAAAAAATGAATTATTTGTAACAATTGAATTATTGGAATCATATATGTATAGAGAGAATGATGGAACTCTTTATGATAGTGTATGGTGATAGATACATTATTAACAAATTTCATATACAATTGTTGTTAAATGCATATGGTGATATGGAATATACAAATCAATTAAATTTGGTACCAAGTATACATGAAATGTAAAGGTAAAAATAGAGTAAAAATAATCTCTTATTATTGATAAGAAAAGTTTTTATATTGTAAAGCAAAATAATTTTGATTCAAAATGTATTGTGGCAACATATGAAGGTTACATGGCGAAGTGGAGAGTGTTCAATCTGAAGTCCAGTGTTGATCTTTTATTAGTTCCTCTTATATTTCTTTAGTTGTCTTAGCATAGTTACAAGTGTATCTATATCTGATAGCCATACTTGAGATGTTGTTTTGATCTCCAATTGATTCCTCTTATATTTCTTGATTCACCTTATTGTTGTAGCCAGGGTCTCTATATTTGATAGCCATACTTTAGATGTGGGTGGTTTCTTTTTTATAGTAATCATGGGTAAATCTCCAATCTTCATTTTTCTAGCATGTTTTCTATTTCTTGTGGCTAATATATCTCCTAGCATATCTGGCATAAAAAATAAACAATTAATTATCTACATACAAATTTGACATGTTTTAAGCGCTATATAGTTTTCAATTTCTACATTCACAAAAATGGTTTAGAACATGAAATCCTTTGCTTTGATGATTTAATAGTTTATACCTATGAAGAGTTTAAGTTTGGTTTTCAATGTAATTTTCTATTTTGAAATAGAATAATAATTTACTAATTTTAATTGTGAATCAAATGATGGGTAAAATTCAAAAGCAATATTTTCAAAATCATAAAGTATCAACATAAATCTTAAACATTTAACCCATCTGGAAGATAAAGTTGGTCAATCTTCAAGTATAACTTGTATACAACAATTGTAATCAAGAAGGATGTAATTCATTAGAATCCTCCAACTATAAAGAGACAATAAGGTTTTTAATTTTTATATTAATTTAAGAAATAATTTTTTTGATAGTGAGATTGAATGTGTTTTAAAAGTTTTTATCTAATAGAGTTGTAGTCAAAATCTTATTATAAATTATTAAAATCCTAAAATAAACTCTAAAAAGACCAAACCATTAATCTTAGGATTCTAATTCTTATTCTCAATGCTTGTTAGAATGATCTCTTGATGCAGGAGCATCCCCAGTTCACAACAATCTTGCATCAACCAAAAACATTTTCCTTTCTGTTTTGTTAGTAGTTTCACTTTTCTTTCTGTGTGTCCCGATTTTGGCTCACCAGATCCTATGGAGTTGGATTCTACTTGAGTACTTGATCATCTTTCTTTCTTTCAAACCATATCTCATTTGGATCACTTTCCGGCAAGATATCACCATCAGTTTCCATGACAGTTTCTTGTTACCAGTTATTCCTTGTTACCAATTGCCTAAGACCTATTCTGGTGATCTACCAGAACCCATTATGAAGCTTGCAGAGCCTTGAACATTGATTTCGGTGTTCCTTGGCATGTGGCCGACCTTCTACGTTTCATCCTTTAGATTTTTCGGAGGAATCTCTTGGCGGAGGCCGACCTTGTTCATTTTGCACGTTAGGTCTTGTTCTTCGGGTTTTGATCCCTTTTGGGCCGACTAGATCCTTTGGATTGATATATATATTTGTAATTGTGCTTTAGAATGGGAATCAATTAGAATCAATCAGAGTATCAGATAGATAGACTATGCTTAGAACATAGATCTTTCAATTCAAGGTCCCAGTTGTGACCTATTCTACTAGGCCTGTGTGCCGGTATGTTGTAACCTGGTTGTTACCGGTTGGATTGTTGAACACAAGATGTCACTAAGAGGGGGGATGAATCAGTGATATTCAAACTTTTCCCTTTTCTATCCTATGTGTGTATACCGGTCAATAGATCTAACTTAAAGAATACATATAAATTAGATGGGAGAATCACACAAATGCAACACCACATAAAAGGGACATCACATAACACCAGATGTACGAGGAAAACCCAAGATGGGAAAACCCTCGGTGAGAAGTGTTGCTGGAGACTACTGCTCCAATCTAACCTCACAATGAAAACCTCAGTTACAACATTTAGGGCACCAACCCAAGGAGTACCGCTCCTTCTTTAGGGCACCAACCCAATGAGAACCAACCCTTGCACCGAACTCCAACTCAGTGATTACAATATCATATTTTGAATACAAAATTTATCTTCTTGTTACAAAAGAACTTTGTAACTCTCATGTATGTCTCTCCACCAGTTCTCCTCTCTTCAGATATTTGTCAGTTCTCTCTTTGTACCTTATCTCCTACTGCAACCCACTCTTTGCACTTTTGTTGGTTAAGCCTCTTCTTCTTCTCTATCGGTTCGTCTCTCTGTCAATTCTGTTTTCTCTCAGTCACACTGTTGCTATCCACCACTGGTCTTGATAATTTAGTCAAATGTCTACCATTTGATTCCTGTCGGTTCTCAGCTCGCCTTCTCTGCAACTTTTTTTCTGCCGGTTTGGTCACCACCGATTTCCTCCTCTGTCAGACACAATGGCCGTCTACCGGTTGCCTCACTATTGTTGGTTGAACTCTTCAACCTGTTTCTTACTTGCACACTCAGTCTCTTCTCTAATTCTTATTGAGTACTTGGCTGATTTTCTCTCACATGCAATAGCAATCCTCTCATTCAGTAACACGAACATTATCTTTGGCTCACACTCTTATAGCCAGATTTTCTTGCCAAGATGTGAGTTTGAACATTGGTACGCTAGGGTTTCCACCATGCACTAAATTCGCATCCGATCATATCTCTGATTATCATGACATATCAAATCCAATATTATATCATGTCCTTGATTGATGTTCAACACTCAATCAATGAGCATCGCCCATCTGTTTACCTTATGAAACATGTCTTCTCTCTTTAGCCGTTTGTAGCAAGTTTTTCGGCCTTTTTTCTGATTGATCACGTGAGTGATGCGATTACCTTTATCCTCTTCGATCTACAAGATCAATCTTTACTAGATCTATGCGGTTTTATTCATCTCGAGCCGCGATCCCCTGCTTTTCTTCCTCAAGCTTTGTAGTCACCATTAAATGTTGGACCAATCGCCAATGACCTTACTAACACATCACACCGACCTGTGCATGCATGCCACTTCACCTCCACGTGGCCCCTTTTGTCAGCATCCACCTTTTCTAGGACTGCTATATTGGTTTGGATAGGATCACCGACCAACTACACAATCGGGTTCATCCACCGGTTCACAGACCCTGTCGGATATACCCTAACCGGTCTGCCTTCACCCTTGCACTCTGCTTCTCTTTTGGTGGAGCAGCTAAACTGGTCATCACACATGCCAACCTACCTCATGCACATCTTTATCAAATGAGAATCTTTTGCAACTGTACTTTGTCAGCATTATCGATGGACATAGTTACCGGTAAGCACCTTGATGACAACATGTCATCAATCCTTCAATTTCCTCCATCTGTCTGCAACTACTCAACCTTGCCTACTTCATTCAATACACTGGTTCTGTTATTAACATGTTTGTCAAAGTGACAACCATATCCTTCAATCTCTGTATCGGAAAATCAACATGTCTATCTCATTGATCTGGTACATTTTCCTGATCTCATGCACCTAAGGAAGCTTAGAATTTCACCAGTTGATCTATTGTGAGCCTTCAAACACTTTCCTTTAACTCTTTTATCTTATCTCCAAGAACTATGATGCATTCCATACATAATAGGAGATAAGCTCATCTAATTAGTGGGAGTGGATCCTTGTCATCTGCATCCTGCATTTCACCAATGTGGCTTCCCTATTTGAGTAGCATATCTTCAATCAGGCACATATGATCTAGTTGGGCACATTCATTGTCAATCATCTCTTCAAATGGTGACTGCATCTTTATCCGATGGGAGTCCTTCTATTTCACATCCACACAACATATCGGTGGCCTGCACATACTTCTCATCTGGTGTTGATGTGATTTAGGTAACATTCCCCCTCTTCATCACAATCAACCGCCCAACATCCCACTCTCTTGTTGGTGACAACCATGCACTGCCAACATGTCACTTACCGGTCTGCAGTCCTTAGGTCTTCAACACAAGTCAACACTACCTTGTGTACTGGTGACTCCAATGGCTAGTATGCTAGATGACATCAATGACACCATTTCTGGTATTCATCAATGCCATCACTTTTCATCAATCTCCCTATTGGTTGACATCAATAACAAAACAATGACAACAATCTCCCCCTTTGGCATTGATGTCAACACATGTAGTATCTGACATACTACATAATCTTTGTCCCCCTTTCACAACAATGGCAAAGGGAACTGTTAGGTTTTCTCTCCTCCTTGTGTCTACCGGGTACTGACATAATTTTCTCTCCCCTTTTTCTCTACCAGATGCATCTTCTCCTTTTACCTTCATACTTTGCATTCTCTCAAATCATAGCACTTGAGATGGAGGGCTCAACCACCAACTGACACCAATTACTCAGCAACCCAATGTATATGCAAACCAAAAACACATGCATATACAAGACTGAAACCAATTGAAGGCACATGTGTCAGTGAATATAACATACCTGTCAGTCAGACTGCATTATCACCCCTTTGATATGCAGAAGCCATTCTGACCCCAAAATACTGATACCAAGTGTTGAAGCTAACAATGATACCAATTGTATCTTTTCTGATAACAAATGCATGTTCTCTTGTGTAGGTAGCTATCCCTCTTTTCAGGCAGCACTCCAGTGGTCCAGTTGTGATTTCAATTGAATGGGCATTGAAATATCTCACAACCCCAAACAGTTCCAAAAACACCATCACATGGTACAACCATAGACACTTGCACACCCTCTGTGTCCCACAAGTCTGATACTAGTCAGAGAACATGGTTGTCAACTCCCCCTGAGTCATGCATCTCAGGTCCTCATTGCCTGTCAGGTCCAAAATCGGAGCCAAACTACCCCTTATACCACTTGGGCTGTACATATGTGATCAATCTAATGATCTATCAGCTCCATTATATCTACCACAACATATGACATGATCCTGGATGTACAAAATGACATACAATATCATCATCATGTCATAAATCAAATCTATTAGCTCATAAAGGATGCATGCATACATGATCAACAACCGAGCCAACATATGTCATTCAGGTCATTATTAGCACCACTTGAGACATAAACTCCTCATTCCATGCTACTAGGGCTAATGCAATGATCTCGAACCTCATTGTCTTACATAACCTACAAGTACCTGTTAGCATACATACCGGTAACATACTGCACATACCGATTTCCTGCACTGGTCCATCATCACTACCGAAGCACCTACCTATAACTCTTGTCTTCTTGTGTCAATTTGCATCTAATCCCAATGGCAAATTTGCCAACCATTGACACATGTAGTAGTGATCCATCTTTCATCTATAGGTATGTAGACAAGGAAGCCACTACACATACTTATTTTCTCATTTCCTTCCTTCATACCGACAATAACTTTTTCTTCCATATGTCCTTTTTAACTGAGGGGTTGAATGATCTAATCAATATGTTACTCCCCTTGAGGTTCCGTATCTTATTTAGGTCTTAGGAGATATCACCTGTTCTTTGAATGCACAGTGTCATTCCATGGTTGCATCGTCTTGCTTCTTCTTTCATACCTGCTTGGTCTCATTCTTCTTCCCATTTTCAGTCTTGGGAGCAGATGCTACCTTCTTTTGCTGATGGGTCCTTGTATTGCCAGATTCTACCACATGACCGGATAATTTGTTGTAGAAGCAAACAACATTCATGCCATACGCATGATTAGGGGACCTTTTGTGAAACCGGTTAGACCACCTTCTGGTCATGTTTTTGCAACACATTACTGGAACTGGTGGGCCTCTTGATCCTGCAGGGACATTTCTCCTTTGGTTCCATGCAGGTCTCTGACTTCCATATGCTCTATATCCATATCTATGATGAGCATAGTTACTATACCGACTGTCATATGACTGCACATTCATCCTTCTGCAATCATGACTTTTATGGCCAACACCATTAGACCTCCAACAGACAACAATATTGTCTCTTGGAAGAGCAACCTGTCTATTCTTAGACTTCATTCTACATCAATCTGCATCAATATGCCCTATGGCTGTATTCTTTGCATGCAAAATAGTAACCAGAGAAAGGGGGCACATAACTTACAAATTTGTTTTGCCATGCATGAGGAGATCTTATCGGTTTAGTGTCTCCATTTCCATGTCTCTGGGGATAGATCTTAGATTGTCCACTCTCTGTAGCTCTTCCATCCAATCTCTTCTTTTCCCATACTTGCTTTGTCTTGTGGGCAGTAGCATTTCCTTGTCTTCTACTGGTAGGGGATCTTCTATGTTGTCTCCCTTTGTTCTTGCTTCTGATGAAGCTGCCTTCTCCCATCTTCCCTTTTCATTTGGGATCCGTATTGTTCCTCCTTCTTGCAACACCAGTCTTCATCTGTTGCTTCATGTCTTCATTGGTTATGGTTAGATCAACCTTCTTCCGGGGAGAATCTCTAACTATGAATGTCTGACCCTTGTTATCTCCATTTGAGGAGACAAATTGAATGTCCTTGCGGGAGACATTCTTGTTGGTGGAGCATTCACTGACACCACTTCCTAATCTTTTGGTATCCTTGGCATGCTTTTGCTTTTTCAACATTTTGTCCAAGGCATCACTGCTACCATCAAATTGGATTCTTACCTTGAGCTCATCCTGACATTTCTTATGGTCATTTCGGAGAATCTCCATTTCTCCTACTAGCTGCAGATATTCTTTATCTTTTGTTTCTAGCTCAGATGCTAGATCTTTTCACCTACACACCTTGGTGTCATCTTGTTGAGTCTTCAACTCAAAGATGCATTTCTCAGATTCTTCAAGGCAACTGATCAACCGGTTCTGCTCCACAATTGCAACATTCTTGAATAGCTTGTATTCATTCCTCACTCTGCTAAGTTCTTCAAGTGCACTTACAAGTTCCCCTTCAAGATCAACTTCTACTTCTTCTTCTTCTTCACCTTCACTATCACTGCCAAACACATCTCGCCGGTAGGATTGATCTGCATGATTATTCTTAGATGTGTGTATCTCATCTCTTATTCTTGAGCCATGAAGAGGTGGGTTCCTTCTTCATCATTGGTGTGTTTGCTAATAGATCTGCCTTCATCAATTGCAGATACATGAGTTTCATTTCTCATCTTTTCTTCACAAACCGGTTTTGTAGTGGTAGGCTCATTTCCATAGAGCTTCTTCAATCTGTCCCATAGGCTTTTTGTCGGTTTGCATCTATCTACCTGTGAGGAGACATCATCTGATAACCCATAGAGTATAGTCTTCATTGCTATAGCATTACAATGGTTTCTTCTTTCTGCATCTAAGTCGATGGGAGAACTCACTTTACTATTGTAGCCATTTGCAACCGACATCCACACATCAAACCCCAAAGAGGATAGGTAAACTTCCATCCTACAACTCCAAACAAGAAAATTTGAACCATCAAATACAAGAGTAGGGAATGACACAAAACAAACCATTGTGTTCAAATACCAGAATCTACCCAAGCTAGAGAAATCTTATCAACAAGGAACCAGGCTTTGATACCAATTGTTGAACACAAGATGTCACTGAGAGGGGGGTGAATCCGTGATATTCAAACTTTTCCCTTTTCTATCCTATGTGTGTATACCAGTCAACATATCTAACTTAAAGCAAACATACCGGTTAGATGGGAGACTCACACAAATACAACCACACATAAAAGGGACATCACATAACACCAGATATACGAGGAAAACCCAATATGGGAAAACCCTCGGTGAGAAGTGCTGCTGGAGACTACTGCTCCAATCCAACCTCACAATGAAAATATTGGTTACAACATTTAGGGCACCAACCCAAGGAGTACCACTCCTGCTTTAGGGCACCAACCCAAGGAGCACCAACCCCTGCACCGAGCTCTAACTCAGTGATTACAATATCATATTTTGAATACAAAAGTTATCTTCTTGTTCCAAAAGAACTTTGTAACTCTCATGTATGTCTCTCCACCAGTTCTCCTCTCTTCAGATCTCTGTCGGTTCTCTCTTTGCCTTTTCTCTGTAGGAATCTTATCTCCTGTTGCAACCCACTCTCTGTTGCACCTTACTTTCTGCTTCATCTTTTTGGTTCAGCCTCTTCTTCTTCTATGTCAGTTCTACTCTCTATTAGTTCTGCTCTTTGTTGGTTCTCTTTTCTCTCAGGCATACTGCTACTATCCACCACTGGTCTTGATAACTTAGTCAGATGTCTACCATCTAATTCATGTTGGTTCTTAGCATGACTTCTTTGCAATATTCTGCAACTCTTGTCTACTGATTTGGTCACCACCGGTTTCCTCCTCTGTCAGACTCAATGACCGTCTATCGGTTGCCTCATTGTTGTCGGTTGAACTCTTCAACCTATTTCTTACTTGCACACTCAGTCTCTTCACTAATTCTCATTGAGTACTTGGCTGATTTTCTCTCACATGCAATAGCAATCCTCTCTCATTTAGCAACATGAACAATATCTTTGGCTCACACTCTTATAGCCAGATTTTCCTGCCAAGACGTGAGTTTGAACATTGGCAAGCTAGGGTTTTCGCCATGCACTAAATCTGCATCCGATCAGATCTCTGATCATCATGACATATCAAATCCAATCTGATATCATGTCCTTGATTGATGGTCATTACTCAATCAATTAGCATCGCCCATCTGTTTACCTTGGGAAACAGGTTTTCTCTCTTTAGCCGTTAGTAGCATGTTTTTCGACCTTTTATCTAATCGATCACGTGAGTGATGCGGTTACCTTTATCCTCTTTGATCTGCAAGATCAGTATTTACTGGATCTCTGTAGTTTCCTTCATCTCAAGCCGCAATCCTCTGCTTTTCTTCCTCGAGCTTCGCAGTTGCCATTAAATGCTCGACCAGTCCTCAACAATCTTACTAGCACATCACACCGACCTATGCATGCATGCCACTTCACCTCCACATGGTCCCTTTTGTCAGAATTCACCTTTTCTAGGACTACTATGTCAGTTTGGATAGGATCACCAATCAACCACACAACCGGGTTTATCCATCGATTCGCAGACCCTGTCGGTTATACCCTAACCGGTCTGCCTTCATCCTTGCACTCTGCTTCTCTTCCAGTGGAGCACCTAAACTGGTTAGCACACATGCAAACCTACCTCATGCACATCTTCATCAGATGGGAATCTTCTGCAACTATACTTTTTCAGCATTACTGGTGGACATACTTATCAGGTAATCACCTTGATGACACCATGTCATTAATCCTTCAATTGCCTCCATCTGTCTGCAACTACTCAACCTTGCCTACTTCATTCAATAGACCAGTTCTATTATTAACATGTTTGTCAAAGTGACAACCATATCCTTCAATATCTGTACCAGCAACTCAACATGTCTATCCGACTGATCCAGTGCATTTCCCTGATCTCATGCACCTAAGGCAGCTTAGAGTTTCACCAGTTGATCTGGTGTGAGCCTTCAAACACTTGCCTTTTAACTCTTTTATCTTATCTTCGAGAAATATGATGTTTTCCATGCATAATAGGAGATAAGCTCATCTTATCGGTGGGAGTGGATCCTTGTCATCTGCATCCTGCATTTCACCAATGTGGCTTCCCTGTTTGAGCAACATATCTTCAATTAGGCACATATGATCCGGTTGGGCACAATCACTGTTAGTCATCTCTTCAAATGGTGACTGCATCTTTATCTGGTGGGAGTCATGTTGTTTCACATCCATACAGCATATCGGTTCCCTATACATACTTCACCTCTGGTGTTGATGTGATTTAGGTAACATTCCCCCTCTTCATCACAATCAAACGCCCAACATCCCACTCTCTTGTTGGTGACAACCATGCACTACCAACATGTCACTTATCGGTCTACAGTCCTTATGTCTTCAACATAAGTCAACACTAACTTGTGTACCGGTGACTCCAATGGTACCATTTTCAGTATTCATCAATGCCAATACTGCTCATCAATCTTCTTATCGGTTGACATCAATGAAAATACAATGCCAACATGGATGTAATTGAATTTCATGCAAGAAAAACTATCTGTTCTACATTGCCTCCATCAGATCTGTGTGTTTCCGTTGTGTTTACTCTTGCTAACCGGTCTGGACTGATCTCCTTGAGGTCCCTCCTCACTAGTGACTACTTCAAGTGGTATCAGAGTGAAGTTTCATTCCAGAGGTTGTGTGTCTTGAAATTTTGTTGTAGGGTGGCGAATTGCAGATCCAACCTGCAATTGCAAAGGACTAGCATGAATCAATGGCGCGAAGAGGAACTAGGAATGGTGGAGCATGTGGGAATACAAGCCATGCTATGATGGAGATGTTGCGATGAATAGCAACCCGGTTAGAAGCAATGGAAACAACCCAGAGAAGAGGCCAACATATTGAATATGTAAGCGAAGATGAAGGAGAAGAAGCCTTGATGGAACAAGTAAACCTACTGACAGTTGATCCAGATGAAGAAAGGTTTTTAAGGGCTTTGAGTAGGGCAAACAATAAACCTCATTTTACCCCACCAGAATATGATGGGAAGTTGGATTCAAATGAATTGATGGACTGGATCTCAGAGATGGAGAAGTATTTTGATTTTGAAATTACCGCAGAAGAGAAGAAGGTGAAATATGCTTGTACCCGGTTGAAAGGTCATGCATCTCTTTGGTGGGAGAATTTGCAAGTTGATAGACAAAGAAGTGGTAAAGAATAGATTAAGACATGGGATCAGATGATTTCTAAGTTAAAATCAAAGTTTGTCCGAATGAATTATCAAGTGGATTTGTTCTGGAAATTGCAGAACATGAGACAGAAGGAATATAGTGTGAAGGAGTACACCAAAGCATTTTATAAATTGAACATCAGATCCAGACATGTTGATGATGAATTTGAACAAGTTGCAAGATATTTGAGTGGATTGCGAATTTATACACAAGATGAACTCAGTGTGATCAAATTAGAGAGTGTCGAAGAGGCTTACCAGTATGCACTAAAGGCCGAAGAGAAATTGAACAGAAGACATGAGCAGAGATAGAGAGGTAGAGGTGGAAGGTTTATCAGAGGAAGAGGAACCAATATAGATTAGAACAAGGATAAGGAAGTGAGCAAAGAAGGTAATTCATACCAGAAGGATGATATAAATTTCTACTATAGGAGAGAATCACATGGTTACCAGAATGAGAACTTTGGAAGACAAGACAAGAGGACATTTAGAGGAACTTTCTTTAAGTGTGGAGGAGAAGGACACTGTGCATTTGAATGTAAGAAGACAGAGGCTACTGAAAGAGTAGCAGTAGTGGAAGAAAACCCCACCAGATTAGACAATAAACCAAAAGATGGAGAATTGTTGATGATGAGGAGAGCTTTGTGTCATACCATAGGTGATGAAGAACCCTTGCAGAGGAAGAATCTGTTCAAGACTAGATGTAAGGTATTTGGTAAGTGTTGTAAAGTTTTTATTGATAGTGGTAGTTCAGATAATCTTGTTTCAGAAGAGATGGTGAATAAGTTGAAATTGGAGAGATTGAAACACCCTAACCCTTATTTGATAGCATGGATTCGAGATGAGCATAAGTTGTTAGTAAGTGGACAGTGTTTGGTAAAATTAAAAATTGAGAATCATCATGATGAAGTTTTATGTGATATTATGCCTATGGATATTTGTCATCTTTTGTTGGGAAGACCTTGGTAGTTTGATAGACAGGCAATACATGATGGGAGGAAGAATACCTAAACTATTGTGGCCAATGGGATGAAGCAAACCTTGTTACCTTTGGAGGAACCTTCGAAGGGTGAAGTTTGTACAAATGCCAAAATCTATTTAGTAGATGGAAGGAAATTTATGGATGGACTGAGACATGAGAATGTGTCTTTTGCCTTAATTCCTAAGAAGATTGAGAGACCGCAACCAGAAGGAGAACACCAAGAAGAGATAAGAGATTTGCTGAAATATTATGAGGACATCATTTCAGATAATGTACCTGATGGATTTCCACATGTTAGAAGTATTATTCATTGCATGGACTTGGTTCCCGGAGCTAGTTTGCCTAAAAAAGCCACACACTGGTTGACACCAATAGAGAATGAAGAACTGAATAGACAAGTGCAGGAGTTGTTGAAGAAAGGTTTGATTAGGGAGAGTCTGAGCCCTTGTGCAGTACCAACAGTATTAGCACCTAAGAAGAATGGAGAATGGAGGATGTGTACTGATTCAAGAGCAATAAACAAGATCACAGTGAAATACTGGTTTCCTTTACCTAGGATGGATGACATAATGAACTGTTTGAGTGGAGCAAAATATTTAACAAAGATAGATTTGAAGAGTGGATATCATCAGATCACGATCAGAGAATGTGATGAGTGGAAGACAACATTTAAGACAAATGAATGACTATATGAATGGTTGGTGATCCCTTTTGGATTGACTAATGCACCGAGCACTTTCATGAGGTATTGAAGAAATTCTTTGTTAAGTTTGTTATTGTGTATTTGGATGACATTCTTATTTTTAGTAAAACAAAAGAGGAGCATTTGTTGAAGTTAAAACAAGTTTTATAGAGGTTGAGAGAAGAAAAGTAGTTGATCAATATCAAGAAATGTACTTTCATGAAGGATGAGTTAGTCTATTTAGGATTTGTGATATATGAGGATGGTTTGAAGATGGACCCTAAGAAGTGAAAGCCATTGTTGAGTGGTGTACATCAGAAAGCATTGGAGAGTTAAGATCGTTTCATGGATTGGCTAGTTTTTACTGAAAGTTTATCAGAAATTTTAGTTCAGTTTGTAACCCTATGACTGAGACCATGAGAGGAGCTCAGAAGGAATTCAAGTGGACCACCGGAGAAAACAAAAAGTTTTGAATTGTTGAAGCAGAAGTGACTGTGCAGCCTGTATTAGCTTTACCGGATTTTAATAAAGTATTTCAAGTGGATTGTGATTCAAGTGGAACAACAATAGGAGCAGTTTTGAGTCAAGAAGGGAGAGCAGTAGCATATTTTAGTGAGAAATTGAATGATTCCCAGAAGAGATATTCAGTGTATGATCAGGAATTTTTTGCCATAATTCAAGCCTTGAAGAAATGGAGACACTACTTATTGCCTAAGGAGTTTGTGTTGTATACAGATCATCAAGCTTTGAAGTATTTGAATAGTCAGAGTAAGTTAAATCAGAGGTATATGAGATGGGTAGAATTCTTGCAGAGTTACACTTTTGTGTTGAAGCATAGAAGTGGGAAATATAACAAAGTTGTTGATGCATTGAGTAGGAGAAGGAATTTGCTGACATAAATGAGAGTGACAGTATTAGGTTTTGAAGATTTGAAGACCTTGTATGATGAAGACTTGGATTTTGTAGAACCTTGGAAAGCATGTAGATAATCGGTCATGGTTGATAGGAGCAAATGATTGGATTATTTCATTCAGGATGGGATGTTATTCAGGGGAGTTCGGTTGTGCATACCTAAGAGTTCCATGAGAGTGAACCTAATAAAAGAGAAACATAGTGGAGGTTTAGCAGGACATTTTGGCATTGATAAAATAATTCCATTGGTGAGTGAGCAGTACTTTTGGCCCCAGATTCATAAGGATCTTAAGAGATATGTGCAGAGTTGTAGAGTTTGTCAAGTTGCAAAAGGTAGTTGTTAGAATGTGGGATTGTATAAACCTTTGATAGTACCAGTAAGACCTTGGGAGGATATAAGCTTGGATTTTGTACTTGGATTGCCTAAGACACTGAGAGGGAATGATTCAATATTTGTGGTAGTGGATAGATTTTTTAAGATGGCTCATTTCATACCTTATAAGAGCACATCAGATACATTACATGTAGCAGACCTATTTTTCAAGGAAGTGGTGAGATTGCATGGATTACCTAAGAGCAGAGTTTCGGATAGAGACACTAATTTGTTGGCTATTTTTGGAGAACACTTTGGAAGAAGATGAAGACAGATTTGAAGTTTAGTTCTACTTTTCATCCACAGATTGATGGACAGACAAAAGTTGTTAACCAGAGATTGGGAAACTTGTTGAGATGTTTAGTGGGAGATAAAACTAGAAGCTAGGATTTGATCCTTGCACAAGTAGAGTTTGCCTATAACAATTCAGTGAATAGAAGTACTGTAAAAACACCTTTTGATATCTTTACCAGAGTGCATCCTAGAGGAATAGCAGAATTGAGATACATTAGCAGTGAAGACCAGAAGAGTTTAGAAGCAAATGATTTTGCAGATCACATGGAAGCATTGCATATTTAGGTTAAACAACATTTGGAAGACATGAATATCAAATATAAGGAGAAGGCCGATGAGAAGAGGAGACATAAGGAATTTGAAGTTGGCAATGAAGTGATGGTATATTTGAGAAAAGAGAGATTCCTTGTTGGAACTTATAATAAGTTGCAGATGAAGAAGTTTGGACCGTGTAAGATTTTCTTAAAGTTCGGTTCTAGAAATGCATATGAAGTGGAGCTACTGGATAGTTTAAGTATTTCACCTATATTCAACATTGCAAATCTTCATGAGTGTCATGAACCAGAATTCAGTGAGGGCAATGTTGCAAACCTTGAGAAACAATTGCCCCAAAAGGAACCAGATCAGATTGAAGAGATTTTGGACAGTAGGATTGGGCGTAGTACCCAGAATAGTCAGTACAAAAAATATCTTGTGAAGTGGAAGAGAAGAACATTTGAAGATTAATCTTAAATTTCTCAGGTAGAGGTAGATCACCTTGGTTTTCTGATGTAGGAGCATCCCCAATTCACAACAATCTTGCATCAACCAAAAACATTTTCCTTTCTATTTTGTTTGCAGTTTCAATTTTCTTTCTGTGTGTCCCAGTTTTGGCTCGCCGAATCCTATGGAGTCGGATTCTACTTGAAGACTTGATCATATTTATTTCTTTCAAACCATATCTCATTTGGATCACTTTTTCGCAAGATATCACCATCAGTTTCCATGACAATTTCTTGTTACCGATTGCCTGAGACCTATTATGGTGATCTATCAGAACCCATTCTGAAGCTTGCGAAGCCTTGAGCATTGATTTCGATGTTCCTTGGCATGTGACCAACCTTCTACATTTCATCCTTTGGATTTTCCAGAGGAATCTCTTGGCAGAGGCTGAGCTTGTTCATTTTGCACGTTAGGTCTTGTTCTTCGGGTTTTGATCCATTTTGGGCCGACTATTGATATATATTTGTAATCATGCTTTAGAATGGGAATCAATTAGAATCAATCAGAGTATCAGATAGATCTTTCGATTCAAGGTCCCAGTTGTGACCTATTCTACCAGGCCTGTGTGCCAGTATGTTGTAACTTGGTTGTTTTTTATATTAAAAGCAACCAAAACAAGGGGTTTGTCCCAGGTACAGATAAGAAAATAGTGGCTAGCCAGCTATCTGCAAAGAAGTAGCAAAATCACAACCTCCTAAACTTTCCTTTATCAAAAAATTTAAACATGCTATGCATATTAACTGAGTAAATAAAAGTCTTAATTAAAATATGCCACGCAAGGAAAAAGATAGTTAAGTCCAAGCATAACTGAAAACCGTAAGTATAAGCCAATAGACCATTAAGGCCATTCAAAAAACCAGAAACCCAAACCATAGAAAACACAACTATTTTTTTTTGCCATGGATCCTCTTGGGGAAGAGCTTCCTTGCCCATTCCTTGGTGAGGAATTTAAAGAGGTCCCTGTAGTCCTCGTCCTCCTTTCCTTTACCTTTGAGTGTGGTTTCCTGCAGGAGACAAAGAGTGGTCGCTGAGCTATGCATTACATTCAAAGCAAACCTAGAGACGTCCTGCAACTTGTTCTCAATGGCCTTCATTCTGCTAGTAATTTCCTGAAGGTTTTCAAACATGCCCTTCACTTTCTTTTCCAAGTCTGCTAGTTTGCCATCCACTTCCTCCTCAATGTTGCTCACTTCCTCCACCACCATCATCTTATCAAATTTGAGTGTAGTGGATGAAGAGTTTGCCCAGGATTTGAGGTCGACATCTGGGCCCATGGAATGTTTTGGACTCTCAGAAGCATGGGTGGAGTTGGCAGAGTGGGGGGTCAAGGTGGACTGAAATGGGGTCACATTGTCAGAGGGGATGGAATTCCCAGTTTCATGGGATGAGGAGGGGTCCCTTAAGGATTTCTCAGGGGGTTTCGACGCCAATCTCACAGAGAGGCGGGGAGTGTTAGCTTCATTCGTAATCTCCACATCAGAGTCAATTTCCTATATTCTCACTTTCTTGAGGGGTTTCTCATCCTCCGAATGGCACTTTTTATTCTTCTTACTAGAGGAGCCAAGTTCGGCCAGCCGAGGAGCGCTTATGTCAGGTTTATCAACAACTATGGCCAGGGGTTAGATGTCAGGCACATTCTGGACATAAATCATACGAGGGGGCATATGGCCAAGTGGAAATTATAAAGGTGGAGGATAAGGCCTTGGTGGAGAATAGTAAATTCCTTGCCTATCTTCTTGGCTTCCGCAATATCTCTCACATTAGAATCCATAGAGTGCAGTAGAAAAAAAGGAATGGAGATAAGATCTTTATTCCTAAGATGGTTAAGGAAAGGAAGGTGATAGTAGTAGAAGACTCCATACCATCCTTCAAGGGTGAAATATTTCATGATGGTGTAGCAGACCAAGGTGGTGGAAGCTCTTCCCGATTGAAGTCCCCAGCCCTCTTCACAGGGTTGTCCCCATCACAAAAAAACTGGTTCAGGTTTGTGGTGTCCGAAATGCGGCTTTGTTTCTTCCATTTCCTACCCTCCATGGATAATATCATTGACTGAGCAATCAAATCTTCATTGAATTTGAATGAGATACCACCCATGGTGACCCTTCTATCCTCCCAGGAGGCCACAAACTGCTTTGACAGTCTCTCATCGTTTCCTTTCATGCTCTCCATGAATTTATCAATGCCACCTTCCGAGCAAATAAACCAAACCGTCGACCTGGCTTTGAATTCATTCATTTTGTTAGGTTCCAGTCTTTAGTCTATCACCCCCCATGGTCTTTTCTTCCAGCTTAGAAGAGCAAATGAAAAACAGGGCAGCAAAGATACAGGGCCGAACCAAAGCAAAAGCAGAGTCGAGAATAAAACTCAACCAATCCTGGAATAAAATCATGCAATAATCATTGCGATTATTGCAAGTTATGTTTAAACAAATTTCCCCATCATGAAATTTATTACACTCGTGTGAACCATCAATCCAACCAATGTTATTTAGCCGAGCCCAACTGTTGCCTTTATCGCCGCCAATGACATTCATCCAGATGATAATTAGAAAATTGCCTTTCCTAATATCGGTACTACATCGATAAATATCATCATTATCTAAACCCCCTTGAAGCTGATGACAAGGCCATATGTAGCTACGTGACAATCCCAACCCATGATGGGCAAGTTTTCCCTCCAAATTCAAATTTTGAAAATTTGTTCTCTTCATCCAATAACAATTATAAAGATTCATCATAACACTTAGTTTTTTCTTTCTCCAAGATCTCCTTGGTGGTCATTGGCAGCAGATTAGTGTTCCTCCACCATTGTAAACCATTTTGCAGCCTACCCACAACAACCATAGAGTCAGCAGCTGCATTCCCTTCTCTGAAAATGTGGCAGATAGTGAAATAGTCAACGTTAGCCAAAAACATTCTAGCATCCCTCAAAATAGAATCCACTTTCCAACCCGCTACAGATCTACCACTGACAACTTCCATAATAACTTTAGAATCACCTTCAATTTCCAGTTGTCTAATACCTATAGCAGTGGTGAATTTCAGACCCCATAGGAGAGTCATTCCCTTAGCTTGAGTGACAGTATGGTCCTTTAGGCTACCCGCATAGGCTGCTATAGTATTCCCTTGATGGTCACAGATGACTCTACCACCTGCTTGCCAGTTATTTTGAGCCGACCCATCAAAATTCAGTTTATGCCAAGAGGAGTTTGGGGCTAACCATTTGGTCCTTTTTCTGTTGATCTTTGAAGTGTTATTGAAGAGTTTAACTCTGGGGGGAGCTTCCAAAGTTCAACAATTCTCTTATTAGTCAGGTTAGGAGGATTCGGGGGGTTCCACCTAGTCATTGATATATTATCCATAAGAATTTTGAAACAACTAGAAAAGACATTATAAGGGGGGGTTTCAACATCTCTGAAGATTCTGTTATTTCTTTCTTTCCAAACATACCAGCAGACATGGGGAGGGATCTGCCTCCATAGCTGAATAATCAGGGGGTGGTGGGAGGGAGGTGGTCATCCATTAACAAACTGATGAATGTTCTTGAAAAACCCATTGAATACCATATTTTTCAAGAGTAATGGTCCACAAGTGCCCTATGAAGGGGTAGTGGATGAAAAGATGGTCGATAGATTCCTCCTCAGCTTTACATAAGATACATCTATTGGGAAGTTGGAATCCCCTCCTTTTTAGATTGTCTCGAGTCAAGATTTTTCTATGCACAAGGGACCACCATAAGAAGTTAGTTTTTGGAATAAGTTGTGGGTTCCATATCTTCCTCCATCATTCAACATCACCAATGGGTCTCAAGAGCTGTCTGTAAGCAGACTTGACCGAGAAATCCCCCAACTGGGTCCCTTTCCAGATGAATCTGTCCTCTTGGGGAGATCAAGGTACTCTGCACTCAAGCATAAGATCCTGCAGATCAAGGGCAATGGGTAATAGGTTAGGTCGATCAGAAAAGATCAAGATATGTTCTTCCATCTTCCTCTTCTCAACACCATGTAGTCAACAATGCAATCACCAAAGTGATACTTTAGGGAATTCATTATTTGGCAGAATTGAGATTCAGCCAGAGGTTTGTCATCCAACCAAGAGTCCTCCTAGAACCTAATCTTCTTGCCATTTCCAATCTGTCACTTCAGTCCTTCTCTCATAATAGGTCTAAGTTTCAGGATGTTGTTCCATAATTTTGACCCATGGGGTAGGTCACTGGAACTCAAATTAAAGCAAAATTGCTCCCTTTCCAAATACTTATCCCTGATAATGTTATACCAGTCTACCTCACCTTTAGTTAGGGTCCAACCCACTTTAGCAATTAATGCCTTGTTCACGGCATTTATCTTTCTGATACCAATACCCCCCATGGTCTTGGGTAACCAAACAGTGTCCTTGTTGACCAAAGAGAGGCGTTTATTTTCCTCCATGCCCATCCAGAGAAAATTTCTTTGGATCCTCTCAAGCTTGTCCCCCATAGCATTAGATATTTTGAACATGGAAAGGAAGTACACAGGGATGCCCTGGAGGGAAGCAACAAGGAGTTGGAGCTTCCCCGCACTACTAAGGAATTTGCCCTTCCAACCAAAAAATTTCTTCTATATTCATTCAAGGATAGTATTCCAGAACACAGGGGTAAACTCTTTTAACAGTGAGGGGGAGACCTAGGTAAGTCCGAGGAAGAGCAACAGACTTACACCCAAGGATAGAAAGGATTTTAGTCTGAAGGTCCACAGGGGTGTTGAAGAAGAAGAGATTGCTTTTATCATAGTTGATACATTTCCTTGAAGTAGAGGCATAGTCCGCAAGTAAATTCTTCCAGAGTTTAGCCCCAATCATGGAGGATATACCAAAAAGAAAGGTATCATCAACAAATTATTGAGTCACCGAGGGGGAAATAGTAGAAGCCACTTTGAATCCTTGCAATCTTCCATTGACCATCAGATCAACCACATTCCTACCCAAGACTTCTGCAATCATAATAAAAAGATAAGGAGACAGGGGGTCTCCTTGTCGAATACCTTTTCCAACTTTAAAGTGGCCCCTAGGAGTCCCATTGATCAAGACCGAGAATTGAACCGTAGAAACACATTCCCGTATCATATCAACAACTTTCTGGTTGAAGCCCAGTTTTGAGAGAGTTTTAAATAGGAAACACCAGTTGACTTTATCATAAGCTTTTGAGATGTCAAGTTTGAAAGTCATACCTGGAATTCTACTTCTGTCCATAGAATGGATAATTTCATGAGTAGCAATGGCCGCATCCAAGATTTGACGACCAGGGCCAAAGCCTTGCAATAAAAATTGTCAGTTTTGCATTGCCTCCATCATATATGTGTGTTTTCGTTGTGTTTACTCTTGCTAACCGATCTGGACTGATCTCCTTGAGGTCCCTCATCACCGGTGACTGCTTCATCTCTAAAGAGATAAAACCTTAAATATGAAAAATAACCTCTAAAAAGATAAAATCATTAATATAATTAATATAAAGATCCTAATGTCATATATAAATAGCTTAGAAGTAAAATAAAGTATCTCTTTTAGATTTTTTAAATTATTTTCATTAAACTTTTCTTAATTATTTACAAACTATATATAAATAAAATTAATTATTCTCATAAGTTTTTCAACTATATAGATAAAAGAAATTATTCTTTTAAATTTATCTCCGTATACACAAAAAAATGGCTATGAGCGATTTATATTTATTTAATAATTATTCTTCTATTAAATAGTTAATTTGAAAAGATTAATTTATTTAATTCATTTCGTGTCTTTCTATTTATTAATAATTTATTAATTAATTCATCTATTCTATTCCTCTAAAAATAATTAAATATCTAATATTTAATTATCCCTCTAACCAAGTTAATTAAATATCTAATATTTAATTATCTTCTCCAATCAATTAAATATCTAATATTTAATGGTTATTCTCCTATCCTATAGTCTTGAATATTAAATAATTTCTTAAATTATTTAATCCCCCTTTTCCAACTCACCTTCCATCTCCACTTCATCTTCCCTTTGCCAACTCATCCATCACGTGGCTAAGGAAATTAATATTTCTTAAATATTAATTCATCATTTATCTTCAACCTCCAAATTCAATGAATATTGTGTATGTACACATATTTCATAACCATCTTCTGTATTCTCTCCAACATCCCTACATCTTAGGAAGGACTTGAGTCCACTTGTCCTCTCATGCCTAAATCTTCTCCAACCATCCCTAGATTCCCTCAGTTAGCAACTCAGTCAAGGTGAGATGAGTGACACTTGTCTTCTCCTTCCCCCTTTCTCTCAACCTTCACCTTTTCTCATAGCCATCCAAATCTGCAAATCTGATCATGACCGTTGATATAAGCCACATCATCTCATCCTCTCAAAGTCTATAAAATCAAGAGCTTCAGTTGAGAGAGAGTGAGACTTCAAGTGCATTTTCAAGCAAATCATTTGTAAAACTTATCCATCTGTGAGTTTTAATCTTGAAGCAAAATAGCATAATCACTTAGCATAATCATTTTAGCATAATCATGTAGTATTGCATATCATAGCATCAGTTAACTATCAGTTATCAGTCCATTCTTCATATGTCATATTGGAAGCTATCAGTGCATTGTCTGAGAGCACACCATCTGCAGCCAGAAACGGTGGAGTTAGGACACAATGAGACATAAACCATGAAGGTAATATTTCATATGTATTTCATGTAATTTCATTGGTTGAGTTTGGATTTCCTGTAGCATTTCCATTGGTATTTTACGAAACTAACTTGTTGTAGGTAGCATTCTGAGGATTATATTCAAGTTGATACATTTATGGCACCCACCGTGGGGCTCATAGACCTCGCATATACCTTTAAAAATCTTGCAAAAAGTAAAATTAACGCATTTGTAATGCAGATTCATGCATGTGTGAATTTTGACAACGCATTTGCATCTTAGGATAACGTATTTGCATCTTAGGATAACGCATTTGCATCTCAGTTTAACGCATATGCCATGCAGGTTAGCGCTTTTGTCTGAAAATCTACGCATTTTCATACAGGTTAACACTTTTGTCCGCTAGGTTAGAGCATTAATTGAAGAAATCACGCTTTTGAGTCCACAGAGCAACACTTTTGTAGTGTAGGTTAGCGCTTTTTCTCTACAAATTAGCACTTTTGAGGTGAAAGATAGTGCTTTTGTTTGCAACTAACAAAATTTTCTTGTAGGTTCGAATGTCCAAGAAATTAAATTTTTCAAACTACTAACATGCATATGCAAGATGATCTTTAAGGCAAATTTTATGCATTTCCTCACCTAGTTAATTAAAAGCCTTATTTTGGGAAGTAATATATCATGTCTTGCTCTTTTAGTCTAACTAAGAGGATAAATTGACAGCATGCAACTTGCATTTTTAGTAACTTCTCTAAAATAGTTGCACGTAGACTTTTAAAAAGGCTAAAATAAACACCATGCTTGTTGGAGCAACATCTCCAAATAGAGAATAGATCACATTGCTATGAAAAGTTGAAAAGAACACTTATATTCTGTGTCTTGAAAGTGGTAGGTATATGCTCTCCCCTTAATTGGGTGATCAAAAAGCCAACCCCGCTCTTTTATGCTTTCTTTACTTTCAAGCAATTAAATCCTTTAGAGGGCCTGCCTTGAGGGGGCCAATGAGAGGGGAACGACCTAAAGTGGAAACGGGCTAATGCCAAGTCCTTCCAATCCACTCTAAATAAATCGTGTTTGTGACAAAAGTCTCAAACAACATGTGCTGATAAGTTCATACCGACACTATGTTTCCCCATAAACCCTATGGAGCATAACCTCTATAGGTTGGGAACCTTCTGTATTTACAGAGCTAAAAGTGTTGCATGTATGACCACATGACCGAAAGCATTTACTAAAAACCACTTGTACTAGTTGCCAAAATCCTTCTAGATGTTGGCGCAGGAGGTCAGACCTCTGAAGCCACTCACATACATACGGTTCTTAGTATAGATATAAAGTTTCCATGAGGAGTTTTCATGGAAACTAGTGCTTGGCTGCCCCAGAGAAGTGAGTGCCGAGGGTGGAGCCAGTGGGGTGAAGCATCTAAATATCCTCTTTGAATAGCGTAGCCTCGAGGGAAACCCCATGTGAGATTCAACAACTATTGTCTCAGCCGGGCATAAGATTTGTACTTGCTTGTGCATTTTGTTTATTAAACATTGTGTCTTCCATGTCTGTAACATGTTCGAAATGGTAAAAAATTGAAGAAAATTATCATCTACGAATGAGTAAAAATCCAACAAATTGCTGGAAAAATTGATCAAAAGGGTAATACAAAGGCTTTCCAACATTTGAAACACCAAATCAAACTAAAGGGTCAAAACATTAGTATCGAAATAATTCTTCAAGTAGATTTGTCTCTAAACTATCACGTATTTTCAAACTAGCTCAACAACTGGGTCACTAATCCAACAGGTTATTCCCAAGAGGTTTCTATAAGCATAAACATTCAACAAGCTATTGATTCAAACATCTTAAGTGCAAAAAAATCAACATCAGGATAATCAAATCCTCTATCACGAAGCTTGATCAATCTATACTAGGTTCATAATCTTGGATATATCTTTCCTATTTTGAACCTAGGTTATATCAAAATCAGAATTGCACCAACATTGGAATTAAACAAGCTTGTAAATTGTCAGATGCTTATATGACTTTTAAGTATCACCTTAAGAAAAGAAAACCCAGTTATAAAGCTACTAAAAAAAGAATAAGATTTTTGTATATCAATCGCAAGATCTTATTAAAACATAGGACATTCCTACACCATTTTTCGTCACTACTTACGTGGTTGGGGTACAAAGTTTGATGGAGAAATTTTGCAAGGACGTGCTTTTCAACAAAGAGACGCTTTATCACAACGAACAAACAATGGCAGTAAAATCAACAAAGCATATCTTCCTAAACCAATAATCACCTATTGACTTTGTCCTTTGGAAATTTCAATTTTTTTTTGAAATAATCACATGCCAGTTTGGACTAGAGCTCAATATGAACAACTGACAAAACAAAAAATGGAGGAAGAAGATAATCCTACATTCCAAACTTTTGGGTTTACCGCTATTGACGAAGAAGCAGTCAATAGCACCATTAGAGATCTTGAGCAAGATTTCAAACTTGATAGGCTAATGGAAAAATTGTTGGCAAAGCAAAAAGAGAAATATCTCTTGATGTTGGCAAAATCTGGAGCTAAACTACCACAAGACTTTAACATAGAAAGCTTGAAACAAGATGTGGAGGCAAGTAATAGCCAAAACACAGATGATCCAAACAACGAAGATTCGAACAAAGAAATTCATGAAGAAACAAGGAAAGAAAGGGATGACACAAGAAAAGAGCGTAGTGATAAAAGAACTCACGAAGAAACAAGGAGAAACTATGTGGATAATCCATTGTTAAACCTTACTCAACAAATGCAAACTCTACAACAACAGATACAAGACATGCAAAATGGAACAAGCTCCAAGAAGTATTCATTAGAAGATATATGCGCATATCCTTTCAATAAGAATTTGAATATGCTACCATTTCCGCAACATTGCGAGATTCCTAAATATGACAAATACGATGGAAAATCTGATCTTTAGGATCACATTAGGGAGTTTTGTACTATGAGCATGGAATTTGCTCACGATGAAACTTACCTTATGCATCTTTTTCCTAGGAGTTTAAATGGACAATCAATGGAGTGGCTTTCAAGATTACCATCCAGAATCAAATCTTTTGAAGAACTTGTGAATAGATTTATTTCACAATACTCCTACAATATAAGGAATGAGATAACAATGTTGGATCTATGCAATGTTAAACAAAAAAATGGTGAATCTTTTATGATCTTCTTACAACGATGGAAACACATGTTTAATAGGTATCCCCGAGATGTATCTGATCAAGAAAAAATGGACATATTCATTGATAATCTTATCAGTGAAATGAGTTATCGACTAAGAATGCAATGTCTTCCCTCTTTTGCCAAAATGATCGAGAATGGTCTGAAAATAGAGAACGCGATGGTAAAGAAAGGAGAGATAAAACTTTACAATAATTCCTACAACAACAATGACAAACCCAAGTTCTGGTCAAAGAATAGGAATGTCAACAATGGAGGAAATGATGATAATAGTGCTATAAAACAACAACCAATCTTTAATCTATCAAGTCAAATCCCAAGCAATAACAATCCAGAAAAAAATAAAGCCAAGTCCTTCTTCTCCAATCCTCAGAGGAAATTCACAAACATTGGAGAACCTTTGGAATCAACTCTAAAAACTCTGCTTGCCAATAAATTGATTGTTTTACCATAAGCAAGAAGTTATGAACCACCAGTCAAGTCAAATTGGTGGAATGACAATCATTTTTGCAATTACCATCAGAATAAAGGACACCAAACAAATGATTGTCAGAGATTGAAACACCTTATCCAAGATCTAATCGATAATGGAACCATCACAGTGGATAGCCATAAGACAAATGAATCACACCTAGCTTTCAAAACTCCACTGCCGGATTATGACAAAGGTGAACCATCCCAATTAAAAGATGACAAAGGAAAAGCCAAAGTGAATTACACTTATACATATGATGATGTGGTAAATGTTATCATTGTTAAAGATAATCCATCTTCAGAGCCAATCAATGTTATTACGAGAAGCAAAGCAAAGGTTACCTTTCCAGGTATAACAAAAGACCCAACATCCACTTCACAACAGTACAATTTAGTAGAGCAATTACAAAGAATACCCGCCCAAATATCAATTCCGGAACTTCTCGAGGTTTCACCTATGCATAAGAAAATTTTGGAGAAAGCTTTAGTAGAAACAACAGTTTCAAAATATTTGGATATAGATCCGTTCCAAAATATGGTAGGACACCTTATAGCTCGTCATTGCTTATCATTTTCTAAAAATGATGACGCATCCTTGCAACATCCTCACAATGATCCCTTACATGTTGAAGTCACCATCAATAAAACTCATGTCAAATGTGTACTCATAGATGGAGGAGCCGGCTTAAACATTTGTGCATTAAGTTTGATAAAAGCTTTGGGATATTTAGAAAATGCAGTAGACCTGAAAAAGAAAATAACCATCAAGGCTTATGATGAAGCAAAACGTTCTTCTAAAGGAACTGTTGTGCTACCAATAAAAATAGGACCTGTGGAAAGGAATACATTGTGTCAGGTTGTAGATTTGAACCTCTCTTATAACATTCTTCTAGGAAGACCATGGATTCACAAGATGCAAGTAGTTCCTTCTACATATCATCAATGAGTAAAATTTCCCCATGAAGGACAAAAGATCACTGTAATTGCAGATTCTAGTCAATATTGCAATAATTTGAAGCCAACACAAGATACAAGAGTTCCACATAACAGAGAATCGGTATATCCTACTAAAGAAATTCAAGAAAAGTTATAGGAAACTTTTGAGGAAAAGCTCAAATTGAATGATGAAGGAATGGGAAAATATTCTTTGCATAATTTTCCACTTTCCCCCAAGTCATATGGAAAGCCTACAGATATTCAATCAAAGACATCAGAAAGATCAAAACATATGTTTAAAGGAACATTTGTTAGTGTTGGAACTCTTGAAAAAGAAAATGAAGACAAAGACATTCTTGGTTGGTTGTACAGGGATGAAGATAAAACTATAGCAATAGCAGCATAAGTCAATACTCCCATAAAACAATATGGCAAAGGTTATGAAATCATGCAAAAAAATAGGATATGAAGGAAAATGACCAATTGGTAAGCGACATCAAGGTATTTCAGAACCTATTTGTCCACATTCGCAATCCAAAGAAGATAAATCCGAGCTTGGATATCTAAAATCCAATCAAAAGAAACATAATCATCAACAACAAAAGTGGAAAAATAAATCAGTCTCTAAAGAAGAAAATTGGCAAGAAAAGCTACATCAATTTGCAGAAATAGTAACAAATAAACAAAAGGAGCAAGAAGAACATGAAAAGCAAGACAAGGACATTACCATCAAGGGTAAAGAAAAATATTGTCAACAAGTTCTGGAAATACAAAAAATATGCAAAATCTGAACAAGATATTCCAGAAGCAGCAAAAATAGAGATGGCAGAAATCAAGGAACTCTTTGCACCATACAACATTCATGTATGGTATAGTGGAGTAGTCCTAGATCATGGTTTAGAGACAGATTCAAATGAGTATGAATGGGGTCTAGATGTCTTATCTACTATGTCAAGTAAGGAACACAATGAAGACCAAGCAACTATCACGAAAGAAGACTTGTCTATTAGAAAACAAAAGATCGAGTTAGAAAGAAGGCAATAAAAACTCAGAATTTAGAGAAAAGAGACGTATGCAAAAAGGAAAGGGAATGACAAAGACAAAGAAGTAATGTCGCAAGAAGTACAAACAAGGATAGATCAAGCATCTAGAAATATAAAATTTTCATCAAAAGAGGAACAAGATGTATCCAAATGTGACAAAACCATAGAAGAATTAAGAGATAGTCAAGTTGGATTGACTATTAGTCCAGAAAAAGTTGAGTTTGAAAGGAGAGAAACTCTAGCAAAAGAATCCTCTTTATCATGTACACAAGTATGTCAACTCCAAAATGCAAATGAGGTCAATCAAGAAGGAATTTGCAGTATTAAAGATGTGTGTATTGATATAATCCATTCATTTAAGGGACAAATGTTAGTTGAAGAACCACTTGAGTGTGAACTACAAAATACTAATACTAATTTTGTTAGAACTAATTGGGAGACGCTTGGGAAAGATAATTCTCAAAAACATTTAATCTATGACAGTACCTATTCTATGCCAAATTATGATCATTATGTCACGAACGTTGAAGAACCTAATGATGACAGTGATTATGATTTACCCCTTCTTCATCCTGAACTAATTGATTGGGATAATTTAGACAACCCTGAACTGAATGTCTTTTCCAATGATCATGACTTAGTTGTGTACCTTAATGTTGTTGAACCCATCACACCTAAGATATCTTCCATTGCAGAATCAAGTAATTTTTCTCGTAGTCAAGAGAATGCCAAACTTTCCAGTCGCAAAAGTGAAATAAAACAAGGAAAGAGACCTATTGTTGAAAACCATTTCATGGCAACACTAGATCAATCAAAAGAGAAAATAAAGGACATATCTGATGGTGAGAACCTCTTTGAGGTGCCAAAAGATGGAAAGTCTGACATTCTTCTTGCATATTTTCAGGGGAGATTTGCTATCTTGATAGAACCAACAAAAGCAGTAAACATTGGTACATCAAAGGATCCTAAAACGCTTCATTATGATGCCTCATTATCAGAAGAAGAGAGGAAAGAATACATGGAATTCTTTAAGCAAAGACATGTAAATTTTCCTTGGTCCTATGTAGATATTCTAAGACTTAATCCAGATCTTATCATGCATCATCTTAATGTGGATTTAAAAGCAAAACCAGTTAAGCAGAAGCTAAGAAAGATGCATCCACACATTGCTCTTCTTGTAAAACCCGAGTTGAAGAAACTATTAGAAGTGGGTTTTATAAGACCTGTTGCTTATCCAGGATGGGTTTCAAGTATTGTACCAGTGTCAAAACCAGATAAAAGCATAAGAGTCTATACAAATTCCAGAGATCTAAATAAAGCATGTCCAAAAGATGATTTCCCGCTACCAAACATTGATATAATAGTGGACTTGTCAGCAGAGCATGATATGTTTTCATTAATGGATGGCTTCTCAGGATATAATCAAATAAGAATCGCACCTTGAAGATCAAGAAAAGATAGCTTTCACCTGTGCATGGGGAATGTATTGCTGGAATGTTATGCCATTTGAGCTTAAGAATGTAGGAGCAACTTATCAAAGGGCTATGACGACAATTTTCCATGATATGATGCATAGATTTATGGAAGATTATGTCGATGACATACTTGCAAAATCTCATACAAGACAAGAACATTTGAACATATTAAGCAAGATTTTTGACAGGCTGGAAATATATCAATTGAGATTAAATCCAAAGAAATGTGCATTTGGGGTAACCTGTGGAAAGCTCCTTAGGTACATTATATCAGCTCGTGGAATTGAAGTAGATCCTGAAAAGGTCAAAGCCATCATGGAGATGGAGTCACCTAGGAACATAATTCAATTGCGATCTTTACAAGGAAGATTGCAATCAATCAGGAGATTTGTCTCTCAGTTAACAGATCAATGTATTCCATTCACCCATCTTCTACATAAAAAAATTCCATTCAAATGGGATCTAAAATGTGAAGAAGCTTTTTTGCAAATAAAAGAATATCTTATGGGTTCTCCAATACTCGTATCACCAACCAAAGGGAAACCATTGTTGCTCTATATCTCAGCAACAAATTTATCATTAGGAGCTCTCCTAACTCAACATGATGAAGAAGGAAAAGAAAGAACAATATATTATATTAGTAGAACGCTTGTTGGTTATGAATTAAATTATTCCTCAATAGAAAAGACATGTCTAGCAGTTGTGTTTGCAACTCAGAAGTTGCGACATTATATGTTGATTCATTCTATAAAAATAATAGCAAAGATAGATCCCTTCAAATATTTGTTGAGAAAGTCAACCTTGATAGGGAGACTAGCCAAATGGGTTATGATACTGAGTGAATTTGATATAGAGTATGTTGACAGAAAAGCTATCAAGGGACAAGTCATCGTTGATCAATTGGCTGATGCACCTTTACAAAATGACATGCCTTTGCACATCGAATTTCCTGATGCAAATATCTTGACAGTAAGTACAAAATTTTAGAAATTGTACTTTGATGGTTCTTATACACAATATGGATTAGGTGCAGGAATATTTTTCATCACACCTCAGGGACACAATTCTGAAATCATATAGACTGCGGTTTCCATGCACCAATAATACTGCAGAGTATGAAGCATTGGCTATTGGGCTTAAAATAGCCATTGAATGGAACGTCAAAGAACTACATGTCTATGGTGATTCACAACTTATAATCAACTAAATAAATGATGAATATCAAACTAAGGATGATAAGATCATGCCATACAAACAACTGGTAGAGGAGTTTAAAGAACACTTTAAAGAAATATCATTCACCCAGATTCCAAGAAATGAGAATAAAGCAGTAGATGCAATGGCTACAATAGCATCTCTCTTGCAATAAAAATTGTCTGTTCTGCATTGCCTCCATCATATCTGTGTGTTTTCATTGTGTTTACTCTTGCTGACCGGTCTGGATTGATCTCCTTGAGGTCCCTCATCATCGGTGACTGCTTCATCTCTAAAGAGATAAAACCTTCAATATGAAAAATAACCTCTAAAAAGATTAAATCATTAATATAATTAATATAAAGATCCTAATGTCATATATAAATAGCTTAGAAGTAAAATAAAGTATCTCTTTTATATTTTTTAAATTATTTTCATCAAACTTTTCTTAATTATTTACAAACTATATATAAATAAAATTAATTATTCTCATAAGTTTTTCAACTATATAGATAAAAGAAATTATTCTTTTAAATTTATCTCTATATACACATAAAAATGGCTATGAGCGATTAAATAAATATTTTATATTTATTTAATAATTCTTCTTCTATTAAATAGTTAATTTGAAAGATTAATTTATTTAATTCATTTCGTGTCTTTCTATTAATTGATAATTTATTAATTAATTCACCTATTATATTCCTCTAAAAATAATTAAATATCTAATATTTAATTATCTTCTCCAATCAATTAAATATCTAATATTTAATGGTTATTCTCCTATCCTATAGTCTCAAATATTAAATAATTTCTTAAATTATTTAATCCCCCTTTTCCAACTCACCTTCCATCTCCACTTCATCTTCCCTTTGCCAACTCATCCATCATGTGGCTAAGGAAATTAATATTTCTTAAATATTAATTCATCATTTATCTTCAACCTCCAAATTCAATGAATATTGTGTACGTACACATATTTCATAACCATCTTCTATATTCTCTCCAACATCCCTACATCTTAGGAAGGACTTGAGTCCACTTGTCCTCTCATGCCTAAATCTTCTCCAACCATCCCTAGATTCCCTCAGTCAACAACTCAGTCAAGGTGAGATGAGTGACACTTGTCTTCTCCTTCCCCCTTTCTCTCAACCTTCACCTTTGCTCACAACCATCCAAATCTGCAAATTTGATGATGACCGTTGATCTAAGCCACATCATCTCATCCTCTCAAAGTCTATAAAATCAAGAGCTTCAGTTGAGAGAGAGTGAGACTTCAAGTGCATTTTCAAGCAAATCATTTGTAAAACTTATGCATTCGTGAGTTTTAATCTTGAAGCAAAATAGCATAATCATGTAGTATTGCATGTCATAGCATCAGTTAACTATCAGTTATCAGTCCATTCTTCATATACCATCTTGGAAGCTATCAGTGCATTGTCTGAGAGCACACCATATGCAACCCGAAATGGTGGAGTTAGGACACAATGAGACATAAACCGTGAAGGTAATATTTCATGTAATTTCATTGGTTGAGTTTGGATTTCCTGTAGCATTTCCATTGGTATTTTATGAAACTAACTTGTTGTAGGTAGCATTATGAGGATTAAATTCGAGTCGAAAATGTGAAAGTGTTTAATTGGTGAACGAAATTTTTAATGCCTACACAACATTAAATTAACAAATCTCTATCAATATACATTTAATTATTTTGAATTCTAAATTACTATGTGCTAATCTTTCTTATGATTTACAGACCTTTGAAACCAAAAACATTTTAATAGTCTCCTTACTTTATTTTGTAGATCTATGTATGCAACTGTAAAGTGGAAAATTGAACCCTAGTAACTCTCCACCTAGGAGAGAGAAAGGAAGTCACTAGGATAATTTTTACTTGGGAGGAAATTTACGTTCAAAAGAGGGACTTGAATCCACTAGATCCAAATCCAAGGGGAACGAGGATATGAATTCCAAGTGGATTGCAAGGGTTGGAAAGTGATTTGCCCTCTTTTGTAAATAGATATGTTGACTTGTTGACTAAGTAGAAAAGGGAGAGAAAATGAATTAAATGAGGAGCTACCGGTTCGGGATCGCGCCGTAATTTTGGATCTAAGATATTTAGACTGATACAGATCTACCCTGCAAATTTGGAGAAAAGTCATCGGGACCGTGTTGAAAGTGCACACAGTCCTCCGAAAAATCCGTGTGCTGAAAAGGGTTTTTTCGTCTTTGTGAATGGAGTCCAATCTTGCAATTACCGATGCGCACCTGCAACCTACACACACAAAAAGAAGGGAAGAAGGGTTGTGGATAGGGGTTTGCCTTAGTCAAACCCCGATTGAGGAATCAACCTTGAAAGAAAGTAACTGCAAATACTTAAATGTAAATGTAGAAAATGTATACCTTGTAGATCTGCAATTGATGATGATGATTGCTTTGCTTCTTGAATGTAATCACAAATGTTGTATGAAATGGCATGTAACATGACAAAACCCTAACACACACACACACACATGCTTGCAAATGAATGTTGTAATGTTGCTCCAATGGATGAATGAAGAAGACACATGAAGAATAGAAATTGGTGGATTCTTGAAGACTTGAATGCTTGATTAAGGTCGTTAGCTTGATTATATCTTATTTATTGCACGTATTCGTGTATTTCATCCATATATCGAATGAGGGAATTTGATGCAGGAGCATCCCTGATCAATGAGCAATCTTGCATCAACCAAAAACGGTTTCCTTTCTTATTTAGTTCTTTGTGCAATTTCAGTATTCTTACCAGTAGTTGCTTGTTCTTCATGGCAGATCTTCTTTGCAGTTTCCTGGCAGTTTCATGTGGTTGATTCTAGATTTCTAGTTCATTTGGGTTCTTCTCCGGCCAGTTATCGCTTTTGGTTGACTATTTTTCGGGTTCTTGGGACAATTCTTGTGCTTACCGGTTGGTTTTTCTTCATTACCAACACGATTATTGGCGTGTGGATCCATCTTGGGTCTTGTCCAATGTTCCTTGGTGTGTGGCTGACCTTCTTGCTGATCCACATCACTTGGTTGTTATTTTCCAGAAAGATTTCTTAATTCTTAGGGTCGACCTAATTACACGTTTTATTTTCCTGCATTGGTGAATGTAATCTTTTGAGGCCGACCTAGATATGTTCTAGTGGGTATAAATATGATGTTATGTAATCATTTGTAAAGGCATAGGAAGTAGAACTAAGAATAAGGATTGAGATTTGCATCTTGTGATCCGGTTGATTCTTAGAGTCCCGGTTGGATTGTATCTGGCTTGAAGCCTGCATGTAATCAGTTAACTACTGAATGTTCTTTGATGATAATATGATGATTATCAGATGATTGTCGAAAGTTCTATGGCTTGAATATGATCTATTTATATGAATTTGTTATGTTTTCTTGTTGTTTCCATTGTGTCTCTCTTGCTGCATAAGCCGGTTGACTCTTCTGAGAGTTTTTATCGATTATGGCTACATCAATTGGCATCAGAGTTGGTTATGGACCGGTTGGTGGAAGAGTCATTTGCGAACATTGAGGAATTCCTTGAGGTGGACAGATCGTCGATTGGAGGCAAGTTGTGTGTGTGTGTTCAGTAGATTGTCGAGGGGAGGCAATTAAAACTGGTAGTCAAATCGTTGAGTTGAGGCAGTTCATCAAAGTGGAAGGAGAGATGTCACCGATGAGAACAAATCCCTGGAGGGTAGAACAGATGATGCAAGACTTCAAGAATGAAGTGAGGAATGAAATCCGGAATGCTTTGGCTAGTCTGCGAAGAAATCCTGACTCTGAGGATGAGTATAAGGAAGTCGGTGAAGAGATTGAGGAAGCTGAAGGACCAGAAAATGAGAGAGAGGAAAGATTCCTGAGAGCAGTGGTGCAAGCAAGTAAAATGCATAAAGTTGAGGTTTTTAACTTTTCCAGAACGTTGAACCTAGAGGATCTAATCGATTGGATTAAAGAGTTGGAGGACTACTTTGAGTTTAAGGATGTCAGTTTGAGGATGTCAAGGACCCGCTAAGAGTCCGGTTGGCATAGACCAAGTTGAAAGGGCATGTTGCCTTGTGGTGGAAAGAGTTGTAGAAAGATAGAGTGGAGAATGGTGAATTCAATATCACCTGGTTGAGATAGATGGTGGCAAGGTTGAAGGACAAGTTCATACAAGGAGACTATGACCTGGAGTTGTTCAAGAAGTTGCAGAACCCAAAACAGAGAAACGTGATTGTGAAGGAATATAGTAAGGAATTCTACAAGGTGGTAATCAGATCTGGACATAGAGAGATGGACAGAGAAAAGGTGGTGAGGTACATCAATGGGCTTGCTTTTAACATTCAAGAAGAGATGAGTATCTTGAAGATTTCAACAGTTGAAGAAGCTTACCAATATGCTTTGAAGGCTGAGGAGAAGATGAGAAGAAGACAACCGAATAAGGGAAAGGAGAAATTCAAGATGAATGATAGTATGAAGAAATCAGTTGAAGAAAAGGATTCAAAACCTAAGTGGAGTAAAGAACCGGAACAAAAGACACCAAGGAAGGGTAGCAGCAGTACTGGTAGAGAATTCCCTGGCAAATGTTTCAAGTGTGGAGAAATAGGACATAGATCCTATGAATGTAAGTAAGGAATGTCAAGAAGTTGTGTGGCAAGTGAAGAACCAGATGGTACCAGATCTAACTATGCATCAGAGCAAGGAGAATCCCTTATGTTCAGAAGAAAGGATATCATATCTACTCAGACAAAGAGTCTTTTCCAGACTGTATGCAAATCAGGTGGTAAGTGTTGCAAGGTCATTGTAGATAGTGGAAGTATTGATAATTTAGTATTTGAGGAGATGGTTGAGAAGCTTGGGTTGAAGAGGCTTAAGCATCCTTATCCTTATGAGGTAAGTTGGATACAAGATGATCAAAATATAGAGATAAAGGAGCAGTGTTGGGTGATTTTCAACATTGGACCTTTCAAAGATGAAGTTTTAAGTGATATTGTGTCAATGAATCTTTGTTATGTCTTATTGGGAAAACCTTGGAAGTATGATAGAGGAGCTATTTATGACTGTAGAAGAAACCTAGTTACTATTGAAAATGATGGGCACAAGTTCACCTTGATTTCTTTGAAGGAGAAAGAGAAGGAGGCGAAGAATTTGAGTCTTGAGAAAAGTTGCAGGAAACCGATGATAAAGGTTATACCAGAAGGTTTGACAAAACTGGTTGCAGAGGTTATACCAGAAGGTTTGACGAAACTGGTTACAGAGGTTATACCCAAGGTTTTTAAGAAAGATCTGATAAAACCAATTGCAGAGGTTATACCGGAGGGTGACATGAGTTTGCAGAAGGATCTGACAGACGAGTCTGATGGACTGATGGAACCGGTCGACAGAGAGCTCATGGTAACAAACCGGATAAGGTCTTGTGGCAGAACCAAATCAGAATTGTAGAAACAAAGGCAATGTGTAGATCTGAAGCAAATAAAGATAAACAAAGGGATTCAAAGGTTAGAGAAGTCAGTTGAGGCACGAGAGGAGATAGAGCAAATATTGGTAGATAAAGAAGATGTTTGGATCATAAATGAGAATGAGATCTTCATTTCGAATCCTTTTATATGTTCATGAGTTGCCTTTAATGGAATGTCTTTTTCTACCTGGGTTGTCTGATGTAGGAGCATCCCCGGTCAATGAGCAATCTTGCATCAACCAAAAACATTTTCCTTTCTTGTTTAGTTCTTTGTGCAGTTTCAGTATTCTTACCGGTATGTACTGGTAGTTGCTTGTTCTTCGTGGAAGATCTTGTTTGCAGTTTCCTGGCAATTTTATGTGGTTGATTCTAGATTTCTAGTTCACTTGGGTTCTTCTTTGGTCAGTTATCGCTTCTGGTTGGCTATTTCTGAGTTCCCGGGATAGTTCTTGTGCTTACCGATTGGATTTCCTTCTTTACCGACATGATTCTTGGCATGTGGATCCATCTTAGGTCTTGTCCGATGTTCCTTGGCATGTGGTCGAACTTCCTATTGATCCACATCACTTGGTTGTTATTTTCTGCAAAGATTTCTTAAATCTTAGGGCCGACCTAACTACACGTTTCATTTTCCTGCATTGGTGAATGTAATCTTTTGAGGCTGACCTGGATATGTTCTAGTGGGTATAAATATGATGTTATATAATCATTTGTAAAGGTAGAGGAAGTAGAACTGAGAATAAGGATTGAGATTCGTATGTTGTGATCCAGTTGATTCTTAGAGTCCTGGTTGGATTGTATCTGGCTTGAAGCCTGCATGTAACCGGATAACAACCAGATGTTCTTTGATGATAATCTGATGATTGCCAGAAGTTCTATGGCTTGAATATGATCTATTTATATGAATTTGTTATGTTTTCTTTTTGTTTGCATTGTGTCTCTCTCGCTGCATAAGCTGGTTGACTCTTTTGAGAGTTTTTACCGGTTATGGCTGCATCAATTGGTATTGGAGTTGGTTATGGATTAGTTGGTGGAAGAGTCATTTGTGAACATTGAGGCATTCCTTGAGGTGGACAGATCACCGATTGGAGGCAGGCCAGGTGTGTGTGTTTTGTAGATCGCCGAGGGGAGGCAATTGAAACTAGTAGTCAGATCGTCGAGTTGAGGTAGTTCATCAGAGTGGAAGGAGAGATGTCGCCGATGAGAAAAAACCCCTGGAGGGTAGAACAGATGATGGAAGACATCAAGAATGAAGTGAGGAATGAAATCCGGAATGCTTTGGTTGGTTTGCGAAGAAACCCCGACTCTGAGGATGAGTATGAGGAAGTCAGTGAAGAGTTTGAGGAAGCTGAAGGATCGGAAGATGAGAGAGAGGAAAGATTCATAAGAGCAGTGGCACAAGCAAGTAAAATGCATAAAGTTGAGGTTTCTAACTTTTTTGGAATGTTGAACCCGGAGGATCTGATCGATTGGATCAGAGAGTTGGAGGACTACTTTGAGTATGAGGATGTCAAGGACCCGCAGAGAGTCTGATTGGCACAGACCAAGTTGAAAGGGCATGTTGCCTTATGGTGGAAAGAGTTGTAGAAAGACAAAGTGGAGAATGGTGAATTGCAGATCACTCGGTGGAGACAGATGGTTGCAAGGTTGAAGGCCAAGTTCATACTAAGAGACTATGAACTGGAGTTGTTCTAGATGTTGCAGAACGTAAAACAAAGAAACATGACTATGAAGGAATATACTGAGGAATTCTACAAGGTGGTAATCAGATCTAGACATAGAGAGATGGACAGAGAAAAGGTGGCGAGTTACATCAATGGGCTTACTTTTAACATTCAAGATGAGACGAGTATGTTGAAGAATTCAACAATTGAAGAAGCTTACCAGTATGCTTTGAAGTTCTATGCTCCGGCAATGGGAAATGCACAAACATGCATGCAAAATAGATAGATCTAGTGGGGAGGCCATTATAGCGACTATGAATTAAACCTTTAGTGGGGGGCCATAACCACAACTATCGATTCAAAACATTTAGTAGATAGAAGGATAGATAGTGTGCATATAATAATTGATCCAGTGCCTCAAAGATACTCTCTCTCTCACAACATATTATGGGCACAACGATATACACAAAAATGCACATGTTGAAATTGCTTTGGAAACTTGAAAATCTATTGTAAAGGAAAAGGCTGAAGAATCAGTTTACATACCCAAAGATTCTACACAAGTGCCCTACTCTCAACGATGCCAAAGGGAAAAAATTTATAAGAATTTTGTAAGCTGGACCTTTATATTCATTATGTTTGCTTTTAAAGATGCAATGCCACGACTCTTTTCTTGGCGTCCACTCTTCTGACGTATTAATGTGCACTCTTATCAAATGGTTTTGACATATTTTATTCCCCTCTTTCACCAATGCCATTGTTCTCAGCCAACTCACCTCATGCATTACTCACCTCATCTTCAGAATAGGATTTTTCATTTATTGTTTCTGTAATTACCACATTGCCTCCGCCCTAGACCGCTACCTTTCCAACTACCTTGACAAGTTTTGGAAGACATGCAAATAACATTTTTTTTTTAACTGAAATTTTATTTATAGATAGTATGGATTCCATTGTAGATTGCCTCTCGGCGAAATTAATTAAATTGAAAGAGATCTAAGTGTGTAAGAAATGGTTATAGTTCTACGTAGATTACAATAATAAAGCAATAAGAATTTTATAATATGGTAATTTATTATGATTTGTAATTCCAATATTAAACTTATTTTGCATTTCTAAATTTATGGATTTCTCTTGAGGAAAGCCAACACACCTAGGAAAGAACTTTTTAGGACAACTTTTTTTTTTCAAACAATGACAACATTGTCAAAGATGCAACAACATGTTGCACTTGCACAATAATGTGCACACAAGTGTCATGTGAGATAGAATGACATAAGTACAAAAACCAACAAGGATAACCTCGTCATTTTAAAAAGAAATGTGGCATCATCACATGACTTACCAACTGTGGGATGAACTTACAAGAGGGGAAAAGACACCCATCGACAATTGGGTCCCAAACCATTATTGAGTTTGCTTGCAACATGATACAAGTATAGAATGAGGGAATCATCCACCTTTAATCCACCCCAATATGTACTATCAACTCTTACAACACCCACAAAAACCCCCACAAATGATGGAAGGACTAGGATCCAACACCATTTGACTAGACAAAAAAATTGTTGATTTCTAAAATAAGGAGTGGGATGAGGGTGCATTCACCTTTAGTTCACTCAATAATGACCTTCTATAATGTCTAAACATAAGGGCCAAACTGCATGAGGTTTCTTTGACATAAGGAAGTTAAGATAGTGGAACAACTCCCTACACTAACCTTGAGAGGATAATTATGCAAAAAAAAAAATCAGATATTTACAATAGATGCAAAAACTTAACAGAAATAAACATAAATAGCATGCATACCACAACACAGTGATTTACGTGGAGAAACCCATTTCAGGAGAAAAAACCCACACTCTAAAAGTTTCCCAATATATTATTTAGAAATCATCACTAGAATACAATGTACTTGTAGAGTAAGCTTCTCACAGGAGTATCACTAACTAAAGATACAAAGATAATTTAACATTTATAAGACTCTTACTCACAATATCCATCATATGCACCTAATATATAAGATATCAATACATGAAACCATCAAATGGTATTACAAAACATGAGCTAAAACCACCCAAAAAAGTGGATCCCAATTTATCTTCAATCCAAGATTCCCTATGATGTGTCAAGACACACACCAACATGTGTGACTCCTTTTTATGGTTCATTTCTGTGTCAAACACATTTCTATATTTCCCATTCCTAGAGACAACTTTTAGAGGTCACGACATTTGATTTGGGAGTCTGATTAACGAACCTTTTGAAACGTAAAAAAGCTCATGAAGTACATTATCAAGGTATAACCTGCTATGCTAGTTATGACCACTTTTGGGCCCAAAAATGCCTCTAAGGCCTTCAAAATTGACTTTGTAACTTTAAAAAATGAAAACTTAAATATCTTCAAAACTAAACATTATCTTGAAATGAAATTTTATAGGCATGCCTATTTAGCCAATCCATATATTTGGGAAAAAAATTGGCCAATCCATGCTCAAATACAAACTTATGATAAATAAAAACCTAGTGTAAATCCAAAGTTGAGACACCATTTTCCTAGCATTCTCCCACTTGTCGAACACCTTGCAAGAGAAAATGGAGTTGTTCCATTCTTATCTTTCCCATTTTGAGGGGGTGATCTAGTGGGACAATTTAAATTCCCACTTTCCTTACTTCGACATTTTTCCTCCAATCTTATTTACATCTTTTTCAAGCCCATATTTTATTTACTTTTCCATTGTTTCCCACCTATGTTGATATTTTACCTCCCACATCCTTGTGTTTTATTTTTTCACTCATGATTTTATGGGCCTCACATTAACCATTTTAGTTTCTCATGTGGCCTTGTCATATTACTTATCATATATTACTATTGTTTCTATGATGGTTTAATTATGTTTGTCCATATTCATTGTCGTGGTATGCTTATGAAATTGAACATATTATGATGATTATGCCTTATTATTTGATCATTGATCACTTTCCATGATCACACTTTTAGAGTTACCATGTTAGAGTGGGAGGAAGCAGTATGTTCTCCCTGTTTTATTATAATTTCATTGGCATTTATTTACATTGGAGGCATTAGGCCTTCCACCACTTATATCGTATTCCTTTGTTGTTATATCTTTACATCAAGGCATCATGCATTCACCCTTACATATTGCACTTTTTTTGCCACATCCTTAAATTAGGGAACTCTTGGTTTTCACCTTTTATTCTATCTTTTGATTTCCACATTGTTATATTAGGGGAATCCTATCTTCATTCTTTCACAAATTTTCCCTCCATTAATGTATCCTCACATCTAGGGTATCATGCCTCCCCCCTCACATATTTATATGTTCATCAACATGCATTTCATATTGGAGGCATCACTCCCAAAATGTCTACACAACACCTCTAATTAAAAAATAAAAAAGTAGTTGTATTATGAATTTTAATTAATTAATAAAATTTATCAAAGCTACATCCTGGGTGCTACATAGACATTTCTTATCAGTCCTCCCCATACCATTTGTACTTGTCAAATCTTTCACATTTGTATTTGTGTTGAGTTTGGTCATTATTTTATCACTATCTTCCTTATGTACCTTTTTTTCTTATGAGCTTCATCATTTTATCCTGCCCATCTAGGGACTATTAGTTAAATTCTTCATCCCTTCATGATAACATCATGAGATACTATTTATCGATGCCCTCACACTTATCTAACTACATGATTACCTATAATTGATTATCAAATAACCTTTATTAAGATAATCATGATCTAACTTACTTGAGTATATAGAAGATGAGAGACCAATCATGATCCCAAATTACTATATCTTTTGAATTGCCTTTACACTCAAGGGTATCATGGATTCCTCTTTACACATGGTACTTCCCATTACAATATCTTTGTATTTAGGGAAATCATGTCTCACTTCCATATTATTCTTCTAACTATACATCCTTTTATATATAAACATCATGATTTCTCTTGTTAAATTCATTTATGCCTCATTGCATCAACTTGTCCATGCAAGGACATTCAATTAAGACGAGCTTTCACACTATTGATCTTAATGATCTAGTCATGTTCCAAGAAGCTACGTCATAACATTGGGAGGTGTTTAGGATTGAAAAAGGGAAAGAGCAATACTAAGACCAAAACCCTCTTTTAGATAAACATTGGAATACAAAGCCACTAAAGGAGAAATAAACTTGACTAAACTCTTATTTAAGAGAGTCAATCAATCCCTCAGGGCTTTAATTCCTTTGTTGCTCTAAAAATTGATTTGATGGACTGGAAATGTAAAGTGACTAACATCTAAACATGCATGAACGAACAATTAAACTACTAAAACTATTTGATATATAAACAAAAACTTCAGAAGCTATATAGAAATAAAATGGAAACTATGAAGTGCACATGTCCCTAAAAAAATAAACTGAAATTGATGGGACAAGCCCAACCTTGTCCTATTGATGAATTTATTCACATTGATTTGGATTTAGATCTTTGAGACACTACACTAGCTCTCTGCCAAATTTTAGACTGAACTAGGAGGACAATGGCACCCCAAAATCCCTTGTCCAAGACAATGGCACCCCAAATGTCCTTATCCAGGTGTTTTCTAATGAGTTTTGGAGAGTTCCTCTATCTTCAGGTCCTAAGAATTTCTCCATCTCCAGTCTCTATTAGAAGCCTATAGTTGAACCTGAATCTACACATAAGACGAGAAAAATGTTGTTTGGTGTTGTATAGGGGTTTGCCCAATTCAAACCCTTAGTTCGGACTCAACCCTACAATGATGATGAATTGGAAGTAGAAATCTAAATTGAAATGATTGTTTGATTTGATTATACCTCCAATTGATGATGTAATGATCTCAGGATAAGTCTTCCATGTTTTGATGCAGCAACATGATAACTCATAAAATCCATCATGACCATAATTTAAACATAATTGGATGTACCTTGATGTAGCTTGTTTCTTTTTAGACTCAAATCTACTTTTGAAGTGTTGCTCTTGAATTGGAATGATAAAATATAGATATGAATGTGACAATGAAAGATGATGAAATGAATTAGGGGATATATCTTATATAGGGATCCCAAAGCAAAATCACCTTTTGGCCGACTTCTATCGTATTTTTCACACTAGTAATAGTCTTGGAAATAGTAATATTGACATATTATCCTCCCAAAATTTTAGCCAAAAAGCGTCAGACATATGTGCCCCAAGCACCCATGTCCCAACAAAATAGGCCCAAATTTTTAGGGTTCTGAGATAATAGGGTCCTTATACAAGGAATATAATTTATAATAAAATATATGACATTTAGATGGGGGGAAATGTGCATTGAATTTGAAATGGCATAGGAGCCTTATAAGTTTGAAATAAAATGAGATAAAGGGCACACCTTGAAATAAGGGCCCAAATAATAAAGTGTTGATATATTAAAATGAAATATGACTCATATTATTGAATTAAAAATTAATTTAAATCAATAAAGGTCCTACAATGCATTAAGATATGAGAAATACTAAAATGAGTGCTAAGAGAGTGTGAAATTGGACATCCTAATTAAATGTGTACAATTTATGACGCTACATTTAGCCCCCACTTTACCAGAGTATGGCCTTACGATCATGCTCACGACAAAGTAGAATTGGAGAGATAAAGTATCTAAGAGCAAGACAAGCTATATATAGGATAATATTGATGGATGATCAAGCTGCCAAGCATAATATCTCATCAATCCAAGAACGTAACCTTCAAATATACATAAAGAAAAGAATGTTATTACTAAACAAAAGGTTTCAAGTCAACTAGTTGAAGAGACTTTGATGTCAAAATGTCTCAGCCTCTAATATCATTCTTGACATGCTATTACAAGAGCACAAGTGGACTTATAGAAAGAACAAGGACATACACTAATTGAAAGGAGAAGAAGAAATATAACTTCATGGTCTAGTAAGGATCTACTTACTATGATCCATATGAGTAGAGAGAAAGAGACATGAATTCCATGGGCCAACAAGCTATGTTATGTGGGGTGATTCATGCTAGTGTCTGATTTTAGGAATGAAGCATCTTGTCTAAAACGTCAAGTCTAATTTCAAGAATGCAACAACTCATATAAGACAAATGATTGATCAAATGGAAAATGTTTGGGTTTGAGAATGAAACGTGAGGATGTAACAACATGTCCAAGACAAATGATAGATTGAATGGAAAATGTCATATTTCAGGAACGAAACATGAGGATGTAACATCTCATCTAAGAAAAATGAAAAGAAAAACGTATTGTTTTGGGAATGAAACATGAGGATGTAACAAACCATCTAAGACAAACGATAGTTGATAAAAACTGAACAGAGATATCTAACAATGCAACTAGGATGTCACATATATGCCCCCATCCCTTAAGATGTAAACATAGCCCTATGTTGATCTTAAGGTAAAAAGTATTAAGGATGAACACCTTTGCTGCTGAGGAGATATCCTTTTGATAAACAATGTACATACACTCCAAGCTAGAAAGAGGACACAACTCTTTTAAGCAAGGAAGAGATAGTTGTAAAAGAGATATCTTGCAACAAGTCTAAAGGGATCCTTTTGAGAAATTCATGACTAAAGGTGGAATAGATTTTTTATTAAATATATATAACTCTAAAAAGAGAGGATATATTTAATAAAGATGACATATTTAAAAGGGGAAGGATATTAAGAATACACACCTTCCCTTTTACTAGGAAAAGTCGATTCTTAATGAAAGATTACACACTTTCTATCACTAAGGAGAGATAATTCATAAAAAGGCATACCATTTAAAGCCAATAAGAGGTCCTAACCAAGGAAAGAATATCCATCCAAAGAGAGTATTCACATGATGGACAAACAATTAGATGCAAGAAAGGACATTCGGTTATGAAAGATGTAACTCAACAAAGGAAAAGTGGATCCTTAGAAATATTGAAAACTATTCTTGCTCCCAAAGAGTGGGGAGAAGAATATATATTCTATTATGTTACTACCTAAGTATTATTACACCCAAAATTTTACCAACATGAATGACAACGAGCTCTCAATAGGTAACCTAGCAATGTCGCATAGTGAGGAGCAACATAATAGGAACTTAAATGCTACGTAGAAGAGATAAGATGAGAGTTCAACTCATTGCCATCTAGTATTTGAATGATACCAGTAACAATAAGTTGTTGAATTTTATTCTCCAAGTCATGGAATTCATTAGTGGAATGGTCATGGATTTGATGTTAGTTTCAAAAAGAAGGATTGTGTTGATTTTGTTTATAATTCTTTTTTTAAATTTTTTTTAAAAGGAGAGTAATCAAGTTGGATTTAAGAAGCTCATATAAAATACACTCTTTTTGTGATGAAAATTTGTAGGAAGAAGACGTAGATGCACTAGACAATGGGGGAGGGGATGTCAACAAAGGTTGGAAACCTAAACCCTCTTTAGAAAAGTGTGTTTTAGATTTCTCACGAGCCTCAAAAATTTTATGCGCGCATCCTAGACCATGTCCATTGTGTCAATGTTTAGAATCACATAAAGGAGTTGAAACGTCCAAAGGAGAGGGTCCATTCTTAGTTTCAAAGTTTAAAGAGCCCCAATCATCATCAAAACATGTTTTGGAAGAAAGAGGTGAGAATTGATTTAGAAGAAGCTTTGATAAATGACACACAAGGCTCCATCAACGCTTCATACTTATATTAAGGGATCTCATATCCATTAAAGGAAGTTGGAAAGTATAATGTACCCCAATTATTTTCTAAAAAAGCATAATTGATAAGAGATTGTGTTGTTAAAGGAATCATAGTTTGAAAGGAAGATATACATCCTACTTCATCTTGAATAATATGATAAGGAGTAGGATCAACCTTGATTGTGTAGATTCCCTTGTTATGTATGAATTTGATTGTGTGGTGAAGAGTAGAAGGGACTACTTTCATAGCATGAATCCATGGTCTACCTAGAAGAATATTATAATTAAGATCATTGGGCATGAAATGGATTGGAGAGGGTAAAGTTAAAGGTCCTACTTTGATAGGTATTATGGCTATACCTTGAGTGACTCTCTAGCAACATTATCAAAGCCACAAACACAAAGAGAATCAAGTTGAATGGAAGAATAATCTCAATTTATCTTATCTAATAAGTCAACATGACAAATGTTAAGGGCTGACCCATTATAAATTAAGTTACCTCTTATTTTATGTTCATTAATGCAAGGTGTGATCATATGGAGATCATTTCTATTTTCAACCTCTAAATAAGGCAATCCATCTTGTGAGAATGTCATATCGTTTGGTCTAGCACAAGGAGGGGAAACTATGTTTTGTAAGGCTTCTTTGTGTTGGCAACAACAATGAAGGAAAACTGAGAGGGGGGGATCGGTTTTCACCGGATTAAACAATTTAAGCACAATCTCAGATTTAGTCAATTGCAGCAAGAATAAAGATAAACACAATAACAACAACACACATAACACCAATATTTTGACGTGGAAAACCCGGTTAAGGAAAAAACCACAGTGGGAACCTACCCACAATAAGATGATACTCTGCAGCAGTATGTGTAAATATTACAATGGGGAACGCACATGCATTTAGGCAAACTATCTAGAGCTCGCTGCTTAAAATATAATGACCTAGAAGGATCCAACCCTCAAGGAAGGTTCACTACCTTACAATAACATTCAGACTACAATCTGGTTTAGATGAACTGAGAGAATAGCATCTCCTAATTCTTGATAACAATTTTGGTTAAGCTCATTTGTCTACCTTGCAACAATCTCTACTCAATACATCATACCGAAAGATAAATCCGCTTATTCGCACATACACCACTCTCTAATAATGCAAACACAACTTCCATATCTAAATTACATGAATATAACCTATTTATACAATTCATCAACCTTGACTACAAGGTCGGATCAAACTCTCAACACCTAATAAAAACATTACATCACACAATACATAAACAAACCATTGAACCAATACAATGCCATAGATGACATAGAATGGACCCAAATCAAATCCATGAACATGCAACACCACCAGGAATCCCACCAAGATCAACCTCAACACGCTACGCCACTGAAAATATTGCATAACACGAAGAATATAACCAGACCCATAAGATATTCAAGAACACGCACAATGATCAATGCGGACCACCAAAACAAATTAGGCACGATCAGGAAACACTAACAAGAACGTTAGTACCATCCGCAATAGCTACACCAACACCACTTAATCAAATCTTCATCGATCAACACGCTAACACTCAAGAACACTTAATAGCGGAAATTTGGACTAGAAAGATAACTTGCAAAGCACCAAATCACAAACCATCTGAAATGAAGATACACATGAACATCCCAAACACTCTCCCAAATCCGCGACTTAAGATATGATCATGTAGACACTAAAAAATGGTCAACACCTGTGTGTCCTATTTTTAACATATCATGTGCATAGTCTTTAATTAAACCCCCTTTTACTAACAATTCTTCTAGGTCCAAAATAAATAAATTTAATAATTTATTTATTTGTCCCCTTTGTCCATTAATTAAATAAATTTATTTTATTTAATTAACTAATTCATAAATATGAAGCAATAAATTAATAAATCATTTTTATTAATTTTCATATTTATCTTCCTCCAAAATAAAGATAATTAGTAAATTTTATTTATTAATTCATCTTTATTTCTTGCTTTTCTTATTTTCTATTCTTCCATTTTATCCTCTTATATGGAGATATTTAATATTTTTTAATTATTAAATATTCTCATAAAATCCTCCTAATTTTCAAATTTGGAAACTAATATCTTTCCTTGATTTTCAAAAATCAATCTTTTTGGCAATATCTCATTAATCTTAATTTTTAAATTCAAAAATGAGGTATGCATCTTCAAAAATCTTCTTTTTATGAGAGGATAATTTATTTATTTTTAATTCTTCTATTTAACTTTTCGAATGAAGATATTTAATAATTTTTAATTATTAAAATCTTCTTAATATTTTCAACTTGCCAGTTTGGTATTTATGAGAAGATAATTAAAGATTTTATTATTTATTCTCATAATATCTTCCCATTTGCTTTCTTCAATCATCATCCCTCCCTGGATGGCAAGTCTGATGTGCACTTGATCTGGTTCATCTATCTAACAAAAAATCTTTTCAATCTTAGCCATCCAATCAATCCGATTTATTTTATAAATTGAGCTCTCATTGCTCATTTTCAACAACCACACTTTTAGTATCCTTACGCTGTCCAATTTTCTATCATTTCGCCATTATCTTGCTTGCAACACAATTTCTTTGTAGGTGAGAGCCACATCCATTTGAAGGAGAAAGAAGACAATGGAATCACATGAAGGAGACATCTGCATTGGTTTGCTTTAATTTGATTGTTTTATCTTCATGTATTCATTGATTGAATTAGGAGTTATTTTCATACACTTTTAGGTTTGTGGTTGCCTAATTGTATGCTTAGATGCCTTTTCCTAAATTCCTAGTTACAGATCATATCGAAGCACAATAGATCAAATACTAGACTCTACCAACCACTGAATAGAAAAACCAAACCTGAATCCGAATCAAATGATATGACCAAGGAAACTTCTGGATCACTAAAACCAATAAAGAATGAAGTATCTCTAGTTGATTTGACATCCCAAAAAAAAAACCAACCAGATCAACTCTCTTTAATCACCGAAACACCAAACAACTCTTTGCAACACCAAACACAGGAATATGTTGACATCAACGACAACAACATATCCTAGTAGCAACAATATCCAAAAACCTCCCCCTTTAGCATTGATGGCAACATATGAATGTGAAAAACAATCAATGCAAAGGATAAATCAATACCAGCAATTACCAACACTCTCCCTAAGATCATGCACACAGAGCTTCAAAGATAAGGCAGTTTTTCACATGCTTCTCTCTCCCTTTGACAACAATGCCAAAGATAGAATACAAATCATTATTCTCTCCCTCTAAGAAGGACAATCTCTCCCCCTTAGGATAAACTCATGAATATGAACACCTGAATCACTCACTCACTACTCCGGCTGAGTAGCAACACCCACTCATCAATTCGAATAAGAAGATAAGACCATGCAGTTCACCGGATTTATGCATCACAATGCAACTAGTTCTCATCAGGAGGGGTTGAGACCCCTAATTTGTCTCTCAAGAATACAAATGTATTTGTAGGAAAAGGCTTAGTAAAAATATCTGCAGTCTGATCCTTTGTAGATACATACTCCAATCTGACTTCTTCATCATTGACTTTATCCCTAAAGAAATGATACTTAATTTATCTATGCTTTGTTTTAGAATGCAATACCAGATTCTTGGAAATATTAATAGCACTTGAATTATCACAGTATATAACAATAGGCTCATCATTAAAAACTCTAATATCTTTCAACATCTGCTTCATCCAAACTACCCGAGTACAGTTGCTGGCAGCAACAATGTATTAAGCTTCTGCAGTACACAAAGATATAGCATCTTGTTTCTTATTGGACCATGAAACCAACTTCCTTCCTAGAAAGAAAGCTCCACCGGTAGTGCTTTTCCAGTCATCAACATCACCAGCCCCCTTAGGCAATCTTCTAGCAATAAGGGCTTCAAGCTCATCCAACTCTCTTTCTTTCTCTTCCATATCTCTCTTTTCTCTTTCATATCTGGAAACCCAACATGAACTTTATCTTGGATCATACTTCTACTTCCCGAATTCAGAGGCTCTAAATGGAGTCTCATATTTTCCATGTTATTCTCCAAACTCACTCAATTCAAATGCAACAAGCTTACCAACCAGCATGTCCATAGTCACAGTAGTCACACTTCAGATCTCATCAATAGAAACTACTTTAGGCTTATAAGTAGGAGGCAAAGATCTCAGCCCTTTAGCAACAATCTCATCTTCTTCAAGAGTTCCACCAACACATCTGATACCTAGGACAAGTTCATTCACCTTGGCCATAAAAGGTAGATATGTTCTCATCTTCTCCCATCTTCCGCATCTCATATTTTCCCTTCAAATTTTGTAGCTTAGCAACTTTGACATGTTTATCTCCTTCATGCAAGGTTTATGACTTCTCCCAGATCTCACGTGCAGTTTGCAAACCCATCACATTAATCATATCTGAATCGGTTAGGGCACTCAATAATGCTTCCTTAGCTCTTATGTTATGTTCAACATCCTTGATCTCAACAGTAGTAATCGGTCCATTATGATGAACATTATAGGTATTCTTTGTAATCTTCCAATACTCTTCTCAAAGACACTTCAAGTGAACTTCCATCTGGTCCTTCCATACATTGTAGTTATTTCCATCAAATCTCGGAATCTCCTTCTTGAACACATAGGTTGCCATCCCAGATCTCCTAAAGTTGTCAAGCTTCTTCCGGAGGATCTAGCTCTGATACCAATTGTTGGCAACAACAATGAAGGAAAACTAAGAGGGTGGGGTGAATTAGTTTTCACCAGATTAAACAATTTAAGCACAATCTCATATTTAATCAACTGCAGCAAGAATAAAGATAAACACAATAACAACAACACATATAACACCAATCTTTTGATGTGGAAAACCCAGTTAAGGGAAAAACCACGGTGGGAACCTACCCACAATAAGATGATACTTTGCAGTAGTATGTGTAAATATTACAATGGAGTATGCACATGCATTTAGGCACACCACCTAGAGCTCACTGCTCAAAATATAAAAACCCAGAAGGATCCAACCCTCAGGGAAGGTTCACTACCTAACAATAACATTTGAACTACAATCCAGTTTAGATGAACTAAGAGAATAGCATCTCCTAATGCTTGATGAAAATTTTGGTTAAGCTCATTTGTTTGCCTTGCAACAATCTCTTCTCAATACATCATATTGAAAGATAAATTCGCTTATTCGCACATACACCACTCTCTGATAATGCAAACACAACTTCCATATCTGAATTACATGAATATAACACTTATTTATATAATTCATCAACCTTGACTACAAGGTCGACTCAAACCCTCAACACTTAATAACAAAACTACATCACACGATACATAAATAAATCACCAGACAAATACAATGCCATATATGACATAGCATGGATCCAAATCAAATCCACGAGCATGCAACACCACTAGGAATCCCGCCAAGATCAACTGCAACACGCTACGCAACCAAAAATATCGCATAACATGAATAATATAACCAGACCCATAAGATCTTCAAGAACGTGCACAACGATCAATGCGGACCACCAAAACAAATAGGACACAATTAGGAAACACCAACAATCACGTTAGGACTATCTGCAATAGCTGCACCAACACCACTTAATCAAATCTTCATCGATCAAGACGCTAACACTCAAGAGCACTTAATAGCAACAATTCAGACTAGAAAGCTAACTTGCGGAGCACCAAATCACGAACCATCTGAAGTGAAGATACATGTGAACATCTCAAACACTCTCCCAAATCCACAACTTAAGATATGATCATACCAGAGCACAACGAATCAAATATCAGACTCTGCCAACCACTGAACTAGAAAAATAAAACCTCAATCCGAATCAAATGATATGACCAAGTAAACTTCCAAATCACTGAAACCAATGAAGAATGAAGTATCTCTAGTTTATTTAGCATCCCAAACTGATAAACCAGCCAGATCAATACTCTGTAATCATCAGAACACCAAACAACTCTCTGCAACACCAAACACAGGAATATGTTGACATCAATGACAACAACATATCCTAGTAGCAGCAATATCCAAGACTTTGAACAACCCATGGTATGAAGGTTAAGTTTGAATTGAATCCTAAAGGGAGATCTTAGCTAAGGTGGTATGAAGTTTCTCAACAATATTAGGTTCCCTACCAACATGTTTCTTAAGATGAGGGGGGGAGCAAGAGAAGTGAGAAGAACATTGGAATGTTGCTTGTTAATTCTAGTGTTATATGTGTGAGGCACTTCGAGACCATATTTTTATGCAAGTTGCTTTTCCATATGACTTGTTTCGCATATGTATTTTGCAACTCTTAAGAAATGGTTAGGAGGTCTCTTTGGTTTTTGTGGTGTCGTAAATTGTATACTTTTTAATTAAGGTGTCCAATTTCACACTCTCCTAGCACTCGTTTTAGTATCTCTCAAACCTCTATGCATTATAGGACCTTTATTAATATAAATTAATATTACGGGTCCTCTCTTAATCAAATCTCACCAAAATCCTATTTGGACCCTTGACCATAGGTGTGTGCTTTAATTATTTTATCTCCTCATTTCTCACCTATCTAGGCCCTATTTAAACATGTGTGGTCTTCTATATTTTACCCCTGTAGCATCCTAAAATTTCACCCTTTATAATTTTAACCGCATTTGGGGCTCTCACCTTAGTGTTCTTATCCCTATGCTTACCCAGGACCCATTTATGCTTTTACCATGCAATAATGGCCTTTATATCACATTCCACCTTGCTAGAGCCCTTAACCCTGGCCCAAATATGGGGTAGGACCAGGGCATGGCACCTTGGTCCTCACTGGGACCATGGCGCCACACCATGGTCCTCCTTGATTGGGCCCTAATTTAAACCCTCTACCATATCCAAATTTTGAGCAAGAAACCTTGCTTCATGTCGGCCTATGTCAGAAAATCAATGTTTGACGACAGGCAAGTATATAAGGAGGCTTTTCCCCTCTCATTTTGATAAAAAGGGAGATATTGGGATCACTATAATCAAGCATTCAAGCATTGAAGTATTCATCATCAAGAATTTTTAGAGGTCTTCAAGGCTACATATTCTTCATCTATCCATTGTGGAGCAACTTTACATCATTCATTTGCAAGCACGTGTGTGTGATTAGGGTTTTGTCATGTTCATGCCATTTCATACAACATATGTGATTACATTCAAGAAGAAAAGAATCATTACCAGTCATTGCAGATCTAAGGTATATCTTTCCATTATTTATTTAAGTATTTCCAACATTTCATTCATGGTTGATTCCTTGACTAGGGTTTGACTTAGGCAAACCCTTATTCCCAACCTATTTTCCCTTCTTTTTGTGTGTCGGAAACAAGTATGGAGTTGCGATCTTCAGAATAAGCTTTATTTACAGAGATGAATCAATCCCCCTTTGGTGTGTGAAAAGTGCAAAGGACCAGGGTGACCACCACCATGGTCTGACATTTTAGGAGCGCTTTTGAAGATCTAAACCGACTCGACTTACATTGCTCAGTTCTAGGTGCCCAGCTCAACCTCGCATTTGTAGCTTACTGTTTACGTATTTTTACCTTCATTTTTCAGCACTTCACCTAATTTCAACAATTCAACTCACAAAAGAGAGGTTCCCTAATTCAATCCAATCAAGCATTCAGTCCCCATCACTCTTCATTTGGGATTGGATCTATTGGATTAATCCCTCTTTTGAATGTAATGGCAAATTAGTGGTTTTCATCTCTCTAATATCGGAAACCCTAATTTTTTACCATTACAACCCCAACGTCAAAACTCAATTTACATTTAATCCTAGCCTCTCTTCGACATTTCAGACCTTGGGTTTAAATTTGGGACCACATTGGAGAGAGGAGGCTGAGCAGGGCACCCCATTTCAAGGAGCAAGCCAAATAAGGCACCTCGCTTCCCAATGTTTTGGCTCAAATTTAAACCACATAATGGTCAGCATGGTTAGGTGGGAAATCTTTTCCCATGTCGCCTTGCTCTAAGTTTTGCATTGCAAAATGCTTAGTGAGGTATACAAGACATCTCTATCAATCCATTTTGACATCTTATCTTATCCCATGCTAGTATTACTATCCAATTCAAAAGTAATCTAACTCAAGGAGTATCAAGCTACTTCAAGGCATCTTCATGCATTGTTTTATTTATGATTTCATGGTCTTTTAATCATGTTATTGCATCAACACGTGGAGAACTTATCCTAAGAGCATTACATTCAATTGGAGGTATAATTATTTCAATTCAAGCATTTCCTTTCAAGTTTCAAATTCAAACTTGTAGTTTATTTTATCAACACTATAGGGTTAAGTCCCAACCTAGGGTTGTACTAAGGCAAGTTTCCTATATAGCCCCTGTAATGGTGGGAAAATGGTGAATGATGGATCAAGAGGAAAACTACCCTTTCCCTCAAAGAGAGATGAGAGTTTCACTATTGATTACCATTCAAGCACTTTTCACCATTACATTAGGAAGGGGGAGAAGATAATTCACTAGATCCAATCTCTCCACACAAAGATGGTAGATTGAATTTTGAATGAATTGGGAATGTTGAGTTGATCCCCTCTTCTTTGTTTGATTTAGAAAGGAAATTGATTGAATTATGTAGTGCAAAAGTGACAAAGAACTGATTGTAACTTGAGATCAGAATATGGGATGAAGTTGTGCACCTAGATCTGGTAGTAAAATGTCGAGATGAAGTCACCCTGCGAATTTGAGGAAAAGTTGTCCGGATCGTGGCGGGAATGTACATAGTCCTTCGAAAAATCCGCGAAACGAAAAGGGTTTTTATGCCTCTGCAAATGAAGCTCGAATATGAAAGTACAGTTGCGCACCTACAACCTACACATAGAAAAGAGAGAAAAATGGGTTGCGATTAGGGGTTTGCCTTTAGGTCAAACCCTAGTTTTGGAATTAACCAAGTAATGAAAGAAAGTACTTGCAAGTAGATGTAAATGAAAAGGTTGAATTGCAAATCACCTTAAGGGAGGTTGTAGTAGCAATATTGATAGAAATACTTGTGTGGAATTGAATGTTGAAATAAATCTCAACACCTAGCCTTGAAGGGAGACTTGAGAATGCTCAATGCTAGAAAAGAATGCTTGAATGCTTGATCACTTGTGCAACTTGAATCTCTCCAACTTTGACTTCTCCAACTTATCCAATTTCCACCTATGCAAATGAGAGGATGAATGCCCCTTAAATACATGTTAGTGGATTTGAATTTCATCACAGGCCAACATCGGGAGAGTTTTCTTGCTCACTGCACAACCCATAATGCATGATCTAGGAAGGTCCTGCCCTAAAAATAGGGCAGGAACAGGGGCACCACGACCCTATCCAAGGGGGGATAGTGGTGCCACGCCACTATCCTACCCTAAAATAGGGCAGGGACAGGGGCACCATGACCCTATCCAAGGGGGGATAGTGGTGCCATGCCGTTGTCCTACCCCTTTCTCCAAGGCAAAATGCGGTCGGGGTGATGCAGAGGCTAAGGAAGAAGTTGTTTTCGCAAGCTGAGCACTCTCTAATCTCTGATCAGGCTTAGAGGATTTGAGTTCACATGCGTGAGGACCCTAATGCAGTCAAAAATTGCTAGGGTCGCAATTTTACGATACTACAACCTCCAAACACCATTTTTCTCTTCTTGTGTGCAATATCCATCAATACTTTATCTATAGGAGAGACACCATGTATGAAAGGTAAAGTGGCATTAAGGAAGGTGTTTATGATATCATCCTCTTTCTCTAATATATTCTCATGAGAAAAGAACATTTTAGGAGAAAGATCAATATCATGATTTAAAACTTCATTCTTAGGAGGGAGAGTTTCAAAATGAGTGTTAATAACATCTTCTTGCACCAAAGAGTCCTCATGGGTAGGAGGATCCTTAGGAAAGGGATAGAGTGACACAAGGGAGGCTAAGCCACTATCATATCTACAAAATACATGAAAACACAATGAAAACAAATTGCTTTTTCAAATGATAACATGTGCAAGATGCATGATAAAAGAGATACCTATGTGCATTTTTAATTACTTTTTTAGAAATGCATATACATAAATAATGAACAAATGCATCTAAATCTGAGAATTGCATGCAAAAATATTATATGAAACTAAAAATAAAAAATATGCAAGTGTAAGAAGAGTCAGGTTCACCAAAATGATTAGGATTGAAAAAGGAAACGAGTAATACTAAGACCAAAATTCTCTTTTAGCTAAACATTAGAATAAAAAGCCACTAAAGGAGAAATAGGCTCAACTAAACTCTTATCCAATAAATTCAATCAATATTTTAGGGATTTTATTCCTTTGGTTGCTTTGAAAATTGATATGATTGATTGAAAATGCAAATTGACTAAGGTCTAAACATGCATGAATGAATAATTGAACTATTGAACTATCTAATACATAAACAAAAACCTCATAAAATGTAAAAAAATGGAATGGAAACCAAGAAGAGAACCTATTCCTGAAAAAATAAGATGAAACTGATGGGGCAATGGTGCCTAGAATACCTTTGTCCTACTAATAAACTTTTGCACACTGATCTAGATTTGGGTCTTTGAGAGACTGCACTAGCTATTAGCCAAAATTCAGACTAAACTAGGAGGACAATGGCACCCCAAACACCCTTTTCCAAGACAATGGCACCCCAAATGTTCTTGTCTAGGTGTTTTTTGATGAGTTTTAGAGAGGTCCTTTGTCTTTAGATCTTGAGCATTTCTTTGTCTTAGATATTTGTTGGAAGCCTATAGATGAGTTTGAATTTGCACATAAGAGGAGAAAAATAGTGTTTGGTGTTGTATAGGAGTTTCCCTAAGTCAAACCCTAGGTTGGGACTCAACCCTACAATGATGATGAATTGGAAGTAGAAATATAAATTGAAATGATTGATTTATTTGGTTATACCTTCAATTGATGATGCAATTCTCTTAGGGCAAGTCCTCCATGTGTTGATATAATAACATGATAAATCATCATAAAATCCACCATGAAATCATAATTGAAATATAATTGGAGATGCCTTGATGTAGCTTATTGCTCTCTAGACTCATATCTACTCTTGAAGTGTTGCTCTTGAATTGGAATGTTAAAAGTGAGGTAGGAATCTGATAATGGAAGATGCTGAAAGGAATTAGGGGAGATGTCTTATATAGGGATCCCAAAGTAAAATCACCTTTTGTTTGACTTAGATTTATCATATTTTTGCATTGGGTATGATTTTGGAAATGGTAAGACCAACATATTATCCTCACAAAATTTTAGCTAAACAATGTCAAACATAGGTGCCTCGAGCACCTATGTCCCAAAAAAATAGGTCCAAATTTTTAGGGTCCTAATACTAGAAATATAATTTATATGAAAAGATATAATATTTAGATGGGGGAAAAGGTGCATTGAACTTTGAAATGACATAGGGCCCATATAAGCTTGAAATGAAATAAGATCAAGGGCACACCTTAAAATAGGGGTCCAAATAATAATGTGTTGATGTATTAAAATGGAATAGGACTCATAGTATTGAATTAAATATTAATTTAAATTAATAAAGGTGGAATATAACACATAGAAGAATGAGAAATACTAAAATGAGTGCTAGGAGAGTGGTATGAAATTGGACACCCTAACTAAAGGTGTACAATTTATAATGCTACATCTATCCCCCACTTTAGTGGAGTATGGTCTTATGATCATACTCATAGTAAAGTAGAAATGAAGAGATATAGTGTTTGAGAGAAAAACAATCTATCAATAGGATAATACCAAGAGATGATCAATCCCCCAAGCATAAGCTCCTATCAACCCATGCAAATAACCTTCAAATATACACAAAGAATACAACGTTAGTATTAAACAAAAGGTTCCAAGTCAACTAGTTGAAGAGACCTTGATGTGAAAATGTCTCAACCACTAATATCATTCTCGACATGCTATTGAAAGAGCACAAATGGCTTATAGAAAGAACACGTGTGTACACTAATTGAAAGGAGAAGAAGAAATATGACTTATCTAGTAAGGAATAACGTGCTATGAGTCATATGAGAAGAGAGAAAAAAACAAGGATTCCATAGTCCAACAAGCTATATCATGTTGGGTGATTCATGCTAATGTTTGGTTTCAAGAATGAAGCATCTTGTCTATGATATCAAGTCTAGTTTTGAGAATGCAACAACCTATATAAGACAAATGATATATCAAATAGAAAATGTTTGGTTTTGGGAATGAAACATGAGGATGTAACAACCCGTTTAAGACAAATGATAGATTGAATGGAATTAACCCTATAATTGAATTGAAATTAAATTAGAATTGAAGTGTAAATTGTGCCTTTAAAAGGTCAGAGGCTAGATCTGAATTGAATGTTGAAATTGGAATTGTATACCTTGATGAGTCTTTCTTTAAAGTCTTCATGCAAAGGATTGATTTTGTCATGTAGAAATGTATGATTTCTTCATAATTTCTTGATCATGGATGCCATCTTGAATGTTTCAAATTTAAATACTTCACCTCTCCTTTACTACCCTAAGATAATGCTTGATTGCTTTCTCACTTAAATTTTCTTGAATTTAGAATTGAATCATGTGGAGAATATGTCTTAAACGAGGGGGTAAGGTTTTCTTTTATACCTCACCTCATAAAATGTGTTTAAAATTTCAAAGCGAGACGATAATTCCCACCCATATTTTTTGACTGTTGTAGGGTCCAAAATCTGGCCCCTTTAAAATAGACAAGGGTGCCCATGGCACTATTGTCCAAAGAAAAGGGCACTTGGGGATCAAGGCTGAACAAAGGACCACTGAACTAGGTGATAAATGAAGATTACAATTTGAAGCTGATGTGAACAGAATCAAACATGATCAAAGCATGGAAGGCCAAAATGATCAAGTGAGGCCTAAGCAAGTATGAACTTGTATAGGGATACAATTTATAATGCTAAATTTAGCTCCAAATTTAGCGAGAGTACGTGCCTATGCTCATACTCTCGATAAAGTACATATTAGCATTGAAAAGCTTTCATCAAGATATTAAAGAGGTAAGACACACCAAGCCCCCAAAGACTTGGGATCTTATAAATCTAATATCAAAACAAAAGGATCAACACATGAAGAGAAGAGAGAGCATGACTATGCTGGCCTGGTAAGGTTTACACTTACTATGAGTCATGTGGAGAGAGAAAAATTTGAATTGGAAAAATCGTTGCAAAATATTACAAAGAAAAAAGCTCAATTCACAAAGTAATCTGAATAATGAATTGACATGTCATGGTGTGTGATCAAAGTGTACAAACCTAACCTTGTGGTGTGTGCACAAAGTGTAAGAAAGAGTGGAGTGTATACCCCCACATTAAAGCAATTGCATATGCCTTACTAAGAGAAATTGCTTTAAGGTAGCATGCATGCATCCAAAAGACAAGCACGCCACCATGATGATATGTCCCCAAGCAAGGACAAATTAAGGGCAATGGAGCACAAAACACGAAGCGAGAGCACATAAGGGATCCACTAACTAGGCTTATCATCTGCATATGATAAATCATATATATCAAGTATGATTGTAATGAATTGAACTCATCCCCCAAAGGTAGTGAAACTATGGGCACAAATGGAAGAAGAGCACATAAGATAAACAACAAAAGTATTGTTGGGTGAACATGGAATAGACCAAAAAGAGAGATCTCAATGCTCTACATCATCCCCAATTAGACAACATAAAAGCACATTTATGATATAACATGAATGCGACCTATAAAAGAATTGATATTTAAATAGAAGAATTTCACAACAATTTCAATTCCTTCATTACCATGGGCCAATGAAGCAACAAGGGTTATCCAAAGAGAGCCTAATGTAACACAAAGACAAATCAAGTGGCACATCATGGGGGAAACACATCGCATGCAAGCAAACACATAAAAGAGAATCCACTATACAAGTGAAGCTAGTCTAGCAAATCATCTGCCTCCCAGTCTTGCTAATCATCATATTTTAGGGATGGTGGACAAGATGCGAGAGGAGCTACAATAAGCATGGTAGATGGAGCTCCGACAAGTTCCAAACAAGTACCATGCTCTAATGACGAGTCACTTTGTTTGTCACTAGGAGATAGGATTAATGCTTTTGAAAATCTTGAAGATAACTCGTGATTAATCTTGATAATCGCATACATGTCATCATAATCATTAGTATCCACATTGTTATCATCATCAAAATTACCAGTATCATCACCATCATACAAATTATTAGTATCATCACCATCATACAAATTAATCATAATAGGATCTTTAATGTGTAATAGAAATGAATCATCATTTTGCATAAACAATTTTAACTTTTGACATGGTTGATTAAGATGAAATTCTTCACTTGGGTTAGGAAAAGGTTAGGAAAAAGGGATCATCCAACATTTTGTGTCTTATGGGAGGAAATGGTTTGGGAAGCAATCTCACAAGCCTTGACACAACATCTTCATCAATGTTCTCTCACACTGCAATTTCTCTTGGTTCGACTCGAAACTTGCAAAGGTTGGGGATCAATCAACATATGCTTCTTTTATTCCTTTGTAGGGGGAGCTCGTGTATATGAAGGTGGAAAATTATGGTATGTCGATATAGGAGATGGTTGTGACACAAATGGAAGGCTAGTGGAAGGAGTTGTGTAGGAGTATTGATTGGTAGAATTGCCCCTATTATTAACATGTGTAGGACATTAGGTAAAGATGTAGGCACATAAATGGAATTATCAAATTGATTCGAAGGATTGGAAAGACCAAGGGCTTCAAAGAAACTTTTCATTGGCATACCATTAATGTGAACAATACAAGCAATGTCGTGCACAACACTTCCATACCATTTTCATCACTTTGAATCATAGTATTGTATCACTATTCAAGTGTTCTTGACCCATCCAATGTTGAAGGCCATCCAATTCATGGTCAATCTTCCCCAATGGTTCAATAGTTACTCGAGTTAAGGAGTCATCCTCACCATGAGAAGTGCAAGAGGAATGGTTCTCCACAATGTTAGGTATGTCTTGTGTAGGAATAGAGGATTCACCCAGGTTCCCATGAAATAGGTTAGTCAACCTAGGCTCACACCCCTTAGTATTTAAAGTTTATGAAGCTATAAGTCTATAATTTCATCTCATTGGGATATTGAATGTAGGTGAAAGGATAGTGAAACTCATACACAAAGAAGACACATCTAATGAAATGGATTTATACTCGCAATGCCTCTCATGCAAATGCAATTTCCTAATTTAAATGCATAAATGATGTATTTAAAAAAAATTGAATTAATTAGATGCATACAAATCATATCTGAAATAAAAAATTAGATTTAATACAAGCACTACGTCAGGCTCACAAATATGTAATGTTGGGAAATAGGGTTCACAAATTCATGCATGCAAACTCAAGATTAAACCTACTTTCCGATGATTACATCTAAGGAGAAGGGTGAATCTACTCATCTCAATCTCAAATCTGATAAAAAAGAACTTAGCACAAGGTGGATTTAATGCTCCTTAGGTTGTGTTGAAAATGGGCTATGGAAATATGTGAATTGAATGCAAGATCTAGGGCTAAAGGTGTAAAATTGACAAAAATCACCATGCACAAGTAGTTTTAGATTTAATATGCAAACATAAGTATAGATTTGGAATGAGGTAGATGAGAGGAATTTGTTTATGAAATTTGGGTCTAAAAGTGCGGGACAATGGTGCTTGGAGTGACCTTGTCCTCAGAATGTTAGATGTAGGCAATATGTGTCTTTCCAAGTTTAGAATGCAATCCTAAATATTTCTTTAAAGTTTCATTATAAAGTTGTTGTACATAGGTGTGTGGGGTGATCTTGTCCTCCACTTTTTGCCTCTACAAAAGTTGAATTTGATTATCTCTATTTGCTCTGCTTGATCTGCTATTGTCTTTTGAACTTGTCACTTACACATAGTGGGATGAAAATCGTGTTGTTGATATGGGTTTGCCTAGTTCAAACCCCGAGTTTAGAATTTAACCTATAATTGAATTGAAATAGAATTAGAATTGAAGTGTGAAGAATGCCTTTAAAAGGTTAGAGGCTAAACCTAAATTAAAATGCTAAAATTGGAATGTTATACCTTGATGAGCCTTGCTTTGAGTCTCCATACAAAGGTTGATGTTCTCATGTATAAATGTAGGATGTCTTCATAATGTCTTGATCATGGATGCCATCTTGAATGCTTGTAATTTGAATACTTGACCCCTCCTTCATTGCCTTGATAACACTTTTTTTCTTGATCACTTGAATTTTTCTTGATAGGAATTGAATTTAGACTTGAATCATATGGAGGGGATGTCTCAAATGAGGGGGTAAGGCTTTCTTTTATACCTCACCTCGTGAATCACCTTTGAAATTTTGAAGCATGCTAACACGAGAAGAGAATTCACGCCCATATTTTTCAACCATTGTAGGGTCCAAAATCAATTCCCTTTAAGTTGGACAAGGGCACTTGGGGTGCCATTGTCCAACCTATTAGGGCTGAACAAAGGGCCACTGAACTAGGTGATAAATGGAGATTGCAATTGGAAGTTGGTGTGAGTAGAATCAAACATGATCAAAGAATGAAAGGCTAGAATGCTAAAATGAGGCCCAAGTGAGTACGAAATTATATAGTGATACAATTTACAACGCTACAAGAGGCATAGAGAATTATGCCTCCCTTATTACATTGTATACTTGAATGACATGATCATGTTCTAAGAGTTACACAAGGGATACTGTGAACCCTCCCCATAAATATTGACCATGTATTATACCATGTATCAATATCTTCATGTCCTCTAGGGACTTATCACCTTACTTATACCAATACATGTTTTTGCTCTTGGATGCCACATTAGGGGCACATGTTGCTCTAGTTTCTTAAATGCTTATATGGGTGTTCCTAGCCATTGGGGATCATATAATCATTATTCATTTGCTAATGCTAGGAGGAAAATCATCATTCCTTGATATGATCTCCATCTCTTGAGATTACCTTACTTATCATTCCAAACATTTAAATTCTTATTATATAATGTATTTAGTTAATAGTTACTACTTTACATGATTACATTCTCAACTTATATTTACTCTTGATGCTCTATTTTCCCTCTCTTCCTCGTATACTATTGTTGGTGTAAATTATGTCTCATAATTATACTTTACTTAAGTTGACTTAGGATAATGCATTTCATAGTAATTTGCATATGAGACACTTAGGCAATTGCACATCTAGAGAAGATGGTTGTAGGAGAAATTCCACCTTTGGTGGGTGATCCACCTTTAGTGGAATATTCTATTATTTCTCCTACCTACCCTTACCTACCTTGTATCTCACTAGGCCACATGTCACTAACGTGTTCTCTCATTTCCCTATGGCCTTACCTTTATAAGTAGGATCATTTACATTGTATGTAATCCAATCCAATCTAATTGGTGATCCAATTGGCCTTATTGCATCATTGATGAGAATACAATTTGTTCTTGTCTATTTTGTTCTCTCTTGCTTTTGTGCTATTCATCAGCCTCTAGATCTTAGGTTTCTATTGGCAAATTATGACATGGTATCAGAGTCATTGGTTTGCCATTTGAGAGAAATTTGATGCAATTTGGGGTTTTAGATTTTGGAGATTTCTATTGAAAGTATTTATTGGAGCTTGTTGGGTTAAATCTAAGGTCACCATTGGATGAAGGAGGTTTGAGAAAGTCAGAATCACCTTTTGTTTCATCCAAATCTGACACTTGATGCCAAATCTAGAGTCGTTTGAAGGTGGAGGGTGACTACTTGTCCTAAGAGCGATCTGCAATTTTGGAGCACTTTGGCCAAAATCTGACATTGCCATTGTGCTCAAAAGGCCCAAAAACCATTAGATTAACTGTCAATTCGTCCAAATCAGCCACCATTGCTCTGAGTTGAAAAAAATCCCTCTAGCCGTCGTACGGACTTGCAAGTTTGATTTTAAAAAAAATAAAAAAATGTGTTTTTTAATTATTTTTTATAAATTAAAAAAATTAAAATTATACAAAAAAATTAAAATTAAAATTGGGGGGTGCATTTTTTTTTTAAATCGAAAAGTAAATTTTTTTTAGGGTCAAGTCGTATGATCTTTGTGTAGGCAGTGGTACCATGTAGTACCCCTGCGTAGTGGTACCATGCGAGACCCTTGCATAGAGGTACTGCAGGGACCATAGGCCCGTGGCGACATGACCTCAACTGTGGCATGGGTAGACCCCCTGCCATCGTAGGGGTTTTTATTTGTTTTTAATGTTCTTTAAATAATTTTTTTAATGTGTTTTCTTTAAATGCTAAAAAATCTTTTTTTTTCTTTATTATTATTTTTAATAAAAAATTTTAACCTAATTTTTTTTTTTTTTTTCTTTTCTAATAAAGTATTTTTTCAAAAAAATAAAAATAAAAATCTTTATTAATTTTTAATAATTTTTCTTGGTGACATTCCAATCGAAGGCATCTTCATCTACAGTCTTCTATAGGGCATCTTTTTTGGTGGCATCATCTTCATGTTTCTACATTTGCATCATCATGTCGTATTCTCTTGCATGAGTTATGTTGTAACGCACTAATATAAAGTGCCATTCTTTTTTTGTACCTTTTCATTGATGACATATTGTGATGCATGAGCATCCCTGGTCAATGAGCAATCTTGCATCAACCAAAAAATATATTTGCTTTTCAGTTGTTCTTGTTCAGTGTTGTTTTTGTGTTACTTCCAGAATTCTCTAGTAGTTGTTCCTTTTTCATTGCGAATCAGATTCTTGGCTTTCAGACATGTTCTTATTCCTTGTTCTAGATTTTCAGTTCATTTGGACTCTTTTTCAACAAGTTATTGCTTCCGGATTGGTTGTTTCTTGGTTCCAGAGCAATTTTTGAGCTTAACGGCTAGTTGGATATTTCTTCTCTTGTGGAGCAATTTCTCAACTTGCGGATCTAATTGGCACCACACATGATGTTCCTAGGCCCTGGCCGACCTTCTTTGGTGGTCCACACTTTGTAATTGTCTTTGGTGGAGGTGATATTCAAGCTTTGGATCCGACCTATTTTACATGTTTCATTTTCTTGTCTTTGGAGAATGCGATCTTTTGTGGCCGACCCGAATGTGTTCTGGATGCTATTTATATTGTTGTAATTGACCCTTAGGGAGAGAGTGAGAGATTGTATGTGGATGAATTCATGTTATGTAATTTGGATACCTCTTGGAGGTCCGGATGGATTGTAATTTGGAGCGTAAGCTATTCTAGGCTTATAAGCCTGTATGTACACCGGATGTTGTCAGCTGGTTTATGGTGATTCTATGATGTTGTGGATGTTTGAATTAATATTTTCTCTATGTATTGTTGTTGCTTCCAATGTGTTACTCTTGTTGCATGGTTCAGACTGTTCTCTTTGAAGACCCTCTGGACTTTGGCTGCATCAGATGGTATCAAAGTTGATTACGAACCTTGAGGCATTCCTTTGGGTGAACAAATTACCGATTTGAGGCAAGCTGCAGGTGTGTTCAATAGATCGTCGTTGGAGAGGCAATTGAAACTTGTAGTCAGATCGCCGAGCTGAGGTAGTTGCACCAGAACAAAGGAGGAGATCCCGTCGATAAGGATGAACCCTCGAAGGGTAGAGAAGATGATGGAGGATTTCAAAAATGAGATGAGGAATGAGATTCGAAACTTGTTGGCTGGTTTGTAGAGGAATCCAGAATCGAAGGATGAGTATGAAGAGGCTGGAGAGGAACCAAAGGTCGAAGAGGTTGAAGGACCGAAAGATGAAAGAGAAGAAATATTTCTTGGAGTGGTGACACAAGTAAGGTTCATAAAGTGGAGGTTTCTAACTTTTCAGGTACGTTGAATTTGGAAGACCTGATAGACTGGATCAAAGAATTGGAGGACTGCTTTGAGTTTGAGGATATTAGAGATCTATAGAGGGTTAGGTTAGCACAAACTAAGTTGAAAGATCATGTTTCTTTATGGTGGAAAGAGCTGCGAAGAGATAGAGTGGAGAAAGGTGAGATGAAAATCACCCGGTGGAGACATATGGTTGCAAGATTGAAGGCTAAATTCGTTTTGGGAGACTATGAGTTGGAATTGTTTAAGAAGTTGTAGAACTTGAAATAGATGAACATGAGTGTGAAAGAGTATATTAAGGAATTCTACAAGGTGATGATCAGATCTGAACATAGAGAGATGGACAAAGAGAAGGTGGCTAGATACATAAATGGACTTGGATTTAACATTCAAGATGAGATGAGTATGTTGAATATTTTTACAATTGAGGAAACCTACCAATATGCTTTGAAGGCTGAAGATAAAGTGAAAAGAAGACAACAAAATAACCCTAAGGGAAGAGAGAGATATGCAGTAAATAGAGGGCAGATGAGTGACAATATGGAGAAGCAGACTACTGAAGATGAATCAAGATCTAAATGGAGTAAAGAACCAGATCATAAGACACAAAGAAAAGGGAATGGTAGTAGCGACATGGAATTCTTGGGTAAATGTTTTAAGTGTGGAGAAACCAAACATAGATCTTATGAGTGTTTCTTGGGAACTGATAAAGGAATGGCAAGGAATTTCATAGCACATGAGGAACCAGATATTGGAGCTACAAAGGAGAGCATGATAGCACTGGAGCAGGGAGAATCCATTATGTTTAGAAGAGTCTTGGTGGAGCAAAGCAAAGAAGAAACCAAACCTACACAAAGGAAGAATATTTTTTGGACTGTATGCAAATCAGGTGGTAAGTGTTGTAAGGTTATTGTGGATAATGGTAAAACTGAAAATTTCGTATCAAAGGAGATGGTAGGAAAGCTTGGTTTGAAGAGGCTTGGGCATCCTTGTCCTTACAAGGTGAGTCGGTTGAAAGATGATCATGTGGTAGAGGTGAGAGAGCAGTGCTTGGTGAATTTTAATATTGGACCTTCCAAAAATGAAGTCTTGTGTGATGTTGTGTCTATGAGTGCTTGTCATGTTTTGCTGGGTAGACGTTGGTAGTGTGATAGAGGAGCTATCTATGATTGTAAAAGAAACTTGATCACTATTGAGAAGGATGGCCAGAAGTTTACTTTGGCTTCTTTGGAGGAGAAGAAGAAGGGAGTGAAGAACTTGAGCCTTGTGAAGAGTTGCCATGTTGAGAAGCATGATGTAGAGGTTATATCGGATGATGGCATGGATTTGAAGAAGGATCTTGTGGCTGGATTTGTTAGCAAGATGATACCGGATGGCAGTGAAGTTAGAGTTGTGGTGGTAGATGAGACTTGAGTTTCAGTGGAAGGAATAGATATTTGTGGAGGAAAGAGAGTGGTAATAAGAGACAGTGTACATGTATGAAACAAGGAAAAAGGGGAGAAGAGGAAAATAAGTTGGGAAATTCAGCTGAGTTACCAGAAGAGGTAAGGAGGAAGAAATTTGCAGACAAAGAAGACATTTTTTATGTTCATGAGTTGCCTCTCATGGAACATCTTTTTCTACCCAGGGTGTCTAATGCAAAAGCATCCCCAGTCGATGAGCAATCTTGCATCAACCAAAAAATATATTTGCTTTTCAGTTGTTCTTATTCAGTGTTGTTATTTCTGTGCACTTCCAGAATTCTTTGGTACTTGTTCCTTTTTTGTTCAGGATCATATTCTTGGCTTTCAGATGCGTTCTTATTCCTTTTTATAGATTCCCAATTCATTTGGACTCTTTTTTCGACAAGTTATTGCTTCTGGATTGGTTGTTTCTTGGTTCCAGAGCAGTTTTGAGCTTAACGGCTAGTTGGAGATTTCTTCTCTTGTAGATCTAATGGGCACCACACACAATGTTCCTAGGCCATTGGCCGACCTTCTTTGGTGGTCCACACTTCGTTATTGTCTTTGGTGGAGGTGATATTCACGCTGTGGGTCTGACCTATCTTACATGTTTCATTTTCTTGTCTTTGGAGAATGTAATCTTTAGTGCCCGACCCGAACGTGTTTTGGATGCTATTTATATTGTTGTAGTTGATCCTTAGGGAGAGAGTGAGAGATCTTATGAGGATGAATTCATGTTATGTAATTTGGGTACCTCTTGGAGGTCTGAATGGATTTTAATCTATAACGTAAGTTGTTCTAGGTCTGTAAGCCTGTATGTACACCAGATGTTGTAGACTGGTTTATGGTGAATCTATGATGTTGTAGATGTCTGAATTAACATTCTCTCCATGTATTGTTGTTGCTTCCATTGTGTTACTCTTGCTGTGTGGTCCAAACTGTTCTCTTTGAGGACCCTCTGGACTTTGGTTGGGTCATATTGGATGTAATCTTCCTGTACTCCGTAAATTAGGAAATATCTTGCGAGACTTGGTGCATGGCTCCAATTGAGACTTAGATTGTACCAGTTTGTGCATGGCTCCAATGAGACTTAGATTGTACCAATCTGCCATTGATGAGTATCCAGTCGATGCTCAAGTAGGTGTCTCCATGCTTGATCTTCATTTTGTTATAGTGAGAGATTCATCATCAGTTCTTTATTAACAACGGTACCTGCTTTTGTCACACTTTGACATTCTTGGTGTAACATTGGCTCAATTTCTTCCTAATGGGGATAATTTTTTGTCAACATCATTGGAGTATCCATGTAGGAGATTCTACATTGAAGGGGGGGGGGGGGGCTTCATGGTCTTTTCTCTTCTCTCTTATGGGGGGGATTTTTTCCTCACATGAGGTTTTATTCTTCTCATACATCATTGAGAGCATTGTGTGCTTTCATTCTCTTTTTGGGGGGATTTTTTTCCCATTGGGTTTTTCTTTCTTTCTCTATTTGTGAGAGATTCCACTGCATTTGTACATGGGTACCTAACATGACCTAGTAGTCAGGACCCAACTTGCATTTTTAGCTTGAGTCTACATTCCCCTAAGTTGCGCTTAAGGAGGGGGTGTTGGTGTAAATAATATCTCATAATTACACTTTACTTAAGTTGAATTAGGATAATGCATTTCATAGTAATTTGCATATGAGACACTAAGAGAATTGCACATATAGGGAAGATAGTTGTAGGAGAAATTCACATTTGGTGGGCGATCCACCTTTAGTGGAATATTCTATTATTTCTCCTACCTACCCTTGTATCTTATTGGGCCACATGTCATTAATGTGTGCTCTCATTTCTCTATGGCCTTGCCTTTATAAGCAGACTCATTTACATTGTATGTAATCCAATCCAGTCCAATTGATGATCTAGTTGATCTTATTGCATCATTGACGAGAATACAGTTTGTTCTTGTCTATTTTATTTTCTCTTGCTTCTGTGATATTCATTGGCCTCTAGATCTTGGGTTGTTATAGGCAAATTCTCACAACTATAAATGCAATCATTTTTAAGGGGCGTATTCTATCACTAATTCTCTCATGTTGAATTTTGTAAATAGTTATAGGTGCTTGCAAAAACTCATCTTTAGAACATGACACGTGTTATAGTCTATCACTAAGTAAGATAGATCATTACCACTTTATGCATTTGTGGAAGATATCATTACCACTTTATGCTTTTTTGGATTTTATCCTCTCTTTCTTAAAAATGTTTAGATGAACATATTGTATTTCTTCCTACTCGTGTTATAAAAGATACTCCTTGCATATCTTTCCTCTATTTTGTAGGTTCCCATGGGGAGTGCATATTGAAGGACACACTTACATGATGATACCTTAAAAGGTCATTACTTTATATGGACATCCCCATCCTTTGGTGCTTGAATATACACTTTATTCATGTTTGTGAGTGTTGTATACATTGAGATATACGATCATTCTAGAATTCACATATACCTCTCCATGGGGGCAACATGTAATGATGAACTTTACAATTTCCATGCCATTTTCCCTTTAGTTTTGGCCCATTTTGAGGAGAGTGCCTTCATATATTCACATTGACAATTTTTTTTGTGTAAAGTTTGGTTCCTTACCCTATTCCACCTACCTATTCATCACACACATTCCTATACAGTTATTCCTTACTCTATCCATATGTTCATACATCTCTATACATTTGCCCTCTTTGTATATTTATTGCACCTATTATATGCATATATTTCCAAATACTCACTATCAATGTTAATTAGATCCTTTTTATGTCAAATAATTTCCGTGGTCATGGGGTAGATCTTATAGTTGAGAACTCGACGCCTTCAAATTCAAAATTTGGCTGACCTTTTCTTCTACCTTTCTTGCCAAGGGCTACTTCAACAAAAAAATGAGAATTTATTACTATTAGAGATATCATGTTGTGGCTAATAATTATTTCTGTTATACTCTATGCTTAAGCTAAACTTAGGCATTTAATAATATTGTAGGTATTTAATAATTATTTTAATTATTAAACAGACTTTATCCCTTTTGGGTTTCTTTAGGGTTTCACACCTTTAGGATTGCTAATCTCCTCTTATAAGGATTGTATTGTACTTTTTTATTCATTCCCTCTCTGAATGATAATCTTTTTCTTTAGAGCCATTATTGCTTTTTGCCTCCATTCTTCTTTTGTGACAGGTATTTTGCTTGCAGGTGTTCTTGGGATCTCTGAAGTTGTATTTCTTAACTTCTTTATGGTATCAAAGCCTACATCTGCTTCTACTTGTTCTTGATTTTTCAGAAGATTTTTTGAGGCTAGGGTTTCAAGTTTTTCAGAACTTATTTATTTGGATATGGGGTACTTCTTTGTTTTTGGGCATTTTGGGCTCAAACGGACTTCATCGTATATCTCAAAACACCAAAAAACCCCCATTTTCATATAAAATTTGTCCAATTTGGACAACTTTGGTTCTGGATTTTTTTTTTGGCTTTTTGCCTTTTTTTGGGCATGAATTTCGAGAAAAATATTATTAATTTTTTTTAGCAGTTTAACGACATACCTAGGCCGAATGCAAAAAAAAATTGTGAAAAAAAGGGATCATTTAAAAAAAAAAGCAATTTGAGGGGGGGTCGCCAGCCTCTGCAGGTCCGTACGGCTTGCAGCAGGTTGTGGACCATGCCCCCCAGCTACCTGTCGTATGCCTTGGGGTCGTCGCCTCCTGCCCGCCATGCAACTGGCTGCGTCTCGACCACTGCCCTTCAACCCCCGTGTAGGCACCGCCGCCTGGGCCTTGACTTTCGACTGCCTGCAGGCCTTGTCTTCTGACCACCGCCCCCGACCATGCAACCGACCGCCTCCTTCCACCTTGTCGCCTCTCAGCTACTGCCCTCCAGCCCCCGTGTAGGTGCCACCGCTCCGTCCAACTGCCTGCCGTCGACCTCCTACTCCGTCTGACCGCCTACCGTCGGCCTTCTGCTTCGTTCGACCGCCTACCACCTCTCGATCACCTCTTGAGAGCCTTTCGGCCACCATCGATATTTCGGCCTAGTCGACGTTTTTCGACACCCACCGACATTTTCTAGCACTCACCGATTTTTTTCGATGAGGAGGATTTTTTTTTCCGACGACAAATTATTTTCAGGCAACAGGGGAATATTCCCAGAATATTCTGCTGACATTAGCGGTACAAACAACATATTGGCCTTTGTGACCCTCTTTGTACCCTAAAAGAGGGTTTTTTTTGTTTTGATTTGGTGATAACTTGGGCATACGATATCATTTTTTGGCAAACAAGATATCATTGGAAAGATGCTTTTGTCTAATTTTCAAATTTGTGAGTTTCATCACTTGGTTTTTTTTCTGGTATATTCTATATCCATTTGAAGTCAGAGGTGTTGTTTTCAGTCCCGAGCTCATATCTTTTCACCAGTTTCTCCATTTTTCGCAATTCCAACGACATTGGGATGGTGTTTCAGAGCTCTTCACAACCATGCATGCACTTTTTCTAGATTTTACTCTAGGTATATTTTATTCATTTTTTTGTTTTTTCACACTTTGGTGAATTACTTGGACATATGAGATCGTGAAAGCTTCTCGTTTCTGTGGGGTGACTTGTTTTTGGCTGTTCTTCATGTATTTCCAGCCTTTTGTCTTCTTTGAGCATCGTATACATCTTTTTATGAGCATTTTCTTTTTTGCAAACACACTGAGATAAAGTGCCACTATGCCTTGCATGCTTGGGATCTTGCACATCTTGTGCCTTATTATACTCATACTCCATTATAAAGTGCCATGGGGAGGTTTGATGTTTGCCTTTGTTTTCCATCTACCTTTGTCACGCGAGTGTTCCTTCCATGACATTACCCTCATGATGTGTGTCAAGTGAGTGTTCCTTCCACGACACTAGCCTTTATACATGTTTGTACTTTTTGTTGCACTCTTGATGTTCCTGGTTTTTCGTCATGCAGTTTTTCTTGCCATTTAATTTCAGTGTATATGTCACCTCTCCCTTGTTAGCATTAAGAGGGGGTTTCTCCTGTTGGTTGTTGGTTCTAATGCTTCCTTGGTTTCGTGTTGGAGTGAGCTATGTATTCAATATTTGTTCCTATGTACTAGGCAAATGCAATGGCTGGTTACCTATGCATTTCGGTGAGATGGATCATTTACCATATGGACACTCTTTCATTCCTATTTTTGGAGGCAACCTTCCATCTTCGATTGATCAACTCTTCAGACTTTGGTGTTTTTGCCATATGTATCTTCGAGTTTAGTTGTTTGCCTTTGTTTGCCATCTGATTCGAGTAGTGTTATTTGAGGGTACTCATGCAGATTACGGTCTTCTCTACCTGATCATCTTCTATTTTAGTGGAGGTTCTTCAGATCGACAGTTATTCTTGACAGTGTTTGCAGCTTCATGCTTCAATGGTGTTCTTCATGTTCATCCTTTGTTCCTTTTTTCTAGGACATTCTCTTGTTTGGAGGCTTCTTTAATCCTTCACTTGTATTTCTCTCTCTAAGAGGAGTTTTTCCCATTAGGTTTTCTCCTTTTCTCCAGTTGTGAGAGATCTTTTGTATGTGGGTACCTCATCAGGCCTAGTTGTCGGGACCCATTGTTACTTTCATGTATTTTGTTTACATGTATTTTTAGTCCTTAGTGTTAGGGTTTCAAGCAGATCCGAAGCAAATATGAACTAACAATTATATGCAGATTCAAATACAAAAGATAAAGAAATAAAACAGAACACAGATAACACAAAGATTTAACGTGGTTCACCCAGAATGGGTTACGTCCACCATACACAGTCGTCCAATCTTTCTTATCATCCAGCAAAAACAGTACATCAACCTTACAATGTCTTAAGCATCCCAACTGCTTATAACATGCGTTTTTAGGGCAAAAAACAATGTCGGCCTTTTTAGGGTTTTATTACAATGTCAGTTTTCATCAATGAAAAACGACAAATTTTTTTTTCTCGGGGGCTCCTGCCCTCGAACCCCCGCTTTTCTTAGGGGCTACTGCTCCCGAACCCCTACCCGGCCCTAGACCCCGGCGAAGATACGTGCTGAGTGTACAGTACTTTGTTGATCAGTCGCCACATTTCAACACTTAGTTGTTTTTAGCTACTCCATAAGTTCATCTTGGGGGGGGGGTGTTAGAGTTATCATGTTGTGGCTAATAATTATTTATTTAATTATTAGTCGATTATACTCTACGCTTAAGCTAAACTTAGGCATTTAATAACTTTTTTATTCATTCCCTCTTTGAATGATAATCTTTTTCTTCAGAGCCATTATTGCTTTTTGTCTCCATTCTTCTCTTGTGACATGTATTTTGCTTGCAGGTGTTCTTGGGATCTCTGAAGTTGTATTTCTCAACTTCTTCAATTACTATATCATTGCATTTAAAAGCATTTTATGTGTTCATTTTATATTTGAAATTAACAAATCCTCTCTCATTCTAAGGTGCTAACAATTTGCATCACACAAGCATATACTTGTCTAAAATGAGCTATTTTCATTTGTTCACGTGCATTTCTAGGGGTTGGCCTAAGAGAATACGTTCTTATAGCAACACAATTGCAACCCTACCATGATGACTCTAAATATCACTAATATTTCAATATCACAAAGGAGTAGAACACATGAAGATTGTTTAGGCAAATAATAGAGTAGAATTTTACATTGTGTAGGAAAAAAATTAGACATAGAAGATGAATATGTGATACAAACTTGACCTAACTCATGAATTTGATATTATACACAATAATATCTAATTTAGATTAAAAGATCATGTTTATGGAGTAAATACCAACTCAATTTCAAAATGTTTAACAAAGATAAACATTCAATCATGACTTAGACACTCTTCTCCTTCACACTTGCTTTCGTAAAACAACTATTCCAATTGATTAATTAATTATATTAACTTAATTTACTTTTACAACAACAAAGGCAAAATTAAAATATTTGAATATTGATTATTTTCAAATGTGAAATTATAATGTCATATTCAACCAATTATAATGGAATTTATCATTATTTCATCATATTAAAAAAGTTATTTTAAATTGAGGTTTGTTACATTGGGCATTTCTACAACCAAAAGAGGGAGTTAAAAACTTTCTTTCTTTTTCAATTCATTTTATTGAAGATAAGTCGCTCATTAGGGTTAAACTTTTGCAGATCCTATAAACTGAGGTCCACTTATCTCCAGAGTATCCCGTGTTTACTCTCATTCTTCGGTATTCTCAACGTTGACATTTCACACTAATCAAACTCACTTCCAGATTTTACTGGTTTCTAGATTTAATTCCCTAGAAGTTATCCATCCCTAACGTGTGTCCCAATTTATTCCCCACATGTGGGACCTGAAAACAAACGACTTGGTATCTAACCCCAAGGGAAGATTGTCTGTATTTCTTGTTGAAAGAAATCCACGTGGAATTGTGGGAAACAAATCAATGCCATTCTAAACGATTACAACCTATCTTCAAGCCTGTACACATCACTCACTGTTATTATTACCTATCTTTGTGTTTTGGGTAGAATGTTTTAATCACTAGGTGTTGGAAAAGGCCACTGATGGGCAGCCAATAGCCCATGAACTGTGTATTTTTATTGATCCTTTTAATGTAGGATTTTTGTATTCATGCTACACCCTTTTTGTAATTCTTTGAAAGAAAACTGATACTGTAACATATGGTTTGGCCTCTATGACTCTGCATCTCTATGTGTACTACAAGTGATATGACTGATTGAGAGATGGAGGTCTAAGTGCTTGCCGCATGAGCAATGGGAATTGCAATGTAGGTTTTCAGCCTGCACAAGCACGAGAGGCATAGCATTGAAACAAGGTAAGTTCTACAACCAATCAACTGGGATACATCCGCCTCTGTTGTTGTTATATTTTTAAGCCATTTTTATGACATTGGTATTCATTTACTGCTTCACAGACATAGAAACCACCTCAATATCTGTATTTCTGTGATTCTTTATAGTACATTAGGTTCTGAAGTCGAACTCGAGAGATCCTGCTCAAGATTCTACTTCTCAGAATCAATCTGTGGGCGTGCGTGTCGTGTGAGTGCATATGCATTGTTTGTAAGGTTTTGACACCCAAATCTAATCCACGAAGGATTAAGGCCCATTCTGTTTCCTATAATTATTTGTATTTGATTTACAAATTTATTATCCACCGAGTAAAAATGATATCTGGATTTACACTAAATTAATCAAGCGTAGAATCCACTGCTTTGATTTGAAACTTTTTATTGGCTTTCAGATCCCGTTGATTGATAATGATCCAGTTCTAAGGGTTTTAGGTTAAACCCACTTCCAAGGGTTCGTTTGCTCAAAGTTGATACTCTTTAAACCCGTTTCTGAGGATTTATGTACTCAATTTTGATTTGTAGTTCAAGGATGCTAACCTACATTTATTAGGACCAGTGATTCAATGCTCTGGTAAATGGAGAAATTCTCTACAGATGATACACACCTTTTGTCGAGGCTATATGATTCTGGAGATCCTGGGGTTTAGTCGCAGGAGTTGAAAGCCCAATAGCTTTACCCCTTTGTACCTGACAAGAGGGTTTCAATTACCCTTTTTACGCAATTTTTCAGGGATGTCTTGATTTATTAACCAGGCATTCAGTGCTCGAGTGTGGCTATGTTTTTTGTGGCGAGTCAATGTCATCTAACGTTTTTCTGCAGAGCGTGTGCAGAAAAAAGCTTTCTATGCTATGGAAACTTGATTTTCCTGCATATTAATGGTTGAGTAGCACGTACTTTCAACATTAAAATAGCCTCGGAGCTTAAAATTGGTTGAATGCAGATTAGGGGCTGCCATTTAAATTCCTTTTTTAGTTTCTAGATTTATTAGTTGATTTATAATAATCTTGGTCAAAGGGTCAAATGAAAAGATAAAGAGGTACAGATTTGAACAATACACAAGTCGGATGGAAAAGAATCCCCTTGTGGACTTCTAAAGGGGGTTCTCGTACATGAAATTAGTGTCTTGCTTGGCGGTGACCTAAAAAACCACCTCTATGTTAGCTATTAGAGTGTGTGAGAAATATTTTATGACGGTTGACTGGAGTTAGATCCCACTTCCCAACTTAATTTTGGCTATTAGAGTTTGTCATTCTAGGAAGGAAGTCTCCTTTTGTTGTTATCCTTAAGGATATGCAGAAAAAAAAAATTCCCATGCATTATAAAACTGAAAGCAATAATGATATTTCAATATAGATTTCTGAGACAACATATTCATTCAGCATTTTAGTCATGGACATGTAATGGCAATATTCAGAAACATTGCCATGAGCTAGATACAAGCTTGTTACTGACCATATGCCTTGTCACATTGCTAAGGTATGTTCTGTGCATGATAGCTAGAGAAACAATATGCAATGCTGTATTTTAAGGATGCAGATATTCTTTATGCGGTCTAAGTTCCCAATACTTATCTTATCCATAAGCATGTGTATATGATTCATACGAATGGACAGAATTATTGGATTTGATTGAAGACCTGTATGTTTTTGTTTGTCCGTGTTGTCATTTATTAGACAACGGCTAGAACATGTCAACTTTGATCATATTTTTATCATATATTACTGACAAGATTGAACTTAGATCCGTAAGATTCATTGTATAAGCATTACATTTTTTCTTTAATGGAATTGTCTTGCACTTGCAATTCTTACTTTTGGAATATTTTATTTTGTCTTTGAAATTGTGAATTTTATATCTGAGTTTCCTTGCAGAGCCTATTTGATCTGAGGCCCATCAAGAGAATTGGTTTAA